>NC_092521.1:165538604-165906104 GCF_037038585.1 Patagioenas fasciata | reverse complement strand
GCTGCAGTTCAGATCTCTTGTTTGAACTGCTGAATATCATGGTTAAACGTTTACACTGCTTGCTTGATTCTCTCATCTGATGCAATTCTTATATATCTACTGCCTCCAGGATATATTTATGCAAGAAAATTAAGCATCCTTACTATTGTTAGCGAAGCATTTCATCTGCTAATAGAGAGAAGTGTATGTTCTACGTCCCTTCAATGCATACAAAAAATAGAACAGTTTCTGGGGGAAACAAGAAATGGCGGTTCATTCTCCTGAATTAATGCTGTCAGCAAAAAATTTGTCTGACATAAATATAATTTTCAGACCTTTTTTGTTTTGTTTTTGTTGTTGTTGGTTTTTTTGTTTTTCCAGACAACACTCATTCCCTCATAAGCAAAAAAACAGTTTAATGCCCCAAACCTGCCAGGCTGACTGTACAAAACAGGGAAACCCTCTTCTAATCCAGGGGTATTTGCAGACTAAATCATGTTAGGTTTAACTGGATTGACAACAACGGATTTTCCACAGTTCCTGTCATTTTTTTGACAGCGTAAATGCCAACGACATAATGATGTTACAGAAGCAATCATTTCCCCAGAGAGGCCAAATTCTCATTTTCTCTGTCAAGAGATGAATGACAGCAAAGGAGTTAAAGTGTGTGGCATTACTTTGGAGCCTGTGAATTGCAATCACCTTCTAGGAGGTTTAACACTGGCTTTTTTAGGGAAAAGAAGGTTTTTAAACTGTGGCTGCTGCTGTAGCCATCTAGAAAACATCAGGCTTATACAATATATACTTCGCATGAAGAGCTAAACATTACCCAAAAAGATGACATAATATATGTTGAAGGAAATGAAACACCAGGCTCCAGTATTTTTAAGATAATGACATTGAATTTATTTAGCTTTCCTGGCATGCAGTCTCTGTGCTGATGTCTCCTGTACTACCTGGTGACTTCAAAGGGGCTTTTACAGAGAGCTTTTCTCAAGGGCAGAAGAGTTGGGTGCTGGATTTTGCCTCCAAGGTGCTACATTGGCATGTCTTGGACTGGCTCCCCATATATTAAAGGCTTGGCATAAGCCCAGTGAGATTCACTAAGGTTGAACAAAGTCTTAGTTGTTTACCTCAACAAAAAATATGACCCTTGGCATCTACAAGATCGATCTTCTCCCTAAATGCTACCTTATCTCTCTATTTACATTCATTCCTCTGTGTTTCTACAATGTCTTCTTTTCCGTGTCCACCTCTTGGATTGTAAACCCTTCAGAGCAGAGCAGTTTTTCATATAGTGTTGCATGCTGTGTCATGCACTCTTTGGTCAGCAAACAAATAGTTCAGCTAGGAATAGCGAAGAGCAATCACTCATGCTCCACAATTTCATGCAGGGTGGGAGTGGCATCTGCATACTGGTTCATCCAGGTTGGAGATAGCCTGAAAAATGGGATGTATGCAGCTGTCAAAGGAACAAATTTTCTAGTGCAAACATTGAGGACATCATCAAGTGTTTGTGGATATGCTTATGGGAAATTTTGTTCTCAGGTACGCAAGTTTTTGGTCACGAGTAAGGCAGGAGACTGACTCTTTTAAATAAATACACCTGCTGACCCCACTGAGTTCCTATCATTTTCAGGAATTCATAGCAGGCAAGATTAGGAACATGGTTTAATGACAGTTCTATGTTAATGGTTGGACTCGATGATCTTGAGGGTCTTTTCCAACCAAAACGATTCTACGATTTCTAGGAGAAACTGGGGGTGATGGGCATGTTTTGCACATAAAACAACCCATCGACAAGGGCAGCTGGGCTTGAAAAATTGCAATATCTTTTCCCTCTTTAATGCCACCCGTTCTCTGCGGGTGAATTCAAAGGCAGCTGTGCCACATCTCACACTGTTTGGGGAGGTGAGTGGGTTACACTCACTCTGCAGTGAGTCATCCCCATTGCGTTTGACTGCAGCTTTACCAAATTTTGTTTGTTTACATGCGTGTTCCAGGCATATCTGATCGATGATGCATGCGGCTCTGGAAACTTACTGCAGCAAGTCTCCACACTTTTTATCAAAGTTTTTCAGCAGTATGGGTGGAGACCACAGGGCACAGCATCAGAGATGCAATTTGCAGATCTAAAGATGTTCTGATTTACCCATTTATCCACGCCCGGGTCAAACTAAGGTTCTCTATTATCCTGTATACCAAAGATGACTATAAAATGTGAGACTGTAATCAACTCCAAAATGAAATCCTGTTTTCCATTTTGCTTTTGTGTGAGAAAATAATAATTTTAAACAATGTCAAGCTAACAAGGAATCTCTTAATTGAGGGTTATAATCAGCTAAGTCTTCATTTTAAGAAATTATCTACAGTTATGGAAAAAATGTAGACTTGTTCTAAGTTTCAGTTACTCAAATCCTGTTGAAACTGATGGGGTTATCATAAGTGCTCAAAACTAAACATCTAATCAGACTAATCCCTGTTCCAGGACTTACTTCCGGCTTTCTTGAGCTGTGTCTAAAATGTCCCAGATCAGATAAACAGGACTCTATATCAGAGCAACCAGTCAGGCCGAGACAAGAGTCAAACATCATATAAAGAGTTAGATATCAACAGTGTCTCTCTCTGCTGCCAGTGCATGCCACATTTATGAACCATGTGCTGCAAAATGTGCTCTGCTAGGGAGATGACTGACTTTTAACTCTTCAGTGCAAGCAGGGCGGAACCTGTTTCACCTCAAGGAGTATGAACAATGACATTTATATGTCCTCTGACACCTGCTTTCTCCCCTGCAAGGACTGTCTTCATCAAGACCGTAGAGCTCAAGCCTTTGCTGACAGTCCCCAGCAGGATGAGTTTCACAGCAAGGAAATCTCAGTGCCACTCACATTAATTTCCAGGGCATCTCCACAGTGGACATCCTCAGGGGTGGTCAGGATAGCAAAACTCACCACTGTGCATGCTCCACAACACCTGTGCTTTTCATCCTGTGCAAGGCTTACTCTGTTCTTGGAGAGCAAAAGGGCCCTGTAATAAAAGCCAGTATTTACACTTGATTCTTTAATTGTGGCCACAAAAGCAAGCACACTCCCTGTTAAGAGCCAGCCTGTAAATAGTGAAGTGTTATCACATTGCATCACAGTTTGCATCTTTAGGTAATCTTCTGGCTTTGCTGTGAGACAATGTGTCTTTTGTACATTAAAAAAAAAAAGAAAAAAAGAGCATTAGTCCCTTATACAATCTCTTTGTTGGGCTTTCTGGGTGGGATTTGTTTGCTTAAACATAGGTAGACAATGTCATTTGAGATCCTCCATCATATCTATGTGAGTGTGGTGAACGCAGTACAGGATCTACAGGATTTGCAACACATCTACGCTTTTCTGGACAGGCAACTAAGGCTGAGCAAGACATGGGTTCTGTGTCAGAAGAAATGCTGCTCTTTCAAACTGTGGCTGTGGTTCTTGAGCTATGGAGCATCATATTACAGGTGTTCATGTGTCTCCCCCAGACTTTTAACAATAATTGGGAATTTAATCACATGAATGCAGGGAATGATGTAGCTCATCCTGATGCAGACATTTGAAACAAGTCAGATGAATCCCTATTGAAAAAAAGACTCTGTCCTTCAACGGTAATGCAGCTCAGGGCTGACTAGTTCAGATGTACAAGCTTAGACTGTAGATGTCTAAAGATGGGTTACATAGATTTCGCTGGAATTCAGTGTTGTTGCCTCCAGCTGTGACTCGCTTAACATAAAACACGTGTGCGACCCACTCATCTTGACCACAATCTAGACCTTTCTCCTTGGCAATACTCTCATCTAGGAGTGCTTGGTCATGGCGAGTGATATCTCCTCCAGATGTGCCCTGTACTCTGGTTTCGGTCGTGTATGAGGTCACTTCAGACATTGAAATTGTAGACTGAATGGATCCTTGATGTCCTCAGACCTTGTATTGTTGAGGGTTTGACTCAGAGAGACAACACAACCTGTGAACCAGGAGCCTCAATTCAAATCAGGTGCAGTTCTTTGCTTCAGCTATTTCAGCAAGCTGACTGTTTTTTTTTTCTTTTTATTATTATTCTTTGTATTTGCTTAGATTTTAGGCTTATTTTTCCAGTCTATAAAGCTGATAAATGTAATGGTTATACAAACAATAACAATCTGAGCTGAAATTATTTGCTTGGGCTGACTTCTGCTTTGAGTTGGGAAAAAGGAAAACAGTTACCGGCGAACTCCTTCAAAGGATGGTCATCAGCTTGAAATCCACTTCTACAAGCATGATATTTTGATTTTGGTACATAATATAACATGAGAAATTATCTTCAAAATTCCAGATATATTAGCGGAACCCTTTACGTTGCGCTTGTTTCCAAAGCCTCTCAAGACCTCTCCATTTCTTTGCTGTTTAAAGAGAAAGAAAAACAGAGGCAGGTTTCCTAGGAAAGAATCCCATGATTGTCATTAGAAAGATGTTTAAAAATTTCTTTTCTTACCTATCCAGGAGTGGATTAATAATCACCTTGAGGAGGCAATCTGAAGAATATTTATAGAGGCTAAGCCATAAAACCTTAACATACTATGTTCTCGTGATCCCCTTTCACGTGTGTCTATCTCATAGCAGTGATAATATTTGCATAGATATGCCACGGAGGTCTTGAGACAGCTTTTATTTTCAGGCATGTGAACTTTGAATGCACTGCTGTGAAGCTCCGTGGGGCAAAATACTTTACCTGTGCCCGTGTGACTTCCAGGTCAACATCGTCACAAGGTGTGTCTGCTCAGGGCTTGATTTCTGGCTACTGGGCTGGTTCGCGTGTCCCAGGAGGGAGTGCCAGGACTCTGCACTCACACGGTGGCCGGGCCATCC
Organism: Patagioenas fasciata; assembly: GCF_037038585.1. NCBI lineage: Eukaryota > Metazoa > Chordata > Aves > Columbiformes > Columbidae > Patagioenas > Patagioenas fasciata. The sequence goes on along the minus strand of NC_092521.1, from coordinate 165,901,257 downwards.
CGCTGGGCTGAGCTCCAGCACCACAGAAAAGTTTCAAGCCCTTTGTGTTTGCACAGAAGGTGGCTTCTGGAAAGCTCTATCTGCAGTTCAAGAGGTGACTGGGCTGTCATGCAGACATAGTCAGCATTAAAATTCTGGGTCTAATCAGCACACTATTTTTATCCTCAGGCAATTATTCATGAGTATTCCACACTGATAAGCTAGATAGACAAAAAGATTGATTACAGTGGAGCTACCAAGAAAACCTCACACCAACATGATGAGAAATTAATCCAAAGTAGAACCCAGCCTTCTGGCCAGGCTTGAAGAAACACACGTTGTGGTCTCAAGAAGTGGATGTGTTTTTCCACGATGAGCTGAATCAGCTCCTAGAGGATTATCCTGGTTTTGATCTAAGCATGGTAGACCATGATCTTCCTTGACTGATGAACACCTTGCAAGATGGGTCTCTCCTAGGAAGTGTAATATTATGTACACTCCCCAAAGCTACTTTAGGAGGTAGTAGGTAGATCAAACCTTTACAGTGAAATAAAAACATGAGGAAAGTATGATGTTCCCAAGACCTAATAAATTAATTATTTGTCTGATTAACTCGGGCACATCACCACAACAACATGATTATTTTACTTCTTTTACCATATCTGGCAGGTCTACCACTGTTTTGAATATCTCTGTTCAGATTTAAGGCATGTTTGCTTGACATTTCAAAATGTCTCGTAGTTGTGAGCAGAGGAGGCCATCTGCAAAACCACCACTCTAATAACATGTCAGTGACAATATCCCCTAATTACAATCTGGCGTGCTGCAGTATCTTTAGTATTAAACACATCCAAAGCCACGGGTCCTGCAACTATGCAGAACCATTTACCATATGGGCATCTGGAAATTTATGAGGCACCACTGGTCATATTTAATTCACATCAATCTCCAGTAAAGTCACTGGAATCATAAAGGGGATGAATCTCACTCAGATGTGGTACAGTAATTGAATCAATTTCAAAAATATGGTCAGGTTTTCATCAAAACCTCTATAAAATCAATCTTCCACTTCAGAATGTAGCCCAAAGGCTTGAAGCTCACTGAAATTACTCAAATGCAAAAAGAATGTTTAATTACATGCTCATTTGGGAGAAGAAATGTAAGACTGTGTCTCTAGATTCTTTTTTTAAAGGCTAATTTAGTAGTCTTTGTACTGAACATTCTCTTTTGATGCTGGACTTTAAAAAATATCCAACATAGAAATTTATGAATTTATGAAGAAGGCTCCATTTCAATTACAACTGTCTAAGTAAAATCTAAATAAGATGTTACTATACTGTATCAAATCATGGTCTATCTGGTCCTGTAGGTTTTCTTTGATGGTGAAAAACATGTGATAGACCTTTCAAGTTAATGGAAACCTGATCCACAATGTACTCTGGGCTGTATCATGGAGACAGCCAGGTGTTCGTGTTTTGAGTGCAAGCTTTCTCTATGGAGCCATAACAGACATAGTCTCAAGTCACACAGTAATGATTGAACCCATAATGGTTGGCCATTATTGGGAAATTAACTTTTTAATGTCTTACTCCTTGCCATGCAGCAGACCACTGTGGTCTCTTTCTTCCATTGAGACTTCAAATGCAAGGAACAGTTGGCTGATCTACTGATATCAGTGCCTGACGCATGGGAGCAGAGCAGCATTACTGGACTGACCACAAACCCATGACATCCTGTGACACCATGACGCAAGATATTAAAAAATGTATCTTACAATTACAGCAAAAAATGGGACAGGTCTGGTTGGGTTGCAGGTAGGAAGGAGTCATGAAGCAGTCAACTCTGAGATAATTTAGGCACATGAGTATCTTCTTCCTAATCCTCATTTCTTGGTTGTTTTATATCTAAAGTGAAGAATGTAAATCCTTCTCCCAAAACTCTCCAGTATTTTTAAATCATAGTATTTAGCTCTGCCTACGCTTTTTAAAATATTATCTGGCTTCTGTTCTATCTTGCAGAAACTGGTTATGTTGGCTGACTGTGTGGGAAAGTAGCCCCTTGAATCAGCTTGCATTTCAGAGATTTTCATGGATTTAAAGGCCAGATGGGATCATTAGCTCATCCACCCTGATCTTTTACTTAGTATGTGGGTTGGGATTCACCACACCATTATTTAAACAGTGAAGTATAGATACACTATCTGCTCTAAAACGAGCTGGTTTCCCTTTGTTCCTTTTACAGTCAATGGAGAAGGATCATTCTCTGCATAGGGTAATTTATTCTTCTCTAGAATAGATTTTGAGTCTAGGATGTATAAATTACTAAGACTGTGGACTTCTTAGAATGAGTTCACTAAACAGGTTTTGGCTGAAGCATAGTTCCAACAAAGATGAACATTTTGTGTCTGAAAGTGTCAAGAAATGGAGAATCTGTCGCTTTCTTGTGCTACTGATTTCTCCCCCTTGTTATTAGAAACCAAACACCAAAGGTATTATTGACTGGATTGACATTGACAATAAAGGGAACCTTGTGTAAGTAGCACAAGGGGAGATATGTGCCATATAGTATGATGAAACCATCCCCATTCCCTGCTTCTGACTGCCTCATCTCCCAAAAGACTGAGTAGGGAGTGAGATATATTCAGAGGTAGGTGATAGTAATGACTGTTGACAGGGAAAGATTTCCACAAGAGGCAGAGAGCAAGTAGATGAATGTGAAAGGATGCGATAGAAGAATACACAATAAGTATTGAGCAAATGTACGTTGAGTTAAATCAGGCGCATTCTGACACTAAAACAAGAAGACTGATAAAGATGGATGGTAACTAATTTAAAATAAGTAAAAAGAAGCTTGTTTCTTTACAGAGACAATAAATAACCTGAAGATTCGGTTGCCACCAAATGAAGTCAAATGCCAGGTTAAGAGGGACAGCACATATCTGTAGGTGGCATTTGTGTATGACCACGTTCTGTGGAAAATCAGTGGATAGTAGGATATATCTGCAGCAGTGCTAAACAGAACAAGTAACTCACGCTTCAGCAATCACAGGGTACAAACGAACAAAAAGGTAGCAGGATCTGTACTTTTACTGGCAGATTTTTCTGAAATATGTGATATTGGTTGGTGATTGAGATAGATCTGCCCGTGAAACTGAAACTCTTCTCTTTCACATTACCTGAGCATGTTATAGTGTGAATGAATGTTTTTGTTTATTTGTTTGGGTTTTTTTGTTGTTGTTTTTATGACACCTTTTTGAAGTAGAAAATAACTACATGGATGGAGAAAAACTATGGAAAAGGTAAAGAATACACTCACCTGTCCTGATACAGATTAATTCAGACACATTGTCTAACTCTTTTCATTGACTATACAGTTCAATGGAAATAGGAAGCCTAAATTTTGAGTAATTTGTTTCGCTCTCTTGAGCTGTGAGATTTGTAATTAGGATGTTGAGTACTTCTAACAGACAGTGTCATTGGAGCCTTTAAGGATCTGTCTGAAATAATCTAAGTGGTTTGTGAAGGACACGCATTTAAATCCTGATCCCTGTTGATACATCCCTGTCTATACCTGAGCAGCTCCCCTACTAACAGTGTCTTCTAGCTCAAGATTAATGTGAAGAAACTAAAAGGGATTGAGAAAATGGCTACCAAAATTGCCAGGGACTGAGAGCATGTGTCACATGCAAAAATGCTGAGGGACACAGGGTAATACCAACCAGACAGTTCCCAGCTTGTACCAGTCCATGGGATTTTCCCCAATCCACCCACAAAGCCTCCTACTTCCCCATGTAGACACACCTTATACAGACAGTGGGGGAAAAAAAAGAAAGAGATTATGGTTTTATTCCCAGCCAGTTTGTATTGGTTGTACACTTATATTGAGTTATATGAGTCATATTCACCATCTTTAGAGTGTAGAATGATGATCTCTGAACAAGTTAGAGAAATATTTCTCAGGCCTGGGCTTGGCTAACATGGAGAGGGAATAGATTAGATAACTCATTGAGGTCCTTTCTAGGCTTGTTTTGTATGATTCTGCATCCTGAGCACTTCTCTTGACATTTTTGATTTAGCTTGGGTGTATAGGCAGCAATCCTCCAGCTGTCACAGCATGCATTATTGATTTCTTAAGCTAAAGTAAATACAATTGAAACATGAAGATTCATTAAGAGTAACCATTTCTGCCTGTGGACTCGGTATGTTTTCAAAATGACCCTCCACAAACTCATTTGGGTCTTGTTCACATTCATGGATTCACCTGTCGAGTGACAAGAGAAGAAATGACAAGCACACAAAATCGATCCTCTGCACTCATGTCTGATTCCTTGGGAATTTAGCATTTGCTTCACCATTCTGGGATGCCAGTTTGACACAAGTGAATTCAAAGACCATAGTGAAGCTCTAAAGTCAAAGTATCGACAGGTTAAACACTGAAGAAGGAGGTTAAAACATACAGGAATCTTTCAGTCCCTTTCTAAAAAGTACAGCTGCTAGCTTTGGGTTATTCCTTGTATGCTCTGACTCAGATAAAAAAAAACTAAAAAAATAAACCACAACAACCGTATTCTGATTATTTGTAATACTGCTCTGGTCTCTTGTGATCCCTTGAATAACCTCCCAGGAATTTTCTAAAAGGTAGTCACAAAGAGAGTTTTATTCCTTCTTAAGGAATGTATTTGCTTCTGGATACATGAGTAATCCTCTCTGATGTTGTGTGCCTTAGATCTTCTTTTAACACTGCAACGCGACAAAAAGGCAAATTAAATTTATCCGTTTGGATGCTTTTAATTGACAGCCAATGTCAACAGTTTCAGTGAGAAAATTTGGACAAAATTTAACCAAAGGGAATTTCTAAAGGGTTTATGGGGAAAACTAGTATCCATTTAAATGTCTCTTTCTACTCTTTTCCTGAACAGTGGTTCTAGGAAGTCATTCAGTCATTTCCATATCCACAGCTGCTTCCAAATGGTGAATCTCTCTCTTTTCTTCCCTGTTCTGTGTATTGTGCTCTGCTTGTGGTCTCCCTTGAATGTGTTTCAACTACACTCTCTCCAGGACTAAGGTTTTGATTGTTCAGGGGGAAAATGTGATCAAAGATGTTTTAAGCACAAAGCCGTATAGGTGTTGAGCTCCCAAATCGTCAGGTGCACATGGAAGTTGACTCCTCTGCATAGTGGGTGCATAGATGCACACACTATTAAGATATAAATCAGCATTTCTTATGCTCCTCAGAGGGAGAATAGTGGGCTGGTGAAACAACAGTGGAACCACGAAGAAGACTAAATATGGAAACCATCAGCCTAAAGATGAGATTCATTCCACATAGCTCTAGACACCAACGGGGACTTGGTTTCCCTAGGGATCCCTTCGGCTGTGGTTCAATTAATCCTGAAATGTGCCGGATGAGTCACACTCCACTAGCGTCACACCTTTTCTGGCATAAAGGATTTGTCCTGATGACAGTTTCGGATAAGAAGTGAGTGGGGGAACATAGTCTAAATGATTTGTGAGTTAGGCCCAGAGTAAAAAAACTGAGTTATGTCACTTTGAAGGACCTGTGAAGCATTTGGCAGTGCCTACCACATTCTAGGTTTTGCAAGGCAGATAGTACAGTGCTGTACTTGCATAGCAAGCTCCTTTGTGGGGTGAATAGGTAGTTGTGGGATAGATACAGGGCAGAATCAATACAATGGTTGCGGCATAGGTACAACTTAGGTGCAGTATGTGGTCTTGTTGTGTCCCTGTGGCTTTCCAGGGTGGTGTGAGAAGGGCAAACTGCACCGCTTCAGTCCCACTCAATTAGAATAATAGAACTGCAGGATCACAGAATCATAGAATCATTTTGATTGGAAGAGACCCTCAAGGTCATCGAGTCCAACTGTTAACTCAATACTGGCACTAAATCATGTCCCTAAGAACCTAATCTCTACATCCGCTCAACCCCTCCAGGGATGGTGACTCCGCTGCTGCACTGGACAGCCTGTTCCAATGCCTAACAACCCTCTCTGGGAAGAAATATTTCCTAATATCCAATCTGAACCTTCCCTGGTACAACTTGAGGCCATTTCTTCTTGTCTTATCACTTTTTACTTGGGACTTGCTCCAGCACCTCAAGGTCGTTCTTATGAGGGGCCCAAAACTGACCCCAGGATTCGAGGTTTGGCCTCCCCCCTCCAGGGGGACAATTCCTGCCCTGGGCCTGCTGGCCACGGTAGTGCTGGTACAAGCCAGGATGCTGTTGGCCTTTTTGGCTGCTGATCCACATTCATAGCCACGTTTGTCTCTGCTGCCTTGGTGGCATTTATGGACTGCACAGCAAAACGGCCCATGTCACATGCCTAAGGTGCTCAGATATTGGAAAGGGCTTAATTTCACCTTCTGAACTTCACCCTGAAGTGATTTATGAGAGTTCAGCTCCTGAACTTCACCCTGAAGTGATTTATGAGAGCTCATATAGTCATTCCCACCAGCTCTGCTTTGAAGATAATCCCCAACAGAGTGACAGAACAGGCAGTCTGTTTGGTAACTGCTTGAACCTCAGGTTAGAGCTTGGCTGAACTGGTAAATTGAGTTTTCCCATCTGCAGAGCAACGATGATAATCCCCTCTCTTTAGCAAAGCATTTCATGCTGTCCAGAGGAAAGCACAAGGTAGGAGTTAATGGTGAAGATGACCTGATGGAGATGTTTTGCATACATATATTAATGTCAGTAGTTAGGGCTGGATTGTTGCAAAATGCAGTTAGAGATGCTGTTTGAAGCCTGTGCCAGCTCCCCTCTGGGAAGAAGAAGGAGGACAATGCACGTCAGTGAGTGTCATCTTTACAGAGAAATAACTCCAAAAGGGGTCCACAGGATGGAAGGAGACACTACTGTTAGAAGAAATTCATGTTCTTAACCAGTTAGAAGGGAGAGCAATCTGCTTAATAACCATTTGGAGAAATATATATAGCAACAAACAGAACTAGGATACCAGTAACCTGCAGCAGAGAGCCATTTGCTTTTTTATTAGCTTCAGTGTGTTCTCATCTTGAATGGAAATTTAAATCTCTCCAAAAAAACTAGGCGATGTAATGACAGGGACACAATATTGGTGAGCTTTAGTAAGGGAGCTGGTCACAAAATGAACTACTGTGGAGGAGGAAGCTCAGGACTCAAGATATTTAGCAGATAGGCAGGATTATTGCAATCCTTGTCCAAAATAGCATATATTGCATTCTACTGTAACCAGGGCCCCAAGTAGAGTGGCTAGCCTGGAATTGTAAATGGAAATAATACTATGATTATGGCAGAGAGAAGAGGTGAGAAAAGCTTGGGAGCTGCTGGGTTAGAGATTTTGTGAGACAGGGGAGAATCATGGCTCTAGTTGCTGAAAAAGCTTAAAACCTTGAGGTAGAGTATGGCTCCAGACAAGCAAACCAGGACCATGAAGGGTTCGATGATGAAAGGATGAGAGTGTTTGAGATAAGCATTTGGAATATTAACTACTTAGGCCACAGAGAGTGACATTCATCTGATATCTCCCACTGAGCTGACGGATCTCGGCTGCCACTCTGCACAAGAGACATCAGGTGAGCAGAGTCTGTGGAGCCCAGTGAAACAATCTGTTTCTCTCTAAAGTAGCTGTCTAAATCTGGGCAGATGGACAATACCTCAAAATGACTATTTCTCTCCACAACTGTAAAGGAAAGTGGTATAACTCCTGCAGAAAGTGCTCTTACTCAGGATATATAACCTTAAGTGAGGTGCATCCCAAACAAAAGACTCCCTCTGTGTCTTTAGGGGGAGCAGATTTGCCTTGGGATTGCAATGGGACTCATTTAGAAGTCAACTGGGTTGACTCATAAAATGCAAATATGCATGTCCAGGCTATGAGAAACATAATTCCTGTTGGAAAGAATCAGTTAACTTGCTTGCCTTCTGGCTTTTAGGAAATCAAAGAAGTCTCATTTATAGTCTGCTGGGAATGTCACAGTATGTTGACCAGATGAAACAAGACCCTTTTTAATATTCTTAGTTCTCTCTTATTCTGAGATTTGAAGCTTTTTGGCTGAAATGTTCTTTCAGGATATATATATATTTTTATATATATATTTAATACCTTTGGTTTTGCACATGCTGAAATGTACTGCCTTTGGACACAAGCTAGTTTACTTGTGGTTTTGTCTAACCCTGGGCATAACCCAGAGTAGACCTTACTACCATTCAGCAGAAGGATTACGTCAAATTAAGAGACAGACAGACTCTTTTTATTTGCCTTCTGAAACCAGCTGGGTGAAAGAAATCATCTGCTAAGCAGCTATGGAAACTCTGAAAGGGCATGTAGACATTGTGGATGGAGATATGTAGTTTCTCCAGCTCACACTGAAGTGGGATGCTTAGTCCAGCCAACTTTGCTATGGTTGTTAGTATGCAACACACGTATGCTTCTTAATTATGAGAGTAATATTTTTGGGCTATCATGCCCAGCTATGAAAAGTCTGCATTTGTTGCAAAGAAATCTGAGGAGGACATCAGCCCTGGTGAAGAGCAGAGGGAAAAAAAGAACATAAGCTGCATGAAAGCTTTGCTATTGTACAGCTGCTTTCCCCGTCAAATTATACTTGTTTAAGAAAGTTTCCAATCCCAAAACATACAGGGACTCGAGGAAACAAATATACATAAATCTGGGATAGCAGGAAAATATGGTTTGTACACTGAGGGCAGAAAACCTCAAAGTAGAGAGGGAACCTTGATTAATGGTTATCTTCTGTAAAAAGATCAGCAGGGTGAGGTTAAAAGCCTGAATGTTTTTCCCTTGCTTTTTAATGTCTGGAGCATGAGATCTACATTTTTGGATCGGGCTCAAATCTGATTTAAATAAAGAATTTTGGAAAGTGATCTGTGAAATCTCAGCCTATTCAAGGCCACTTCTTCCAGCTGCACTGGTTCTGAAGTCTTACCCGTGTTAGAATCCAGCCCTTGGAGGAGGTCAAAATACTCTGCTGCCACTTAGTCCAACCCACCTTCATTTTCTTGCATTTTCTGTAATTTTGGAGTCTGGCACCAGCTGTTGGGGAAAGCAGAAAAATAAGACACAACAGGCAGGTTATTTTTATCTCTGCAGCTGTTGAACTAGAATGTCGTTTAGCATCTCAGTTCTGTGGGTGATCTCAATGTAATTCGAATGTTTAGGTAAGATTCAGACATACACTTAGAATTAGGTTGTTATGATTATCCTAGAATTAGCACTGGTTGCAAGCACACATTGAGGCTAGACATTGTACAGACTAATTGTGGGAGCTAATCCTGACTAACATTGTTTGAAATAGAGCTGGAAAATTTCTTTTTGCACAAATCTTGTTCTTAATCTGTCAGTTAAATCACAGAGTGTGTTCATGTCCAGTTAACAACTAAAAAAAAAAAAAGCACTAATATCTTTGATTAATCTTTTGAAAATGATGTTATTCAAAAAATATTCTCCATAAAAGCTAAAATAAAAGTTATTTGGGATGAACGATTTGGTCGCCACGAAATTATTTTTCCCCTTTTTATTTCATTAAGAAATAAAAGGTTTTGAGGCTGACACAAAGTATTTCTTCTCTTTTTTGTTTTTTATCATTCAGTTAACACCTTTCCTTTTTTCTTTAAGTAATATAAATGTTCCTGCAAAAACTTTGTAGCTCACCAAGTGTGTTATGCTGTTTCCTTTAAACATGAAGCTGCTTCTATTTTTCATTTCAATTTTGTATCTGAGGAAGACTATAATTGCAAACCATGTCTGGCAGTTTTTTTTGCTGTCATTGTCTATTTGGAATGACGCAGCTCTGAGGTGATGTTCTCACAAACGATAGATGGTCGAATAGCACACCCTCAGTCAAGGAATATTAATAAGGTATTTTTTCCCCACACTTCAATCTTATAGATTTAATCCACCAACCACCTTCGTGTACTCACTTCCCACTTGAGTACTGCTCTGTGCAGCAAATAAGCGTTAAAAATAGGAACACTGAGAAGGTAAAAACTATAAAAATATCCTTGTGGGATCAGTCCTCAAAAGCCTCTCTCTCAGTATCCCATCTGCAATGTGTCCAAAGCAGGGGATATAGGAATATGAGAAATTTCCTTGGTATATTTTATCAACCTCTCACAGTATGAGACTTGGGCACGAGGTAGAAGATTGGACAACACCGTGAGATGAGGTGATGTGTTTGTGTGGTTTATGGATTTTCTTTTCCCGAATACCTCTAATTGATTTAGAACTCATGCAACTTTTAGCTCAAACCTGCTTCAGAGAGTTGCGTAGTTCGGCATCTATTTTCTCTTCTTTTTTTTTTTTGGCATCATCTTTTGTTTTGAACTGGCCACTTGCTAGTTTGATTTGGTGCGGAATAATTGCTACACAAGAAAAGCAGGGACCATTTGCTGCCTTTTCATCTTCTCTGCCACTGCTCACATCACTCGTGATTTCACAGGTGTCCATCACACCCTGTTCAGTCACCCCACTGCCAGGATACCTGCTAACCTATTCAGTTGCTCTTCATTCCGATGCCATCCATAAGTGATGGATCATCCCTTTTGTGATCAGTCTTTCCAATAGCTTTTCCAGAGTTATTATAAGCTGACCAGAACTGCACACAGTTTTCAAGATGTGAGCACATCACCCTTTGTCTCATAGCAATGCCTTCTGTTTTCTCCTCTATTTATTTCTTAAGAATTCCTAAAATCTCTTTTTTTGTGAACTACTACTTGCTGCTGAAGTGATATTTGCATAAGAAAATTGCTACCCTAAGACCTCATTTTTCAGTGATAATAACTCTATCAGATCCTGCCATCATGCAAGAAAGACCTCTCAGTCTTTAAGCTGCACTGTGACCCTTCCTGCCAAGGACTTGAAATAAGTGAAAATCACTGAGACTTCCATCATTCCTGTTTAACGCAGGAAGCTGAGAGACAAACTATCCTTCGTATGTGACAGAGATAGGGAACAACATCGCCTCATTTTCTGAGTTAGATATTGTCTTTGCATCCACCAGTTACATTCGGATAGAGTGGAAATTCAGTGCTGTCCTTGCAATTTCCAGCTACAATTAATACCATGAAAGCACTTCAGTGAATTTAGGTCCCAGGAGCCCCCAAACTTATATCAGGACCCATGATGCTACGTGTTGTGCAGACGCAGAACAAAAAGACCGCTTCTCACTTTTACAACGTAAGTCACAATTTCTGCAACTCTTTGTGTCTGATATTAAGTGGTGTGTGGGGGCTACACGTGGTACAACCTTGTTAAACACGCAGAGTGGATGAGAATATTTCTTTGGAGTTGGAGGATGATTGTTTAGCAGACCAAAATTAATGCAATGGTAAATATTATTGCTGCATGGAATTGTTTCTCCCTTAAGATTTTTCTATATATTTGTCACACTACTGGGTAAGGTGAGGGTGGAGGAAGGGGGCCATGGATTTTGAAAGGAAAAATCATCATTTAAACTAACAGCAAAATCAGGAGACCTTCAGCATAAAAAATACACATCTCACCCACTCACCTTAAGAAATATAGCCCTATTATTCAGTGGAGTCAATAACAGTTAAATTTTCTTATGTGTAATCCACTATTGGTTGAAGAACATAGGAATTTCAGAATTAGTTCTCATTAAAAAGAGAATCCATTTTAATAAAATAATTTAAATTTTAAATTCTCCTTAGATTTTTATTTGTTACAAACAAGCTTTATTCATCTTGGATACGCTGGAAGAACATTAAGCTAAGAGGAAAACCTCCGATTTCCTGGGATTTCAAAACTTGCACTGACTAATGAAAAGAAGGCAGAATCCAATGGAAATCTCTTTTCTTCTTTCTTTAGTCAACTTACATCACAGATGTTACCTGAGACCCTTTTTTTGCCTAGGTTTAGCATGATGGACAATCTCAACAGGGACAATTGTAGACAGTGACAGTGGTGGTGTTGCAGAGGACAGACACTCCATGTAGGAATGATGCCAGAGTGTTTATCCAAGTCCTGGGATGGACGAGGACCCAGAAAAGCCCCATTTTCTGATTAGTTCAGATACATTTGCAGACGCAGCTGGAGCACTAGCACAGACAGGAGGGGTGGAACTGAACAGCAGTAAATGCTCAGATTTTAAGTCCAAGAATCCCAAGTTTAATCCCAAATTCTGGAAATGCAGCGGCTTGCATTTCATAAACTAAACACTTATATCCTAATTGCAAAACCAAACTGAAGCAAACCAAAACAAAACAAGCCTGGCATATGCTAAAAATACACACAACCTTCAGACTTGTGCAATGCAGTTATTAAGTTTCTGTCCACACAATCAGCGCTGTTTATATCAGTAAATCCCATAAACAAAACCCCAACAATAAACACCAAGTCAAACACAAATCATGGGCTTGTTGGCAAGAGGCTGGAATGCAGGCGGTGCCTTTGTTGAGCACGCAGGCTACTGAATGTCTCCGTGCTGGGAAAAAAAATAAAACCCTATTGTGAAATAGAATTGAGGCTGCATTGCCAAAATTAACATCAGACACACTGTGCTGTATAGACCTATTCAACAGTAATGGGGTAGGGGGAGTTATTTTTCTCCTGTGTGACACTGATTTAATGCTCCGCTGAGCTGATGGTCAGTTAATGTTCTTAAATCATCACAGAAGTCAATGGAGGAATGCTGATTACTTCCAGTCATGGGTCTGGCATCAGTACTTTTCATTACAGGTCCATTTGTTTTTATTAAGCAGAGGGATACCCCAGTGGTCTGGTGGGCATTAGGGGTTTACCCTCAGAGCAAAGGCTTCAAAACCTCCAATACATCATAAGGAATATGACCTGAAGCCCAGCCCATGCTAGTGGACACTCTCACTGTGGTGTAGACTTTAAATCCTACCCAGAAGTAATGATTTCAGCTCTCTTATTCGTTAATCTGATTAAATGGCAACAGTGCTAGGAACTTCAGCACACATCTAGGAGAGGAAAAATACTTAAGTGAGGATGGATGAGCACTGACAGAGCTACCAGGCACCTGGTAATAGAGTAAAAGAGATATTAAAGTTCACAATTCAAATGAATTGATTGTCTCATTCGGGAATCAGACCTAGAAGAGCAGAACAGACACATTGCAAGACTAAGAGTCCAATGGCTTGGTCAGTAGTGCAAGTGAAGAAGATGAAAATATCCATTTTAATGACACCAGGATCAATTTCATTCAATATCAAACATGTTAGTAACAGCCTTTCCTTTTCCCAGCAACGCTACCAAATTTAAGATTACAACACACTTCTTATTTAGCATGACAACATTAACAGCATATTCACACCTCCTCTTTATCCCTCTGCCTATAGCGGCTGTAGTTTTGAGTCTGAGATAGAGTAAAAGTGGATTGAGAAAAAGGATGAATAGAGTTTTGAGCAGCTCTGACAGGTTCAGAAATGAAAGAAGGAAAAAGAGACATTAATGCTTTAATGAAGTGAGAAACATCTCTCACCGTGGCTTAAGTCAGATGGATTAGCTGGAGTAAGAAGATGTAATAATTGGATTTATGTTGTGATGGTTAATGGTATTACAATGATATTGTCCACAGCTAAGAGTTGCATATTGCTTCCCTTCTTCATTCCTGATGTAGGGGGTTGTTAGTGGGATTTCAATTTATGTATAGATACACCCCAAAATGTCAGGGTTCCTCTATGAACTGAGTTGCACCCCCAGTATGTTCTTCTCTGAGGAGACATCAGCCTAACTGGAAGAAAAATAATGTTATGTTGTGTACTTTGGAGAAAATCAATGGCACCAACAAGTAAGAAGTGATGGCTTTGCAGATCCGGGATTAGAACAATGTGGGAGGGACCTGCCTTCAGTTCTTTATTTTGCCACAAAATCCCAGTAGTATTTTGGGGAAGCTGTGTCAGGTTATGTCACCAGAGGTGCACACGTTCTTCTGACATCCTCAAAACTGTCACTTATACCCGTATTTTCACCCCCAGTCCAACTGTCAGTAAGCCTCTAAATCACCTGGAAATCCATTCGCAGAATGCGTGAACATAAAAAATATGGCAAAAGAATTCTGGAGTAACCAGGGTCAATTGTTGCAGGCTGTTTCCAGACTTATTGAGTGATCTTTACAGGTAAAACTCAAAAATCTGCCATTGGAAAAACGTAGCACACAGGCAGACAGTAATTGGAGTGAGGTGGCATCAACCTTTAGCTGCACCAAAGTCTACCAAAGTCTTTATGAAAGCTTTTGCTATTACATGACACACTGATAAGTAGTGACAAATAGAGAAAAAAAATCAACATTATCAATCTGGGATATTAAACTAAAGATGAATTTAAGAAGGATTATCTGGATCTTACATTTGCAGAAGATCTCATATTAACTGTCAGGCCAAAATTAAAATGCCAGTCCTATTTTGAGAGTTACTGAATTTCCACAGTGCCCAAGCTACATTATTCTGAAAGTCATAAATCTTCCTACATAGTGTATTAAGGAAGATAAAGGGATTTTCAAGGCTTCTGTGGCTGTGAGACTGAAGCTGGTGAAATTTTTCTTTGCAGAGAAGAAAGCAGAGGCTTTAATCATTGCTCTAGTTTCATTTGAAGTTGATTTCTATATGTGTTTTCATATGGTAAAACAATGATGATTTACAACAGATAGATATACAATATTTAAGTGTAAAATCATTGGCAAATTTAACATAACCTATATTATTGATGTGCAGACCTGGCATATATAAAGAAAAAATAAAAATGAATTGAGGGCAATTCGCATACACATTCTTGGTTTTGAAAATAAAGAAGAATTCAGTCCTGTAACCATTGACAGAAAAGATGAAATATATAAGCCGAATCCATTATCTACTAAGGTGGAGCAGAACAATGAAGCATTTATGACATCCAGAAGCTGTGAGGTTTGCTTTCACAAACCACGCATTCAGTGAAGCCTATGTTAATTCCCCAGATTCTGAATGACTATTGATATTAATTATGGATTTTGAAAATCTTCTGAATATAAAAAAAATATAAGGAAATCTATTCGTAAGTGTGAGTCTGTGTTCATCTCAAGTTGTGAAAACCACAAATAAAGTGGCATCATTTTCATAAATTATGGTAAATATACAAGCAAGCAAATGCAGCCAATTGAACTCACAGGACAGAAAATAATACACTCCCATCCTAAAAATTGTCAGAGTAATTTGCAGTTGAAAGACTCACATGGAGAAATGAATGAAAAGTGAACATAAACTTACGCAGGAAATAAAAAGGACTTGTAAGAACACCACCAGATCCACAGCAAAGGATCAGGATTGACAAGGTCTGAAATAACACTTTAAGATGCAAGACAGTCTCTGGAACTCAGTCTTAACTGCTAGTCCAATAAATAAACCTAGTGCATAAATAGTTGTACAAAAATCCCCTGGAAAAAGCATGAAGCATAATTCCAGCCAAAGACAGGTTCTTTAGGGGTGAAATGCAAGAAGATTGTAACGCAAATTATGGAATCATAGAATACCAGGCTGGAAGGGACCACAGGGATCATCTGGTCCAAGCTTTCTTGGCAAAAGCACCATCTAGATAAGATAACACATCGCCCTGTCCAGCTGAATATTAAAAGTGTCCAATGCTGGGGAATCCACCGCTTCCCTGGGGGTAATTCCAGCACTGATTGTTCTCATCATTAAAAATTTCCCTCTTGTGTCCAATCAAAATCTCCCCAAGGGTAACTTGTACCCCTTACCCCTCATCTTTTCCATGTGACTCCTTGTAAAAAGGCAGTCTTCATCTTCCTTGTAGCTACCCTTTCAATACTTTTAATTTTTAATTTAGATTTTTAAATCTTTAAATACCTTTTAGTTTTTAAATGTTTAAATACTTTTAATTTTTAATTTTAATTTTTAAATGTTTGAAGGACCAAAGCCAAATACTTTCATCAGAAGATCTATTGAAAATATTATCTCTCCAGAGCCAGTTTATTTAATTTGAACTAATGCATTTTCATTTATAGCCTCAACTTTAATGGAAGGTTCTAATATAACCTAATAATTGTGGTTATTTTCTCAAGAGTTGAACAGAAATGTGCCGTGACATGTAAGCCTAGTAAATTTGTTACTGAGGAGCCTTCAATGACTTTGCAATGACGATGAATTCCTTTTTCAAAAAGAGCAACTCAAAGGTGAAAAAATCTTCAGAATCAGTCATCTTTAAACAAATCCACATGCATCCCATAACCAGAGGAAACCCTTGTCACCAAACAGCAGTGTTCCAACTTGAAATTTTTGACCGTATTATACTGCTGTGCTTGAAACACCAGAAAAAACGCATGAAGTTAAACTGGGAAAACTGTTTGAAAACCATTACGCTTAGGTAACTGTTAGTGAAGTAGTAGCTGATTTAATGTTTTTAATAGATTTAAATTAACACCAAAAGCATTGAAAAAATGCTAAATAAATTCGAGTGGTTTGATCAAAATAATTTGGGGTGGCCAAGAGCAATGTGGAAGGAAGAGGTTTGCTCCCCTCTCTATTATTTTTATTTCACCATTACTTATTTTTTCTTCTCTTGCTGTTTTCCCTTTGGGTGTGAGGAGCGAGATTGGTTATTAGATAAAAAAAAAAAAAACATTTGTGGCTGTCTCTATTTGTGCTAATGCCATCACTCAACTAGCATAGCACTTTTTAGGTACAAACCAAAACACTTTACATGAAAGTAAACACCCCCCCCCACCCTAAATAACACTAAATAATAATAAAGACATTTTCAACTTCTGTTGTGCACTTCAGTCTCTATGATGTCTATTATATATTTGACTCTGGTCATTTGGCAACTGACTTTCATCCTTCTATACTTATCAGGATACATGCATATAGAA
Source organism: Patagioenas fasciata (assembly GCF_037038585.1). Lineage (NCBI taxonomy): Eukaryota > Metazoa > Chordata > Aves > Columbiformes > Columbidae > Patagioenas > Patagioenas fasciata. The sequence goes on along the minus strand of NC_092521.1, from coordinate 165,884,422 downwards.
GATTATCTTGGAAAAAACAAGAAGGTCACCAACTGGAATAGGATGACTATGAGACATCTCTCCGAGCTCTGAGAAGGCTATCTTTTTGCAGAACTGCCATTTTGTGCTTGTAGATAAGCATAAACTAAAACAACAATGCAGAAATTTATTTACTACATAAGTTTCAGAAGCCTTGGGCCACTTTAATCTGAACTTACAGTGGGATCTGTGAAATAGATGGCGTATACACAGACTTCTTTGAGTCATATTTAATTCTAGTTTTGAATAGGTTCAGAATTGCATTTCTTAAAGAGCAGGGTAAATTATTAGACTTTTTTCTTTATTGTGGGCTCATGTGGTCCTAATGATCTCCTCTGGTAGAGCCAATGCATGCACTCAAGCAGCTAAACTGAGGTGCCTAAGATAATCAAATAAAACACAGGGACCATAAATACAACCAAAGCCAAAGGGAAAGGAAGGGAGTGAGTAATTTTAGACATTGTCTTTCCATGCATGTTTAATTATTAACATAAATTGAACATTGCTAGTTATCTAACTCCTAATATCATAGAGGGCTATGCACTGTAGGAAGACACTATCCAACTGAGTCCCAGTGTAGTACTAGATGTTTAAGATACCCAGGGAAAAGCAGAGAAGAATGTTAATTAGAAGAGAGGCTATTGAAATAAGATTTTCTTCTGTTTATTAACAGCCTAGAGGCTTAAGGGAGGAATGTGCAGCAGACTTTTAATTAATCTGCATACTTTTAAGGGAATTTGCTAGAATTCACCATGTTCAGATACGTGTTACTTGAGACAATAAAGTAGCAAGAGGGACAAATGTCTGCTTTGTTGAGAGTCAGAGGAGGAAAAAACCCATCAAAACACAGTCCCAGGCGTTATATGATTTTGGGATTTGCATTTGACAGAACAGTATCTGGGAATTTGCTTTAGGGTCATCAGGGAGCAAAAAGAGACATTCCTGTAGAGATATAAGAAACTAAGCAAGTGAATGTTTAGAAAGAAAACGTAAGAAAAACCAAGCCTGGCACACGAGTAGCTTTCATGGGCGCATGGATCGATGGTGAAGTCATCCAGAGTAATCCACAGAAGACATATTTGGCAAGTATCAGCAATGCTAACAAAAGCAACAGCCTTCTCCCTTATTGCTTAGCTAATTGAGTCCATCCCTTTTGTAAAGTTGGGAGTGATTAATCTCACCTATTTTAAGTGACTAATTTAGGATCATCCTCAGTACACCCATCTCTCTTCATTGACTTTAGAAGGAGCCTGGAATAATGCAGGTCTGAATAGGTATCTGACCTAACAGTTTCAGCACTGGAGAAGATGAATCCCATCTTGAGTGAGATATATTATTGTAATTTGAACTGTTTTAATGTGAGTTGGTTTTGAATGGGTTGGAATTATCTTCACATAGCTTTACGTAAGTTCAGTATAAACAGCTGCACTGATGCAAGACAACTTGTTTTATAAACAATACACAGTTATTTTGAAGTCACTATCTATTTGACCTATTCGGACGTATTTTTTAGCACTGAGTTAATTCTGTTCTGGACTCTACCAACTAGAGGTCTGCTGGCTGCAAATGGAACCTTCATCACTTCAGACTTTCAGGTCAGACCGGAAAAATCTCCTCCCTGGGGTGATTACAGTGAGTCTCACAGCCATAGAGGATAACCGGGATGTTAATCTACAAAAGTCTTTTAGAGATGAGCACTTGCCAAAGAAAACACAATTAATAATCACTTGTGTTGGCACCGATGTTAACAAAAATTAACATAAATCTGCCAAAACGCTTTTTGTCAGTACATGGAGAGAGAAGGAGCAGCAATTTCTGCAGCACCATGGACAGAGGCAGCTGCCTGCGCCCTGCCCGTCCCTGCCCGCTCCTGCCGCCAATTCGGGTGCAAATGCAAAAGAGGAAAGAAAAAAGCATGCAGACTGCCTTTCTCAAAATGCAAATTATAATAGGGCATAATTAATCAGTATTGCACTGGAAAATATAAAATAAAACCTGTTCCTTCTTATATTTTATACTCTAAGTAATGCTGGTTTTGCCACATCATTTTGCTCTTCTAGAATAATTTTGGTTGGAAGACCCTTAAGATCATCGAGTCCAACCATAACCTAACATAACTCCAGCACTAGAACACGTCCCTTTTAAACACCTCCAGGGATGGTGAGTCCATCACTGCCCTGGGCAGCCTGTTCCAATGCCTGACAGCCCTTTCTATGAAGAAATTTTTCCTAATATCCAATCTGAACATTCGCTGGTGAAACTTGAGGCCATGATGATATTATGATATGAACAATGTCAGGAAAGAGAATTTTGGGGCAATTCCTAGGCTGCTGTTCATATCTATACTCCATTAAGTTAAAAGGTCACAGCAGGAGACCGAAGCTAATCAGTTGAGCACACTCAGGTGAATTGACAACTGCCAACTGAATTGTTTCATTATTTTGATTAAAAAATGCCTCAGGTATCATGTAGTATTGACAGAGAAAATGAGAAAATGCCACTGTCACCTGCTTATTTTCAGTACTGCCTGTCCCCATGTTGACTGCTACATTACTATGATTTTTTTCCTCTTCATGCTGTTAATCATCAATTAGCTCAACTTTAATTTTTACATAAGAGCAACTGTGTTTTGCTTAGAAACAATGACAAGAAAATTGAGATGTCTGCCCGCTTCTCCTTTCCGAATAGAGGAAATAAATTCTGTACCTCCGCAGCTCTGAGCACTATCAGGACAATGAGTTTCTTATCTCCAACCCAGTGTTTTTTGATTCTTTTTTATATCTCATAATGCAACCAAATTCTTTACAATGATCTGCATGCACATATTCACTTCTCTCGATGCTAATGACATTCATTATGTGGTGACTAGCCTAAATAACTTTAGGCTATTTAAGATAATGTAGGTTTCATAGGGCTGCTCGATGATAAAGTTCCCTTATTACTGCAAAGTTTATTGCCTTTGCATTTTCTCCTGACATTTTAAGAGAAAAGGGGTGAATTTTAGAGGTTACTCTGAGCGCTTTCATAGGTAATTACATTTCCAAGACTTCATGAGTCACCACACATTGCCTTTTAGCCTATGGCAAATACAAAGTAAAATATTGGGCCTGTAAATCCGCACAACCTCTGCAAGGCCAGAAAGGAGCCATTTCCCCACAGTAACAGGGCAATCAGTGCTGCTGTGACCCAGTACTGGGTCTTACAGCCCTGATGCAAGGGTTGTTGATGAAAACAGACATGGTCACCTGCCCAACAGGCAGATAAACATGCCCGGATGCCTCAACCTTTACTGCACTTTTCCACCATCCTCAGACTGTGAAAGATGCAGTGCATCTTTTAGGGGCCTTGGAGAGAATGACTGTTCAGGTTGCTTTTTTCATTTTCTGAATCCTGAGGTTATAGATGGACTTCCAGGAGAAATACCTGTGATACAAGCGCCAACACTCAGGTGTTGGTTTAGTAAACTAATAGAGGCCTTGTATTCTTTTTCATAGTGAATTTTTGGGTTATGTGTTGCTCCCCAAGTCCGAGCAACATGTGAGGCATTTCTGCATCTTGATCGCCACCTCCTTTCCAAGGGAGTCCAGGACCATCAGAATGACCTGCCTCATGAGAGGAACCTTCCAAGACATCATCAGTCTCCAGGAGACAACAACAGACAGTAGACATTGGGGCAGAAGAGTTGTTTAGCAGCCCAGTGTCTGTCAGGACTCATGGTGGGAAACTGAGATGCGAAAATACAGACAGGTAGACAACAGACCACAGCTGGAGAGACCAGAGGATCTGGAGAACAAGGCCACTCACCTTTCATGGTGCTTTTGGAGGCATAGCAGTGAATCAGTTTTCCTCCATACTGTCAGAGCTAATATAACTGTACAGGTTTTGCATGGAGAAATTAAAATATGTGTCTAATAAAAGCTACAGAGGGCATTTATATTTAGATCCTTGGGTTTTATGATGCAGCTTCATGGACTGCTGGACTGCTGTTGTCCTGTTGGTGTCTGGACTCTTCTAGCCCCAAGAATGCGGCATCACCATTGTGGAAGGATAACATCATCTTCAGCCACGTATTTTCTCCCTTTTTCCTCATCTGGGCTTTGATTGTTAGAGCAGTCTCAGGTCAGGTGGGTACTACAGGCTTAAAATGTCTTAGGCTGTGTTCTAAACAGCAGGGTGTTACATCAAAACCAGGTCTAATGCCCCTACTGTGGTCAAAAGCAAAGTAAGTACTTCTGTTTGTTTCAAGGTACACGTCAGAAGCCTACACAGGATAATTTGACTCTGGACTAGCCCATTAGAATGGGCTCAACCTGCTGTTCCAGTTAGCATTAGGATCCCAGCGGTGTATAAGCATGTGTATTTTCTCTTAATTAAACCAGTCCAGCTGAAGACATGAGAAGCACTGCAGGTGTCTAGAAAGCTTTCAGGGACAAAGGGGTGGTATGGTGGGAGTTTAAGTGTTTTTGGGTTTAGATGACTCCTGAGAGAGTTATGTTGGATGCTGGTACTGCCATCTGTTTGGATTCTCATTTTAAGTGCAAATTGGTTCATATATAAAGGCTCAGTGTCTTTTTATGTCAATAGCAGTTATAAAAGAAAGGAGACCATGAGACAGGTATTTGCTACAATTTGACTTGATTTTCTTTTTTCTTTTTAATAAAACAGTGATCAACTTGTCATTGCATGGTCTGTCTCTTAGTCTCCAAGATGTGGAGCCTTTTCTTCATATTTTGCATGAGGTGCTGAAGCACAGATTCAAATATTATTGTCCTGTTTATGAGTGCCTTAAGAGTCTTCACAATGGTTTGACTTTACGGAATGACATATATAAAACCTCCAGCTGCTAACGTAAAGCATTTAAATGTCCCTTCAGGCCACAAGCAAACCTTTAGAACTCAGGTCATCTGTGATATTAATTGCTAATAACAGCACATTTGTCTCCCTGCATAGTGCAACTATGACATTGATTACCAGTGAGTTCATGGGTCAGGTTCAGAACTAAGCTACAAACCTAAAGTAATTAATCCATTTTTTGATAAAGCTCAAAGTATTCTCCTTATTCACCCAGTTAACACTGGATTCAACTGTTCACCTTTTTACCTGGACCCCCTTTTCCTCTGCATAATAAAGAACAAAAAATTATTTGCCCAGTATTATAGGAACAGAACAAGATGTACTTTAAATTAGAGTTTGCAGGTGGGAAGGCAAATAAGTAGAAGGATTAAAAAAGAAAATTTAAAAAAAACTCACCAAAACCAAAGTTCTGTGAACAAAAACCTGTCATATGTAGCCCAAAACCCAATGCATTTATTCAAGAGTTGGGAACTCCAAGCTCCTTGCACAGTGAGTGGATGAGCTCGAAATAGACCATTGCTGGGCATACACCATGGCTGGGTAAGGATCTCTGTATGTGAGTGAGTGTGTGAGAAAGGGAGCTTGTTTTCTGGAATGTATTTCCCCAAATCACCACATTTTCAAAAACTCTGTCGATAAAATGGTCTTTCACCTTTCTGGATGCAAAAATATAGCACTGCAAGGTGCTCTTACTGCATCTTTCATTGCATTTTTTTCCCAGCAGCATGCAAGTATCTGGGTGGAGGTGAAAGAGAGAATTTACAGACTAGCTAAACAGATGCTGTGCTTTGCCACACTACATTTAGGGTACATAATGTGTGTATATACAAAAACTTACATATGCATATATGTATATTTGTATGTATGTATTTATATATATATAAAAGGCTTTGTTGTCTCTATAATAAATCCTTTGGTTCTGCCTAAGATACTGCCTAACTCAGATCACTTCCTCTAAAATTCGACCCCAAATTCACGGCTGAAGAGTAGCACTGAATAGTCAAACAAATGGTCCACTTTCTTTTGAAGAGGATGAAAGGAATGCAGTAGGCCTTGACTTAAACCTCCGATAGTCTAAGTTTATTATTTGTGCTACAGGGCTTGCTATAACATACCTTCTTTTTGTGTGTGCCAGCACAATTGTTGCAGGCACAAGCCCATCATTTTTTTACAGTTTTTACAGGTTTTTACACCAAGTCAATGTAGCAGCCACTTTAACGGCAGCATTTAAAGACCCACTGAAGTTGAAGGCATATCGTGTTATTCAATACTAACTCCCTAAGCTGCTGAAAGACTGATTATATGTTGCTGGAATGAGTTTTCATTTCCTAATGGTGTCATTTTCTGCAATATAGCCTGCAGTATATATTAGAGTGTCCAGTTTAAACAGGAACATTTTACCTCTGCTGTAGGTTCCACTCAGTAGTTCAGTTTTTCTTCTCTTCGTGCTTCACAAATACATCTTTAAAAGGCTTAGAGACTCAACTGGGTTATTATTGCTAAGAGGAGTGCCCTTATTGCTATTTTATAGGTAGCAACACGAAGGCTGTCAAAGGAGAAACTGTTTCTTTGGCGTCAAACAGTGCGTCATGGATTTTGAAAAACTTGTCTCTCCCTCTCCAACTACAATGCTCCTAAATTACACTGATGCCGTGTTTCACAAACACCTGAAGCCTTTACATCTGCTTTTACTACCAAGTGCAGACATAAACTGTGGTAATGGGGTTAGAGCAGCTTTGGGATCTAGAATGCAGACAATAAGCCGGAGGAAGAATATAAAGATGTTTTTAAAATACTTCATACCTGCAGTTACAGAAAATTGTAAGAGCTGGAAAAGTAAATACTCACATACACTTTTTCCACAGCAGGAAGAAAACAATCATTCTGAGCTCAATCTCCACTCTTAATACATAATCCTCAAACATTTCTAGTGTCATTAAGAGTTGCAATAAAATGATGTTCTGTCTGAATTGTCAGGGATGGAAATTCAGTTAGAAAAGATACCTACAAACAAACAAAGAAACAGGTACAAAAAATTACTAAGACAATAAACAGTCATGTGGCTGAAGTCCCAAATATGGAAGGGCCTATATGCATTAGGTCATTCACTGTTGAGTGGTAGATATACATATTTTTATGACCACGTTGTTTGTTGTTGTTGTTGTTGTTGTTGTTGTTGTTGTTGTTTTTCAGGTTTCAGTATAATAAAACATTTAAACATTTTACATGCTGCTTCTTGAAGATAGACCAAATCCATATACTCACCAAAACATTAAACAATGTTGACTGCCTTGTTTCTCTTACTTTTTTCCTCTATTTCAAGATCTCCTAACTTGAAACAAAGGAAGAGAATGTAGAGACTAAGTACAATCTTATTTATTCTTACTGCAGGGTACATTTCATGTCAAACCATATTATCCATATCCTGTCACACAAGGCTCTCTCTGCTTTTATTTCACAGTGCTGTCACTGACCAGCTGTTATATATCTTGTTTTCTCATGTAAAGACTGTGACCAAATTGGATACATCTACAAAGATGGTCTGAACTCCATTTTTAAATTGCAATTGTAAATGGCTAGGATAGGATTTGGTGGCCCAGACTTCAAATGAAAGTCTTGCAAACACAAGATCCAGATTGTTAACATGCAATGCAAACCCCCTTATTCCCATGGAAAGCTGGCTTCTCAGGTAGTTAGAATTCTATTTCTGTATTTGTTCCATTGAAGGGTAATTAGTATGGGGTGGGAGAAGCTGCATTCAGGCACAGTGTGCATTCTGACCCCATCGCTAAACATAATGTAGATGTCTGTTTCTGCTAATTTCATTAATTACTGAAAGCCTTGCAAAGTTGTCTTTTTAAGTGACATGGGAAAAGAGCAACCTGAAGTACCTGTTGTGAATAACTAGGGATATTTCTACAGTTTCAACTCATTTATCCAGAAATTCAACCTCGGGTCAGATTCAGAAAGGTTTTTCTTTTTCATTTCATAAGGGCAAACATCCTAAATTGAAAATGAATTAAAACTTTATACAAGCAAAAACAAAAGACAAAAATTATTTTATTTTCGTCTTTCAGATAACAGTAAACATTTAAGAGGCATTTGCACAATGCCTTTAACATGCTTTAACTTTTGATCAGCCCAGAATTGCTCAGGCTGTTGAGCTAGATGATCACTGTAGGTCCCTTCTAACTGAAATAGTCTAGTCTAGTCTTTATACTTTATTCCTGCCTGGTTAGCAACATAACCTATAAAATAAAGGCAGATGTTTGCTGGCCTAATGTGTGTGTGTACTACAGGAGATGGGATATAGGGTAAAAATTCAAGCCCATAGAAAGTCCTGGCATAGTCAAATATTGGTCACTGATACGATGCTGTGCAATCTTTTCTGTATCCTGAAATTAGGCAGAAAGTGGCAGCTACCATTTATCATTTCAGCCAGTCCCCTGCTTTGCAGAAAGTGCTACTCTAGCCTAATCTCAATAATTTCTGAAGTAGCAGAACAAAGTTTACACCAGGGCATGCAAAACTCCTCTGTGGTGTCTGCTCTGACGGTTAAAAGTGCCAATAAAATATTTTTAGCTACTTGAGCAAATAATTCGAGTCTGACTAGATAAAGCGGTGAATATATGAGACACAACTTCAATGGAGTTATGCCAGTCACAACATTTTGCTCCCACTTTGCATTCTGTTCTGAACATTTCGGCGATGTGCTCAAAATATATCATTTTTTGTGCTTTTTTTGCTCATATCTCAGTATAAGATGTGGAATCATTGTAATGGGACATAACTTTCATGGGAGTTCCCCGCAGTGGAAACCAAGAGAGAAATGTGGGAGCTGCGTACATAAGTGTAATGTCTTTCCAAAGACAATGCAATGGGCCATTTCTGTGTAGGAGAAATGGGCTTCTTTTACTTCTGTGAACCCAGAAATGCAGAGAAGTTAAAGCTTTTAGAGAATGAAATATTCCAGCAAATGTACAGTGTCTCCACGTGTGTTACAGAAGAGAAATGAAAATGTAAAAGGAACTGATCAAGTTGATGGGAACAAGGTTAGTGATGGTTGAGCCTTGATTGAATGCCACTGGGGTCCATCCAACCGCCTCTGGACTTGCTAATCATTCTGCAGGAAGAATGAGCATGGTTCTGTGCAGAATGAGATTAGAGAGAAGACAAAGAAATGGTGGAGATCTCCTCAAATAATGATTCCAGTCTCCTATTATAATACACAACCATACCCTGTTTGTAAGATGAATAAGCTCCATCCTGAAAGCATTAATAGTTTACATTTTCTCCTGAAACTTTGCTACTTTTATCAATGTGCTGTTCCTGAACTTCAACACTTCCAGATGCTTAAGCTCAGCTTGACCTTAACTGAATAACAGACAAAAAGTAGAAAACCCAGTAAAGTCCATTCTTGTTGGAAATGTGTTGTAGTGGTTACTCACAGTTTGAAGTAGTGTTGATCCTTTACTTCAAGAGATTGTGAGGGATGCATTGAAAGCCATCTTGTATACTAAGGATTTAAATGCGTGGGAGCTGTTGCCACTTACATGTCACTGCTTTCTCTTTCTGTTGTGCTCATTTTTCTAATGAAGAGGGAAATGATGCAACAGACTGCGTATTTTAGCTTATACTTTTTCATTCTGAGTGCGTTAATTCGTGTGTGCTGTAATGCAAACCCCCATTCAAATCACAGCGCTTACTCATTTAAACTTGCTGACGCATCCTATAGGTCATCGTGTTTAATTTTGTTTCTTAGGACTACGAAATTTAAAATGAAATGTTTCACAATAGCACCTCAGCATTCACATTGTAGTATGAACATTGTGAGTGCATCATAAATCATGTTTGTGCCTTTCATACTGAGGTGCTCATGGCATATTAAAACTGAAGGCTAAAGCTATCTTTGTCGAGTGCTAAGAATACAAGTCAGACAATGAATGGAAAAAGCAATGTAACAGCCTTCACCCAGTTTCAGTATAAAAACATTCAGCTGAAACTCAGAGGTAAGCAAAGGAACTAAGTTTGATGGGTTATACTTCAGTCTTTATGGAAGTATTATTTCCAAAGCAAAGAAATGGAGACATTCAGACTTCTCTACCTAATCTGTGGAAGGTATACTGGGATCGGAAAGTCCGTAGCCTGCAAAGAAGAGACACAGGACCAATACCTCAAAACCCATTTGGGTCTGTTTGCAAGGTCAAGCAGTAATACTGGAACCAGTCCCACTGACCCAAAGGCAGCACTAAGTGTCCTGTCATCCTTCAAGCTGGTAATCAATGCCCTACAGACTGTATCCCTTAAGCCTTAGCCTGCTTTCTGTGTGATAACAAAGTCCCAACAGTCTCCCTCTTGTAATTTCGAGGAGTGCAATGCTCACAGGGCTCTACCAGTTTGAATGTGGCCTGATTTTCTAGTTGAATAAATGTGGATATACATGAAAACATTTCCAGTTGTCCTCAGTATATCATATTATCAGCTTCTTTTCCACTTTGTATGTGTTGTGGACTGTTTTATCTTTTCCGAATATCTTTTTCTCTGAATAAAATCTAGTGAGTACAAAATCAAGCTAGAAGAGGCTGGTTGGAGTCTTCCCTAAACATTTGTGAAGAGTTTACTTCCTGTTGGATCTCATTTATGGCTGAGGCTTTAGCTTACAGAGCTGTAGCTATTTAGTATAGATGATCTTAGCTACTGACTTTTATTTTCCTGGCAACTTTGATCAAGATTCCAGGAGAAGAATGAAAGAGGAAAAATGATCTTGGAGTTATAGAAATCAAATTAGGTCACATTTTCACCTATATTCATAGTACCCCTTCAGCTGAAATCCAGGAGGCAATTTTTAACTCCAGTTCCCATCCCTGCATCTTTCTTCCCAGATGGCATATGGAACATCACTATGTCATAATGTTTAGAGTTGTCATGGGGCATTCTAGATCCATACATGAACACCCAGACCACAGATGTCTGGAACCATTAAGTTCCCAGCAGATCTTGAACTCAGCATGCTGTGATTCAGCTAAAAATTGGAACTAGGTGTCCAATTTGATATACCCAAGCATGTGGTGAAAGCATTTCACAAAGAGCTGTCATGGACTATGAATTGCAAAGAAAAAGGAAAAAAAATAAAGAAAAAAGTGGCCCTATTTTGCTACATCCTTTTTATTTTATTTTATTTTATTTTATTTTATTTTATTTTATTTTATTTTATTTTATTTTATTTTATTTTTTCTTTCATCTTTGTTACTTCCTTATTATCTTCTTGCTAGGCTCAGTTGAATCTAAGTCATAGAACCCTACCATGGAATAGGAAATTTTAAATCCAGGGATATCCACAACGCAACATTTTTCATAAGAACTCCATCTGAATGCAAATGTCATCCTGAATGTTAGGATAAATATCAACTAAAACTGCTTATCTGTCAAGCTTCATTTCTCTCTATTGCTGCTCATTTTCTGGACCTAGCTAAGGCTGTTAAATATTAGGACATGGGCAAACATAGCCAAGGGAGACATGTTACCCTATTGCTGTTCCTGTTCCTTTGTGGTGTTTGGAGTAAAACTGAACACAGTCCAGGAATAAACTGCTTTTCAGGGTCAGCAACAATTTTGTCTGTATAACTCAGATGTAATCCCTTGAATAATATGTGAACCAGCTTAGAAATTTCAGTATGGGAAGCCTGGACTACCTGTGTCTGTATTTCCACAGTACGTTTATGATACATTACTCTGAAGAAGGGATGAAGAACACCTGAGTTGAAAGAATCCAAGTCTGTAAAGCAAGGGCAGTTTTCTTTCATTACACAATTGTTCTCTTGTGTTATTATATACGTCTCCTTTCTGTTCATCCCTGTTTCATGAGCAACTCTGACTTTCTGCCTTCTGTGCCGCAGACAGAGCTTCAATTCATCCAGAAGGAACTACAGGTTGATCTCTTCTGGATCCACTTAACAGTAATAGTTACTCTGTCCTGAAAAGAATTTGCAGAACATAAATGAATCAGAAGATGTGAGTAAAACTCAGATATTGGTCAGAGGAAGTGTGAGGGGAATCTAATCAACAAAGATGATTAAGGGAGTGGAGCATCTCCCTTATGAAGAAAGGCTGAGGGAGCTGGGGCTCTTTAGTTTGGAGAAGAGGAGACTGAGGGGTGACCTTATTAATGTTTATAAATATATAAAGGGTGAGTGCCACGAGGATGGAGTCAGGCTCTTCTCAGTGGCAAACAATGATAGGACAAGGAGTAATGGGATCAAGCTGGAACACAAGAGGTTCCACTTAAATTTGAGAAAGAACTTCTTCTCAGTGAGGGTAACAGAGCACTGGAACAGGCTGCCCAGGGAGGTTGTGGAGTCTCCTTCCCTGGAGACATTCAAACCCGCCTGGACACATTCCTGTGCGACCTCACCTAGGCGATCCTGCTCCAGCAGGGGGATTGGACTGGATGATCTTTTGAGGTCCCTTCCGATCCCAAACATACTGTGATACTGTGATACTGTGAAAAAGCAAAATTATAGGAAAAGACTGGTAGCTTCACAAGGAGAAAGAGAATAATGGTTAAGTAGTAAAAGAGAAGCGACAAGATACAGAATGCAACTAATATTGTTTTCTTTCTCATAAAGCTAGGTACAGAAGGAAATGGAACAAAACTAAATGAAAGGCATTTTTTTTTCGTTCAACGTATTATTACAATATTGATCTCGCTAGCTACATCATACTGCTAGATTAAATAGGACCTTAAAACCTTTGGTTGGTGGCACTGAATACAATCATCTGTATAGTTAATTTTTGGCCAATCTAACCCTCTCTAGAAGAGTTGAGGACCTATTACAGGCCAGAGACTATTTCAACAGATGTTTCATAGGCGGTCACATTATTTTTGTGGCCGAGGTATCTCAGTATTACACATGTCATTCTGCAGCAGGTGGACACAGAGCCCTGGAGCATTCTTGAACATATTAAACATCACCTTGTAGATGTACTTATGGTGTCAGGGAGTGTTCAAGGTTAAGTGTTTAACAAGTTTGCCGAAAGGATTGAATATGATATCAAGAATCAGAGAAAAATGACATTAATGACAGAAGTCTCCTGCTTTAGAGTTTACAACTGTTTGTAATGATCAGACGTGAGGAGGAAATTTCACATTGGAATAAATTGTGGCATTTCTTAACATCTTTGCTTAACATCTGGCTAAGGTTGATTTCTCAGTAAGGAAGATATTTTATACTGTCTGGCAAGTGTTATGACCTTGTACTCCACCATGAAAAAATTAAAATGTTGAGATGAGAAAGAAGAATATGGTTATGAATGAATAAAAAAAGAACATGAAACCAGCCAAACTCTTTTAGCACAACTGATTTGATGCTCCTTTACTTTGGCACAGGTTTTCCTTGAAGAAGGACAAGATGGGAACATTCAATAGTGATATGTCTCCCTGGAAGACCTATCCATTATGCTTTGAATGAAAATCGGCTTAATGCTAACAAGATTTGATGCTTTTATTTACTCCAACGGCACAGACACATGGATCAGACTTGAAGACCTTGACGGTTTTATTTGTAGATGATTTTGCTTAATGCTGGTTGTCTTTGAGCATTTACTCTGATTGAGTTGATTCCTCTTGATGTGATTACACAAATCATATGTTCATCAGGCAAAAGGACACTACTAATGCCATTGCTGTTAAATCGTCTTGCCCTTGCATCATGTAAAAATCGCTGTTCTAGCTCCAAGCTATAGAAATCTATTGAGTTTAATCAATCAAGACCAGATGTAGTGCAGTGACTTAACAGTCACATTGGTGGCTTCGCTGTTGTAGTCAGTGAAAAATAACGCAAATGGACTGCCACTAAGCATGACCTGGGCAGCCCTGAAGATCAAATTCTACAATGAGCTTCCGGGCAGCAGTCTCTTTTACACTCCAAAACCTCGAACAACTCTATTGGACTCTATCCATTCACTTCAGATTAACACCTGTGCAGTGGAGACCTTAGATCTAACTAAGCAAGGACTTTTCTCTGCTTGAGACAGCAGATTAGAAATCCCTTCTTGCTCTTCTGTTCCATAAAAGCCTTTCTAAAGAAAACCATCACTGAATTGTGTTTTCTTTTAACACAGTGCTACAGACTTCTGCAATTCAGCTTTTGATTTTCAAGGCATGTAGCCATCTGTGCATGAGGGTCCATGCAAACCTCTGGAGGTAGGGACAACTTTGCCGTTCTCTCCTGTCCCTGCTGTGACTCACAACCCTGAGAACAGGGCTTAGCTCCAGGTCTCTAAGCTGAGCCTATTTGGTCTCTAAGATGCTCATTGGTGTCTTCAATTTCAAGAAATCATGTTAACAGGAAGATTCAGAGTCATATATACAGGCTTAGAGCTCATGTGTCTGAGGTTTTGAGCACAGTAAGATAAATATACTTTCTTCAAATTCTCAATACTTTCTGCAAATTCTCTTCGGTCCGGGTTGAATTATGTATTTAACTCAATTCTTACTTGGAGGAAGCTTTGATTAATTTGGCTATGCAGTGCATAATTTATTCCTTCTCAAAGTGAAGCCGATCATCTTTCATTTTCTTTTACTATGAACCAAATGTAGGGTTGCAGGGACTGCTCCAAAATAACCTGTGTGTACTAGTTTTCAGCTTTCCTTACTACACACCAAATCCCCAATAGGAAAAGGTGTTAGACTCTTAACAGTGTTTTCTAAAGTTTCAATCTCACTTTTCTGGAATTATTGGCATTCCTGAGACTTCTGCTGAGCCGCCAATTAACACTCTCAGCGTCTAAAGAGCTCCATGATAAGCATCCTTAAGTCTTTCTGCTAGTGCTGATTGTAGATATCTGGCCTTTTAAGGCTCAGACAGAAATGTGGTACTATTGGAGCATTCTGATTCAGAAAGTTTTTGTTAATTAGCTAGGCAATCAATAAAAGAAAGGCAGAAATGAAGGATATGCTGTTCTTGTCTTTTTTTGCTCCCTGACTTGTTTCCTTGCACAGCTGTTAGCTTACCTATCAAGTTAAAGACTCGTATTTGTAAGGATTTATATTGTTTCCATGTGAAAGATGACAAAAATAGTCTATTTATGAACACAAACACTAAAACTTCAGTGTTTTGCATCTCCTACAAACCTGGATTCACTGTCTGAGGAACACAGAGAAACAAAGAAGGGGTGGAAAAGTCTTGAGTTTCTCCTTTCATGGAGATATGTCCAAGTATGTCCTTTACCACCAGAACAGCAGAACAACCTGGACTGTGTCCTGATAGTTTGTTCGGTGTTATTGAATTCACACTGCAACCTCGTGAAACGAATCAAATCTTGCCAAAGTTAATGCAAATTATAATTGAAGTTAAACTACTGACCTAGATATCTGATGTTACAGTGAAAAGAAATACTTGATCTGAATATTAAAATGTTCTCAATGAAATTAAAGTTTCCTGGGAGAATTTGTTAAGATCTCATTTTGGGGTTAGACTGTTTGAAATAGTACTGTGCTTGGGAACAGATCATGCTCGGCTTAGGCACAGGTATTAATAGCTTGTGTCAGAGATTAAGTGTAGACACTTTTGGACTTGTTTGTGGTGGAAATAACTATTTTCTCACACAATGTGTTTTCAAGGCCAGTCTTTGGTTTGCACTTCTCTTGGTAGGAGACCTCTGAATTTAGCCACCTCCTGTGTGACTTTAGATACCTCTCTGACTGAGCTGGGCTCCTTCTACTACAAATAGATTGAAAAGAAAAACCCAACAGCCTTCCATGGCACAATTCAATCAGCCTATTTTAGGTACTTATATTAGGGCCTACAATGTCCTGCACTTCTGTGAATATCTTACTTAGATTTCCACTACCTGAAAGACAGTCTAGGAGACATTTATTTTTAGTCAGATCAATCCCATGCTGTTGTTACCTTTTTTTTAAAATTTATTTGTTATTAATTGTGGTTTATATATATATATATATATATATATATATATATATATATATATAAAATTTTTAATATTGTTTTAGTGGAAAGAAACATTTTGGTTCTGGGTTTCCACAGCACTTCAGTATCAAAATAATAATCACAGGCAGCCTCTGAGTCTGGAGTCCACAGTTTGGAGGCGGTTGTGCCTCTTTGGATTCATCATTGGGTCATTGAGGGCAAAGTCTCATCCTGCTTTATTTCATTAATGCCTCAGTGAAAGCTTTAACTAAAGGTCGTATGCACTCCCATGCTGAACTCCATGTTGCTGAGGTTGTACCACTGCTGGTATCTACTTATATCTTGGACTGCAGTGTAGATAAATCTTTCAACACTCGGTACTTCCCAGTGGAGAGACTGACCTTCCATCATCCAGGTGGAAGTGAAGAGAGGAATATGGTCTGAGCATCATTCACCTATAACAAATTTCATTAAACCTCTTCCTTCTGCACAGTGCAAGTGATTTCATAGTAAGAAGAGTAGAATGCAAAATGCACAGAGAAGGTTGTACCTGCTCTCCTACAATTTCCTTCTTCCATAGAATAACCACAAAAGTGTGTCAGAGAAGAAAATTGGGATGCTTGTCTGAAAATTCTCTCTCCCAAGTGCAATGTATTGCTGACAGGGCAATAATAAAAAAAAAAAAAATTAAAAAATAATGGTGAAGCTCAGGGTGTTTTTGCATGTGTGTTTGCATTTGTTTTGTGTAGAATCAGCAGATAATTAGCCATTTTATTTGCCTGCAGGTCTACAGGTCATCTTCTGGACAGTCTGCTGCATGTGTCTCATAGCCCAGTGCTCCAGCAGTGACATCTACTGGTTAATACCACCTTTGGCATCCCATAGGGTGGTGGGTCCGGATGGTGGGACCAGATGTCGTCCAGGAAGAGGGTGTCATGGAAGGTAGACTCTGGAGAACTGTCACTGCTGAGAAGATGAGCCATGTGAAGCGCTTGCTCAGTTACAAAACCCTCAGAACTCTTTTGACCAGAACCATCCCTGGATGGTGGCCAAGTCATGAGCCTTTTCATTGGTGATTAATGTTCAAAAGGACGTGATGAACATGCCTGTGAGCACAACTGGTTTGATGAATGTCCAATGTGTCTGATTTAGTGCTGTAGTGCCTCTTGACTAAGTGAAGTTTTGGGATCAGCCCCGTTTTTAGCTCCATTGTCTTGCTCTCATCCATTATCTGAGTAAAAATCCATGTGGAAGTTGGTATTATTATGACTCTTGCAAAAGCAAATATTTTTGGTCACTGATTTCAGCCAATGATAATCTTGTGACCACAGAATGAGAAAACATCCAACTATTCAATCAGCTGTAATGTGGTTTCTGAAAATATTCCAATTGCCTAACCTCCAGGAAGTGAATTTTAATCCATATCTATGGGATCAGTAAACACCTGCAGAAAACAAAAAGAATTGCCTTGAAAAAGGGAATTTCTAACGCTTGTATACAATGATGTTTTATATTTGGTCTTCTTATATACATATGCAAGTTAAAGTTACCATTCTTAAACTTCAGAAATCATCAATCATCATTAGTATTTGGTTGAATCCCTCCTCCAAAACAAATACAAAATAAATTACAAACATCAAGCTGAATTCTAAAGTTCAACCATGTTTGTGCCCTTTAGTATTCACTATTTGCAAACATTACTCAACATCCAGTCCCCGTTAGAGATGAACCGCCGGTTGTTTATTTGAAGTCATTGAACCATGCAAGGCAGGCAACACTTTGTAGCTTAGCAGCAAGCCAAAAATAAAACAGTGTGAAACACTGACAAGCAATGGTGTTGCTACCTTTTATTTTTTAACATCCTGTGTCTTGGCCAAGTAGAATTGGTGTTTAAGCAACTGGCAGAAGACATCTTCTCGCAAAACATCTTTTTGAATAACTGTTCCACTGCCCACCTCTCAAAGATTGGCCTCTGTTTGCATAGAAGAGACACTTTTATTAGTGTATTTTGTTTGTTTGTTTGTTTTTGGTTTAGTTTTTGGTTGTGTTTTTGGTTGTTGTTGTTTGGTCAATTTTTTGTTTGTCTGTGTGTTTTGTTTGTGGGTTTGTTTTTTCTTTTAATGAGAATTATTAGCCTTCTAAATGAAGTTTCTACCTTTCTACCCACACTGAAAAGGAACATTTCTGCATCCTTTTTGCTATGAAAAACCGAAGGAACAGATTTCAGCTGTTGCCACTGTGGGAGACCTTCTTGCTATTGTTACTTCACCTTAGTGATTTCATTGGCAAAAAGTCACAGTGGAAAGCTAATAGATAAGGTCTGTTTCTGCTAAACAACAGTCATCATTTGTGGTCATTACAAAGATCACATCCCCTGTCTCACTTCTGGACATGCAATGGATTTCCTTAGCGTCATGCTATAAAACCATTTGCCTTGCAGGCTGTGACACAGCCTTCAGATTATATCAGGTACTTTTAGTTGGAAAAATATCCAAATGTTTTTAAAAATGATAATTATTTCCTAGGGGCCACAGAAGCACTCTACAGAGCTGAGAACACATGGATGAAGTGCTATGTCAAGTGGATACAACACTGTGCATTAGGGACGGCTGATCTTAAACAAGATGGACATAGAATCATAGAATAGTTCGTGTTGGAAGTACACCTCAAGGGTTATCTGCTCCAACCCCTTGACATGAGCAGGAACATGAGCTTCGTTTTATGATTTGGGCTGGGACCAGGGAAATGTCCCTGCAGTGAATGCATTCAACAGTTTAGGTATGGCTTAAGGCTTTCTAGACCATATCCTAAGGCACTTCCAGTGACAACTGTGGGAGTTCACCAGATGGTCATTTCTAACACTTGCTTTAGAATAGTCTGACATGCTACAGACCTGGAATATACCCAAATATGTTCACAGGCTAAATTCTCTTGCTACTGTGTGGACATTTCTCAGTCAGTGGGCTTACAAGATACTATAAGCTCCTATAATTCCATAGTTGGCAGGCAGCTCACATCTATATTTTGTGTTTATTTGGAGAATGGGAGAATTGCTTATTTGTTTTCCCAAGCAGAGAGTGGAATAGAAAAATCAATTCTAGCAAGTGACAATAATTTCACTAGACTTTAGCTGACTATGACAGAGTTACTAACAGTGCAGACCCTTGCAATAATCAGTGGAGAGAAAAAGAAGAATTTTGGCCAAGTTTTGTCTGAGATACTCTGATGTCTACTTGAGGAGGAATTGCCCCCTGAAAGGGTTTGTTTCTTGTCATTGACTGAAGGCCAGTCGTTCAGATTTGGATGTCTCTAGCACGAATATCTACATTTTGCCTATATTCCACAATTCCTTATTTCCACATTGTGAGATTCTTGGGGAAGAAATTAAACTGCTCTGAACAACATGCACAACCAGGTCCTCTGAATAATGACAAATTTCCTAACCTGCTTTTATATACACAAATTTGTGTTGCAAAAATCTTGGTAGCATGCTTCTTTGCTTACCTCACTTGGCTTTGTTGAATTTGAATCAGGTTTAACCAGCTCATTGTTTCC
Source organism: Patagioenas fasciata (assembly GCF_037038585.1). Taxonomy (NCBI): domain Eukaryota; kingdom Metazoa; phylum Chordata; class Aves; order Columbiformes; family Columbidae; genus Patagioenas; species Patagioenas fasciata. The sequence continues at coordinate 165,865,067 of NC_092521.1, read as the reverse complement.
TGTTATGACGGATCCTGCATTCACAGGAAAGTAGAACATAATGTAAACTGAACACTTGCAAATCCTAGTTTAACTGCACAATGAAGCTGGCCACTGTTTAATGTGCCATATCAGAAGCAAGTTTCAAGGCTTAGACGTAGAGTTTAACTACAAGACACAGACAATATTGCACTTTGTACTTGGTTAAACTCTGAACCCCTAACTTATTAGTTTTCTAGAGAAAACAATACAAAAACCTTCATTGTATTAGCAGAAAATTTAGTTGTATCAGGAGCTATTAGAAAAGGAGATGAATTTGACTTACTTTAATTAGAAATCTTTGAAAATCTCTGGGACATCTTCAAAATCTTTGAAATAACATGCAGATGTCATTATTTGGTTGTAGATAACTAAGAGATGTTCCTTCTCTAGTTTGTAGTCCTCAGTTCCCATTTATTATCTCTAAAATAAGGATTTGAGGATTAAACATAAAGATTTCCCTATTCAAAGCTCAAGGACACTGAGAGAAGATTTTGGTGATATTTTAACTATGGTCCAGTTGATCTAGCTTCCATTTATAATACAGTGGACCATAAACACTTTTAGGCCTTTCTATAAAGCATTCATCATTCTTCTCAAGTCACTGAAAATTTACTACAGAATCAGGTTGACATCCAAAAGATGAATTACTTTCCTGATGCAAGCAGAGTAACTATCACATTACCTAATGTATTAGATTAAGAGAAAAAGGTTCATGTCTCTCTAGGTTGGAAATAATATTTATGAGAAAATGTAAAAAATGAAAGTTAGAAACACAGGCTGTGCTCAACAGCTCTATAAATAAAGAAGAACACATCAGGAGAGCTAAACAGTTGTAGAAAACACCATAAATTGTACCTTGGTGAAGGTGGTGACTTGTAGTGATAGAACATTAGATCATCATTCAAATGGACTGTGTCTGGAAGGTGTTTCTTGTTGTCTCCTTTATTGTGTGCTAACGACCTGCTTGATGCGTGCTTGAGGAGAGAAGAATACACAATTCCTTTAAAGGAGGAATTGCTGCCTATCAGATGTAACATTTAGAAGAAGATTATTATATAATTACGGATTATTTATAACTTGTGCACAGTCTCTCACTTCACCAAACCAGAAGAGTGAGGTTCAGACATCTCAAGTGGTGATTCATCTCACAGTTTTAGATGTCTAAATGTTAAGTGCGCAACTCTAAAGTGGTCTAAGCTTAAGAAAGCTCTCTTATAGAATAGAGAGAGAAAAAGTTTCCTCCAGAAATGGATTAATTTGGCAACTATCTTATGACTGTGTTAGATGGAGATGAAATGGCCCCTGGAGGTGTAAATTTCTCTCCACCATTGCTGAAGGGAATCCATACTCACCAGTTCAGATTTAGGCATTTAAAAATTAGATTTTGAATTCAGGTTGCATGGACCATATTGAAGTGATGATGTTGTGTTCCAAATTTATGGAGTGGAAAAGGAGACCAGAGAATTGGTAAACTTTGGAAAAGCTGCAAGTACCAAATTTATCAAAGAAAGCAACAGTTATGCCACCACCATTGAAAACAAATTTTCTTTTAACTCCTTGAAAAGGCACATGATAATAGGGAGATAAATAGTTAAACTAAGGATTTGAAAGGTTTTTTTTTCATAGTTGCCCATTTCTGGGCTTGCAGCTCAAGAGATCCCTAATCGGCTTATTGTCATTGGGATCGCCAGGGTTGCTCTTGTCAACTACTTCTGAATACTGTTAGCATGTATATATGTTATCAAAACTTTATAGATTCTTAAAGCCACCTGGGCTGTTGTGATCATACAAAATGTCTGTCCATTGAGGTCTGCTCCATCTCAGTTTATATCAGCTGTGATTTAAACCTCATAGGTAAGACATTTCTGTCCCAGGAGAGTGGTCTATATTTCTCTCTTATTTTCTTAGTGGAACTATTTCTGCTACAAGGAATCACAGAATCACAGCATTGTTGCAGTTGGAAAGGACCTCCGGAAAATTCTGAAAATCAAGACAAAATCACCAGCTTTAACACATTCATACATGCCCAATAAGTTTGAAACCTGTTGAGAATCATGTATGCATTTTTCTTGACATGATCTCCCATCCAGAAATACTTGACAGGCAAGAATTAGCAGTGATCATACAGATGTTACATGAGGAGAAGGAAGGCAGTTGAGGTGACAGCCAAATGAAATCTAAAGAGGAAGAACCACAGTGTCTGAAGACCTGGGCACCATCATCAGTCTTCACCATGGGAGTTCAAAGAAGCAGATGATGTTTCCTTGCAAACCAGAAGAGTTGGTTGACTTTCTGTTCCTGCAGTGAGTGTGGGAGGGACGATGGTGAGGAAAGAGGTATCTCTGTGTGTATCACCTCTGTAGTTCTCTCTGCTATCTCTCAGAGAGGATAAAAGTTTAAAAGTGAAATTCCCAACCTCAGGCCCCATCACAGGCACTAAAATCTAGCAGAGAAGGAAGATCGATACTTCCATTCATTTTATTTGCCAGTGAAGCCCTTTTAAAGTTGGTACCACCTCAGTCACAGCTTGAGCTTTGATACCATGATGTTGCAACAAACTTGGCTGATAAATAGTCTTTCTATGTGAGAAGGAGCAGAAAAATGAAGCAGCTTTCTGGTCCTCTTTCTGTTCTGTGCACAGAAAAAAGGTTCCCTGGGGAGTCACTCTATCAATTTAATAAAATGTGCTTTTTCAATGACAGATAATACTGTCTATCAACTCCCAAACTCAGGAAGAGTCTGCTATGGTCCTGTTTCGGGAGCTGAAATGACCAATGTGTTGAGGTGGGGTCTTTCTGTCAGAGACTAATGGCCATGAACAAACAGATGCATATTTGAGGGTAGAAATTTGATAGGAATGTGCATGACTTCTGATGGGTACTGCAGTATGTCACCCCAAGACTCAAACCCACATGAACGTCTGTCATTACCAGCACAGCACATCATCTCTCAAGGAGGAACAGTGTTTCATCTTAATCAGGTTTCTAAGACACTCAATAAACTTCAGTTCCCAATGGAAAGCTGTATCTGGTTCTTGCACATTTTTACCTTCAGGAAAGTTTTCTCTCAGTCTAATTTTCTTTATCAAAGTGAAACTCCCATATACACATATACACAGGTAATTCATATGGAAGCGCATCGGAATTTTTTCTGTCAGGAGCATTTGCATTGAAATTACACTTATTCTTTGAAAGCCAGTGTACAATAAACAAATTCTTCTACAGCATGTTGTCTGTATCCTTCTATCCAAATTACATTTGTTTGCAATAGAAATAACCATGACTCTTTCATGCTTCTGTTGGTACTATCAACCACGGAACTGAGGTCTGAATTACGTGTTTGTCATGATTAATGTGTTTTAAAACCTAAAATCAAAATGGGTTGCTTAAAAGTAAGTGGAACTGAACTATTACATATTTCATTTTTTTCATATTTTTAACATGAACTGTTCAACAGGGACTAAGTAAATTGATGAGGATAGCAGTTCTTATTTTGTCTTTTCTACATATGAAAATATAAAAGTACATTAACATAGGCTGTAGAATAATCAAAAAGTAAGCTGTAACATGTATGTAAACCTTATCATGCTTAAAGCAGGATAATTCCCATATGATGGTCTGTACATGATTCTTAAGAAACATTTATCTAACCTGTCTTCAAAACACTGTACTGAGAGATACTCCAAACATCTCTTAGACTATGTCTCAATATTCTCATTATAGGAAGATTCCTAAATTCTGAATCTTCCTTGTTGTGATGCAAGCCTGTCTCTTCTTGTCCTATGCATGAAGGATACAGACAAGACCATCCCCTTCATCCTTACAAGAGGCTTTCAGATTCTCATATATTCCTCCCCAGTTGTCTGTTCCTTAAGTTAAATAACTACAATTCCTGCTATCTATTTTCACTGATTTATCCTGAGCCCTGACTGATTAAATTCACACATTTTTGGATTCTGCTGAGTGTCTTTTTCTTTTGCTTGGGGCATGGAGTCCAATAATTGACATCATGCTTTTGCTGAGTTCTTTGTATTGGTGGATAGCCTGTCAAGATAATTCAAGCTTTTTTCTATATTCAGGTCTGGTCCTGAGTACCATTTTGCAGGTCCCACCTCTGAAGTACCAACACAAGCTTCTACTTTGTGAGCATCTCTGGGTCATGGTGATACCATTGAAAGTAGTTCACTATTCAGTTTAATGATATATAAGCATATAATTATGTTTATATGCATATATTTACATTAACACCATGTCTTTGGATTGCAGATTATGCATGGAATCACAGAATAATTGGATTGGAAGAGAACTTTAAGGATCATCTATTTCTAACCTCCTGACTTTGGGTAGGGACATCTTCCACCAGACTAGGTGGCTCAAAGCCCCATGTAACCTGACCTTGAACACCTCCAGGAATGAGACATCCACAGCTTCTCGGGGTAACCTGTTCCAGTGCCTCACCACCCTTGGTATAACACATATATACATAGTCTGACCAACAATATCTCCTGTCTTCAGACTACACATCTGCTTATTGTAACTACCTTTTTAGTAAGCACAAGCTATCACTGGCTGTTATTCTTCTATTTTAACCCCTTTTCCTGAAAATCTATTGTCTTGCATGTTAATTCCCATCTTGTTCATATAAAGTCAGTTATTACTGATAAAAGGGAGTATATTACACTTGTTCCTATTGCATTTTCCCCTTCTTTCAGCTGATTTTTTTCTGTGTTGTGATATTTTTGAACGTCGATCCTGTCCTCCAGTGTTTTACAGTCCCTCCCTACTTTGTGTTTGCCAATTTAATGAACATGGGCTCATTTCGATCACCCAGGTCATCAAAAAAATCATTGAATGCAAACAGAACCCTATAGGAACTATATGGTGCATGTTTTGCAGTTTGATACAACACTCTTGATAACTGGGAATGGTATAGACTGACATTATTTCCAGTATGTAACAATTTCACCAAGACCAGCTTTTCCTTCATTTCTCATGAAACTGTCATGACAAATAGTGTTAGAAGCCCTACCGGTGCCATAGCATATCTCATCAATTTTCCTGTTCACAAAGCGCACAAGAAAAACTGAACTTTGCCAACATGATTTCCTCTTGACAAACCCACACTTGTCTGTTACTCATCTTTTTGCAATTATGATGAGAGAGGCTTAATTGTTATGTTTTATTCCAAAGAGACTCAGCCCCCTAAGAAGCACACATTGTATTTCCAAAAGCTACTTAGTCACTTCAGAATGGAATTCCTTTTGACTTTCAGAGAGATGCGTGCCCAATGATGAAAGTGCCACGCAAATGAATTCTGAACATACATCAGGAGTGGGAAGATGTGGGAAGGATATGGGAGTGGGAGCAATTTTAATTCCTTGGTATACAGCAAACTTTTCACTCTTGGAATAGTTACTGCTGCACTGTTTTGTTTCCTGGGCATTAACAATTTTAAGTGCTCAACTGTCTTGAAAAACAAGACAGAAGCTATGTTGACAGTGCAATTCAAAGGTGATTGTTAGGGAAGTTTCTTTTCCATACGTTTTATTTAGGACTTCTGGGTGGATTTCCAAGTTTTAATGAAAGCTATTGACCTTGAATCATGAGAGAGACTGCTGTTGGAGAAAATTGCTTTGATATCACACTGGATATGTTTGCAGGAGTTATTCTCACACCTTTGGATGGCAGGGTAGACATAATCTAAATCGTCACTCTTCAGTTGTGTCTTCCTTACTTTGCAGAGAAATTCCAAGTGTTTTCTCTCCATACTTTTTCAGATACTCAAGAGAAATATGCAGTTACATCCCAATTTCCTTGTCATGCCCCGAAGGTGGCATGGCAAGTCACCTTGTTGGATATTTAAACCCAGACCAACTATAACAAAACAGCTGACTACAAATCTTCTCTGCCTTTACTCCAGCTGACTTTTCAGCTTTCCTGGCTTTTCCTAGTGTTGTCACATGCCAATTTTTAGCTATTCAAAAGTTTAATGTCTAGCTGAAGGCAGCCTCCTCTGCTTCATGTGAAATAGTAGACACCTATGGAGGGCAGTTCACACCATCCTATATAGACAAAATCTGATGTATTTCCCTGTACTGGTTATTAAGGGGATCACATTCCATATCCAGTCTTCTGCTACTGAATTAATTGCTTTTATCAGCTAATCAAACTCTATCTGAAAATTGGCTAGACTGGTTGCCCTCCGCAACTTGCTAAAAGGTTGGTTTGAAATCTGTTCTGCAGTTAAAAACATTGAACAAAGCGTAGTTTAAATTTATTGGAGACCAGTTAAAATTCACCTGTTCTTGTACCAGAAATGTAATCCTTGTCTTTTCCTGATAATTAGGAAAAATTACTAGCACAGTCAATCATTCTCAGACTGAGAAACTGGACAACATAAAAGCACAAAGGAATAACTGAACGAAGTGTGTGTGCTAGGAAAGTCAAGTTTTTGCCTTAAGATTTTCTTTCATTATGCTGAAGCCAATAATAAGATCATGAAAGACAGAGCTAATCCTCCCTACTCCTTTGAAATTTTGTCTTCTGGTTAGGTTTTCAGAGACAATGACTTTGTTTTATTCTGTTAGCTCATATTTGAATGTTTATTATTCCACACATGGAACAATTTCTTCTATGAATTACACAGATTCATTGTGGTTGCCTTAACAGCACTTACAGAAATCTTTAAAAGATATAAAGAAGTAACTGGTTTATTCTTTCTTTATTCTGATGCTTTCACATTAATGCAGTGTCAGAGAAAGTTAATTAAAGATGAGGAACAGCAGTGTATCTTACATCTTGCTGCAGTGAACAATTTATAGGACAGGATTTTCAGCTGATTTAAATTGTTGCAGCTCTTCTGAATAAAGAGATACGATAATGTGGGTCAGCAGGTATCTAGGGACAGAATCTGCCTTTCAACTTGTTACAGAATGTACAGTAATTAGTGTCCATGAGAAAAGAATAAAATATATGTGCAAGAAATAACGACATTTGATATCAATGAGTTTTAGAAAAGCTCCTTCTCCGGTCTTTTCCATTCTCAGATTAATATGCTGAGATGATATTGAACCATCCTAATTCTTTATATGTATTAGGTTGCAGGGGATAAAAAGTCAGTGTAAAAATTAAAAAGTTTAACATCTGATTTTCACAAAAATCACATTTATTCTGAAGTAAGATATTCTCCATTCTTGGTATATTTCATAATTTACAGACAGAGACCTAGTTGAAGTCGACTGCTGAAAAATAAATTCACAATGTATATCAGACAGTGAAAAAGGTATCCAGTCATCTTAGATTATTTAATTTACCCTTAAGTATAAGCTGTTAAACTTTTCTTTCCTTTGGAGCTTGTTATTGTCAAAGTTTCCAGCAGACACTAATTAGAGATTGTCAATCATTTAGGCTCCTGGAAGAATCCAAACAAGACAAAAGAAATAGTTGGATCCTTTCAAAAACAACTGTACATGGCTTGAACTCTCAAGGCATGTCTTGTGCTGTGGTGTAACAGGACTTGACTTTGCCCATCAGCATTCCTTCCAGAAGATTTGCCTGCTGACATTTATGCAATGAGGTGGCATTTGCTTTTGGGAGATGTGTTTGGTGTCATGTATTCTTTGCAGTGACTCTTTTCCGATGACATGTAAAGGTCATTTCCGTAGAGCAGGGTGCATTGGTAAACATACCAATAAAGAGATTCTACATGTGAAGCATCTGCTGAATAGTAAGTGTGCTTCTTGTCTGGAAACTGCTGTTTTGTTTTAATTTTACCCCTCCTACTATGTTTTTTTCTTAAAAAAAAAAATTTGACACTTTTTCCTATAAACCATTCAGGATTAAAATGATACCAAAGAAAGTATTTTGCATTGTGGTACTGAAGCGATTCTTAACTGGAAAACAGGAAGTTAATTTTTAATTGTGAAAAGTCCATGATTTTGGTGGTTTGATTACTTCCATGACCCTCCAAGCACTCTGCCTTAATGAGGTGGTATTTTCAAGTACACAGAGCAAATGCTCAGTGACGAGCTTTAGCTGAGATTGGAGTGAATGGGGTACTCCAGCACTCTGTGCTTATCTTCCCATAGGATATGAGGCTGAGTTTGAGACTTCAGGCTTTGGTTCATGAGGTGAACTGGGCAGCAACTGTTATGTGGCTCACATTCAGAGGCACCGGGAGGCCTTTCTGTTCCTCATCCTCTCCGTTCCTCATACTTGCAATAGGGCAGAGTTGCAAATTGATGCTTGCACCCAGGTAGGAGGATTTTGGTGCAAAGGTTCATCTGTGAGCATCCAGTGCCACTGTAGATATCCTGAAGGTTTCCATCTGGCTGCAACTCTCAGTCTAAAATTTTGCAGGCCCTGTGTTACTACTGTTAGGTCTTTTGGATGCTGCAGAAATCCTATGACATTTCAAATGACCTTATGAAACTGTATTATAGACAACTAAATTGATTTGTTTCATTTATGCTTTTTAATTCTGATTGTCTTCATATGAGGTTGGTATATAAAATCATGTTGATACTAATGGACTATGCAATAAACAGTCAATACAGGAGGTCAGTATCATCAATAGACCCTGGAAAGTTACTTAGCTCATCCAAAAGTATCAACTCGTTTGTGAATTGCATCACGCTGTAAGCTCCACTGATTATATTGACTGGGGTTTAATGGCTGTCGTGGGAATCTAAATGCCTAACTTACATGTAGATATCTGCATCTATTGCCTAAATTTAGATATTTGAATCTTGAGCTGACTTTTCACCAAGGAGTCTTTCTCCTTTCTTCCTCTCTGTTCCTGGATAATGGAATGATAGGAACCCTGACAGGTACATGACTAAATTCACATTGCATTGGGTCCTCCTGTAGGATTTGCCTTGCCAGACTCCCCTGATAATGAGCTTTTTACCCTGATGGCTGGTGTGTGTAAAGTCCAAACTGAGAATTACAACAATATCTTTAAAGTTCTGACTTAGAAAAAACTTGGAAAAACATTAAAATATTCCTGGAATACAGATAAAAAAAGACTGAAAAGCATGAATTATTTATTCAGTTATGGTTTTGGTTTTATTTCCAAAGAAGTGATATAGCAGATTACAGCCAAGTATGGTCAGTCAGGTTTCTTATTACAGTTTTGCTCTGCATGTATGTGTACTGGCCACAAACAGAAGGGGCAGTAACCACAGCCTTTCTGGGGTATTTAGTAACACAGCTCATGAATACCCTGAAGACATGATGGAAATATTTCCCCTGATTGTTATATTCCTGTATACCTAGCATCAATAATAGAAAGTGTGTACAACTCTACATTGCTGAAAGGTCCACATCTCTTTGTCAATCCCATGAACTTGTCTTCTAGGAGACTCCAGAAAATCAGGTATTACAGTTGTCAGGAAGTATGAAAAAGAACCACATAGTAACAGATTAATTCTAGGTAACTCATATTTGTTGCAACCTGACTGTGGAGAAATAGATTACACCTCCATGAGTAAAGCTGAGACTAGTGGCTTATTGTGCTACAAATTCGCTTGTGTTCAGAGAAGCTGTACAAAATATGGACTTCACAAAAATACTGTTTGATCCTTATTCTATACCACAGTCATTGTCTTTCATCTTCTACACAACAAAACTGACAGTTATGAAACTTTGCATGCCAAGTCTTACACATCACCCCTGGCATATTTGGGATCAATTTCTTAAGATGTCTTAAAGATTCCGTAATGACTGGTTGAATAATTTTTTACATGTAGACCAACTGAGAGTGACCATTCAAGTAGCTGTTCTAGGAGGGCTCATATGAATCAGGTAGCAGTAATCTGATTAAACTCTTTACTGCGCTCAAACTGTTTTGCTCACTTGCAATCTATACTGTTTCTGATCTTTATTTTTTATGGTTTTTTAACACTGTCTAGAGATGTAACGTAATAAACAGCAGGTGCTTATCAGACATCAGAATATCTGCAGTTTCACCCAAAAGGCATCATTTAGGAAGCTCAAAACTTCTGTAACCTACATTTAAGTTGAAATCAAACAATCAGAATAACCAGGTGATGAATTTATAGAAATAAAGTTTATTCATCTATGGAATGAAATATAAACAGGGCACATGACTTGGAGGAAGGGTCATTTTTAAAAGGCTTAAATGTGAAGTCAATCCATCGCTAGAGTGAATTATTCTCAACTTGGTTTCTTAGCATTAGTCATTTTTGTTAAGTCATTTAAAAAAATAAAATTTGCAATGTCCCAACAGCAATTTCTACAAAATTATTTCTGTTATTGCTGCCTTGGAAACACCATTACAGATACTGTAATCTTTTAGTATTTATGTCAGGAAATATTTTTTTCACTTATTTTCCGTTGTGAAATCAGAGAGACAGAACCAGAAGAGATGTTAAAGTTACAGCAATTGAGCAAAGATGCCAGAAAGTGTTTTTAGAAGGTAGATTAAATTTGCTATAATATGAAAACATACCCCAAAGTTATATTTATTATAATGAAAAATGTCAGTCTTCTGAAATTAGGTCAGTAAGAACAATGGGTCTCTGATTTTCTTTTCCCTCCAAGATAATGAAATGGTACTCTACCCAGACCCTAAGGACAACATTATCCTCCTACATATCAGGGTGTGCACCATTACAACTCTCAAAAACAACAGTTATGCACTTCCCAAGCACATGCTGCTGGGGTAACCTGTGTCACTTTTCTGGAGAGTGGCACTTGTGAACCATCTGAAATCTTAATTGGGAAATCTTTATGAAAAAAATATCCTTGCAATCACTTGGTAGAGCAGACAGAATGAATTTTTTTTTGCTGCTCTGCTCCTATCTGGTTTGTCTCCCACGGCTGCTGCCTTATCTCAATGCCAATTTGCAGCAGAGTAACCAAAGCATGTAAAATATGTTTAGGTAAAGCCAGGTAAAACCCTTTGTTGTAGTTACAGGGGGAGGATGCATGAGTTGCCCGATTACATCTATCATCTGGGTGAGTATAGCTGAATGCATTCAGTTCGAAATGTTACTGCTTTCAGCCGCTTTCTCCATACAGTTGATGAGGAAAATTGATCCTATGAAGCATCACCAGACCCAAAATGTCTCCTCTGCTCCTGTGCAAGGTCTGATTTGGCTTTTTTTGCTCCCTTTGATCAGTTCACGTGTTCTTTTTTCCCCAGCTTGCTCTGTGGCAGCTATGGGCTCTGGCAGAAGTGGAGCAACACCTGGAAATGTTCCAACCATTGGCTGAAATCATGTGGGTCAACACCCAAGGAGGTCTCACACTGTTAGTTAACACACTTCAATTGACAGATGGTAACTGATTCCACAGCTGGAACTTGAGCATGGGTTTTGTATTGAAGCAAAAAAGCATGTCGACTGGGGAAGATAAATCCTATGCAAATATAAAACACACCCAAACCCCACACGAGAGGTCTGAATTTTGAAATAATGAAGGGCATGAGACTCATGTGTGCAGAGATGTTAGCTGGGATTACTGTGAAGTCTGAAAACTAAAGCAGAATAAATATTTGTGATGAATACTGTACAGAAGTGCTTCCACCAAGCTGTAGCTTGGAAAAGAAGCCTTCCTGTGTAAAAACATTTCATATTGTCAGTATTTTCACATTAAAAAAATGCAATGAACATGCACTTCTAATTTAAGCTCCAACAAAACATGCACAGGTGTCAGTGTGACTTGCTCAAACCACACATGGTAGGTCAGATCTGAACTTGCACACACTGGGTACAGCTGAGATGAATTAATACAAATTGTGGATGAAGGTAAGAGAGTTTAACATAGGTGAAAAGAGCAGCTACCCTTAGATATTAATCTATGCTACAAATCTTGACACTTTACTACAGAGAACCTTTGTTTGGGATTGGTACGCATTTTCCTCAATGAGATGAGCATCTAATTGCACAATGAGGATGTGAAAACAAAACATTAATGGGAATTCTCAGAACATCTCAGGTCACACTGAGAGACAGCTCCTGGTTGAGTGGCCTTGCACCACAGGTGAATAGGAGAAGGAAGAGACAGAAATGAAAGAGACACATGCTGAACTAAGTATGAAGTGTAGCAGTCAAAACTTCTGTGTTAGAATCTATGGTTGGGAATCAAGCTGAAGTCTCCTTGAGGCCAAGTTCAATGACCTATTTGCTGTGTTTCCACTGCAAGTCCAGACTTTCTTGTTGCAGTCTACAAAACTCCCCAAGGAGGCCAACAGTGGTTGTAGTAGTTAATAAGGAGGTAAAACAACCTGAAGAAATCAGAAGTGTGGCAAAATAGGGAATATGGCTGCCATATGATCTCAGTAGGATTTTTTGCTTAAACATCAGTAGGAGCAGGAATTATCCCAGATCCTGCTAAATTATTTACAGTGTTTGTGGGGCTCTAACATGCTTATCTCACACAGAGATGAGGGAAAAATAAAGGATGTTTGTGAAATCTAATGGGAAAAGTGAGGTATGATGAGAGACTGGGATTACAGAAACAGGTGTATTGGGTTTGCGTGGAAAGGTTTTGGTAGTTGGGGTTGCTACAGAGCTGGCTTCTCTGAGAAGCTTCCAGGAGCTTCCCCTGTGTCCAGCAGAGCCAGTTCCAGATGGCTCCAGGATGGACCTGCCGCTGGCCAAGGCCAAGCCCATCAACAATGGTGGCAGCACCTCTGGGATACAATATTTAAGAAGGCAAAAAAACCCTGTGCGGCGGCAAACAGAGAAAAGAGTGATAATATATGAATGAAACAACTCTGCAGACACCAAGGTCCATGCAGAAGGAGGGCAGGAGATGCTCCAGGCACCAAAGCAGAGATTCCCCTGCAGCCCATGGTGTAGACCATGGTGAGCCAGGTTGTCATCTTGCAGCCCATTGAGGTGTATGGAGGAGTGGAGATCCACCTGCAGCCCACAGAGAACCCCACAGTGGAGCATGTAGGTTCCTGAAAGAATCTATGACCGCATGGGAAGCTGGAGCAGGCTCCTGGTGGGACTTCTGCTGTTAAGACTTCTGACCCCAAGGGAGTCCCAGGCTGGAGTAGTGTGTTCCTGAAGGATTGCACCCCATGGAAGGGACACATGCTGGTGCGGTTCATGGAGAACTGAAGACCATGGGAAAGACTCATCTTCAAGAAGTTCATGGAGGACTGTCTCACATGGGAGGGGCCACATGATGGAGCAGAGGAATAGTGTGAGCAGTCCTTCCCCTGAGGAGGAAGGAGACAAAGACAACGTGCGATGAACTGACCAGAACCCCTATTCCCCATCCTCCTGCACCATTGTGGGGCGGAAGGTAGAGAAATAGGGAGTGAAGTTAAGCCTGGGAAAAAAGGAGTTGGGAAGGTGTTTTGAGATTGAGTTTTTATTTCTCATTATACTACTCTGATTTTATTGGTAATAAACCAATTCCCCCAAGTTGAGTGTGTTTTTGCCTACGGCTGTAAGTGGTAAATTATTTCCTTGTCCTTGTCTTGACTCACAAGCCTTTCTTTATATTTTCTCTCCCCTGTCCAGCTGAGGATGACAGTGACAGAGTGGCTTCGGTAGCCACCTGACATCCAGTCACAGTCAACCCACCACAACAGGATAAACGGAGGTTTTATTATAGTTAATATTTATACCTCATTACGCATTTCAGAAATGATGTTACTAAATTGGTAAGTTACTGATCAATCAGAGCACCAAAATTAAGCTTGCAACCCTAAGGAAGAGATTGTCCTTGCTAAAATAACATAATTTCTGTTTGGTAAATCCTTTAAAACCTTGTATGTATTAACTGCACTTTGAGTAGTAAAACGTAAGTATATTGCGACAAGAAATATTCTGGGGGTCAAGAAGATTTATTTGCATTAAATTCTAGTTGTTTATTGCAACACCTCCATAAAATTATATCCACTAGTGCTCAAAGTAAGACCTTAAAAAAACCCCATAAACCTGATCTTCTGTTTCTTGAGTGCTAATTCTGCTTGCAGGGCTTTCCTAGAAGCCTTGTTTTGGAGAGATTTACCTCCCCTTCTGCTTTTCATTTATAAACAGGAAGCATTTGTGGTTCATGCCGCTGTGTCATTGTCCTCACAATCCACTTCTCTTGCTATAATAATTATATTGAAAGACTCTTGCAGGTTTCACTGTGGAGCCAATAGGAGGATTAAAAAAAGATATCTGTAGAAATCCATATGAATAAGATCTGAAACACACTAGAAAAAGAGTCAGCATCCTCTCCTCAGCACCCTCTTGAATATCCTCTGATGTTTCTGTCTTTGTTCTCTTGCTTTTTCAAAGCTGTCTCAAAAGCCAATTGCACTTAGGGCTTGATAATGTGATTTAATATAATTTCTTTCATTTTTTCCCCTGAATTTCCTTGGTTCTTTCCTTGCCTTTTCTTCTTTATCACTCTTTCAGAGGGATAGATTAAGCTGTAATTTTATTTACAGTTTTATTTATGCCCAGTAATTTCCTTATTTTATTGTCTTTGCCACAAGGAGTGCAAGGGAGCATTTGCTATTGTTTAATGTCAGCTAATCTGAACATGTCAACAGCTCTTTTTACCTTTAGGCACAGAATTTGCAATGTTTACCACAGTTGCAACAGTTCATTCTTGGGAAACATGGGAGGAAAAAGTAATTGACACAAAAAAGAAAATGGTAACATTATCAAGGAGGAAACCAAATGCTATGATGTGGCTCAAAGAGAATATTCATTGAAGTCAAAATTGACAGCGTGTGTAAAAAAAGGTGGTTAAAATTACTATAATAGAGATCTCCAAGACTCTTCATGGCACATGCTGTAGAAAGATTCTCTATCCCCAAATTTGTTTCTCCAAATTTTATGTCTCTTTCATCTCATATTTTTTCCACTTATGGCTTTGCTTAAAAACATGATCTCAGTTTCAAAACCACTTTCTTAAAAGGAAATGCATTTCACCCAGTCCTCATGGTCTAAGCTTTCTTTGGCTTTCTCTGTGGTCATTGGGGAGAAATAGGTGTCTTCAGCCATTGTCATTTCACTCTACTCTCATATCTTCAAGTAAAACAAACAACACAAAACAAAACAACACCAAAAAACCCTATTTTTAGGTTTGGCCTAGGTTTGACATCAAATCTGGGCAAAGTTTCATCATGCACAATATCCTAACATGTTTTTTTGGGAAGAAATTAGGTGATATCCCATCAGAATGAGTATTATACCCCCCACAGCAGAAGAACTAGTACAAAGAACGCAACACATAAGAAGAGACAGAGCAAGGAGGAAAAAAAGAACTTTCACATCCCATTATTTAAAGTATGGACACATGGGCAATCAAGTAAATCCATCTTCCCTAGGAGAAGCATATGCGATGCAGCCTTTTTATTGTCCTCTATGAAGAGAGTAAAAATAACAGAAAACATAAACAGAACACTTAGATGTAGAGCAAAGAGAAATAAAGGCCAGATTTCAGATGGGAAAATGTAACCACATTTTTCTCTTTTGTTTCTCATTTTTATTTCTTGTCACTTTAATGCTTTAGATGGAAATGCGTTAAAAGGTCAAGCGTCAGCAACAAGGACAAGTTTGTGGATTCAGGAAGAGGGAAAGCCAGCTAAGGGGAATTGGCTGGCCTAAGAAATGAGAATTCTTTGCTCCATGTGTGCAAAATGCTTTATAGGACATTAACCAAATTCTGCCTGCATATGATTATTGATATCTGTATGTACCAGAGATTGTTCATCTTCCTATAGGCTCACCAAAATCACTATTTTAAACAGTACATGAGTGCTGATTACAGTATGGTTTAAAAGATTCGCAAAAGATGAGTTTTAGAAAGTCCCGTACTATGTTGCGGCGTAGCCAGAGCTTTTGTTCCCCTTGCTGTCAGGGAAGAACTGTGAGATCATGGGCTACTTAGAATCACAGAATAATGGAATGTCCTGAGCTGGAAGGGACCCACAAGGATCATCACATCCAACTCTTGTCCCCGCATGCAACAACCCCAAAATTCACACCATGAACTTTTGGATGAATTTTTCAAGACTCTTGCAAATTCAGTTGCGAATGTCCGAAAATTTTACAATAAAGATTGGAGACCTGACATGAAGTATCCAGGGCTCCTGTAGGTACAATCCTCTTCTTTTTCCTATTAATTTCACCTCAGTCCAATATCTTACTGTTTCTTCAGCAGACCAACCAATTTGTCTCTTTCAACTGTAGATCCACAGTCATGTGAGATAGGCACATTTAGATGTTGAAACACAGTTTAGATTTTGACAAATTTCTGTCACACTTAGATTAATAATTCAGGTGTAATTATTACAGGCTGCCTTTCATTAAAAAAAATATGATCAGCACATCATGGTTTTGGCATTCCTGCAAAACTGGCATCATTTTACACTCCTCTGTATGGCAATTCATGAAGCGAATATTTTTATTCGAAAAATGTGATCTATGTTAGAAATGAGGCCCCATATCTCATGAGAAGAAGACCAATTAAATTAAAAAGCTTGCAATTTGGATAGAATTGCCTATAATTTATTTTCTCCCAAAGGCTTCCGTTGGCTTTAGACTAAGATTTGTGATTATCTATCTGTACTACTCTCAAGGCCTGGAAAATTAATAGTCATCATATGCTGGTAGAACGAACATGAATTAACTCATGCGAGCAATATAAGAATCGTATTTTATCAATACGACATAGCAAGAGGAACAAAAGAATTATACAGTTCTGTTGTTTGCCTCCCATAGCTTTTTACAGTCACAGCCAGTCCTTAACAATTACGCCAGAGTTTTGCTAATGTTGCATTCTCTTAATATTTGTTGATTGTTTCAAAAAATCTCTTAGGTGCTGAAAACAAATAAAGCTCGTCAGATTTTCAGTTTCATGGCTCCCAGTTTACAGTATAAAGAGTGAAAGAGCGTGGAAAAGAAAATGTATCTCAAACCATTTTTAACTTTCCTATCTAAAATGAAAGGCTTGAAAATATGATCAGGGACCACTTTAAAGAAAAATAATGTCGAAAAGATATGACTTGTTTATTGTAGGAAAACAAAGCAAGTGGGAGACAGGCTGACAGTCCTGAACATCACAAGGTAAATGTGAGGAAGAAGAAGACTCCTCCAGCCAGAGCAACTAAAGGCAGAGAAACACATGAATATTAAATGCAACTTAGAAGAAAATTTCCAGTCATCAAAACACTAGTTTCTGAAAAAGACTCATATGGGAGCCTTGCAAGTAAAACAAAAGTTGTGTTTCTTTGAAGAAGGAAGATATGTGAGAACAATTCCACTGTCAGGTGGGTCCTGATGCTGAGCACTGAGATGCCAGAGGGCCCATCTTGATGCTACAGGATGGTGTCCTTTCCTCCCTCCTTTCTACTTCTGGATGCTTGAGTCATTGCCACAGGTTTTTCTTTTTTCTTTTTATTTTTTATTGGCAAAACTGAACAGAAGTGTAGCCATAGGATCAAAGCTGCCTTTATTTCTTAGCTGAACAAATAAGCTATTCAGATAAAGAGATTCAGAATACTGAACTTTTTCAGTGGTAATCACTTGTGCTTTAAAGGATGTACTCTCCTTTCCACATGTGTGTCTTCTATTGACTCCAGGAAATTCTGAGGAATGTGAAGAAGATGTAGGTAAATTCTTCTCAGAAGCCCACAGTGACAAGACGAAAGGCAGCACACCGAAACTGTGATGAAATAAAACCATTTATAGTTCTAGTTTTCACTATCAAGATAGCCAGAGAAGTGGGAAACAGAGAGGCTGTGAAACTTCTGTCACTGAAGATATTTCAAATTGACCTGGACATGGCTCTGAGGAATCTGGACTGAGTTGGCCCTGATTTGAGCAGAGTGTTGGATCAGGTCATTTCCAGAGGTCCATTCCAAACTATATTGTTCTATCAGTCTATGACAATGTGTATAAATTTTATCAGCATTTTAAATTCTTAACAGGAAATTAAGGATATTTGGTCCGCTTTGTGAAACTTAAACAAATGTCTGAAAAAAAGCTATTTGAAAGGCTACACAGTGACACACTCACATTGATGTTGCAAGGCCACTTGTGAACTCATTGCACTTTATAACCGCTTTAATTTCTAGTACTAAGGCAAGGTCACCTGTGAGGCCACACCAGTACAAATATGAGACCAGGGAGACCGTTTCCTCCAGAAAACATTCCCAACAAATATTTGTTCAACATTTATTTGACTAATCTTTGTACTGTGTTGTAAATGTCCCAGACTGTAGCTTTGAAGTCTGTGGCATAGATGAATCTCCTATGGGGTCCCATGTAATTCCTCTGTGTAACCAGACATATGGGTAGTTTTCTATGACCATAAACTATGTTGTGCCTCTTCTCCCTAGCTGCTGGCAAACTTATCCCACGGGTCTGTAGTTCATCACTTTGGGACAAGAGCAACCTGAGGATTGTACTGGTAGGGCTTGTTTTTGGCTTAGACTGTAATGAAACCCCAATGAATTAAACCACTTCCAGTTGATGTATGTGCTACTTAAATTTATAACAACAACAACAACAACAACAACAACAACAACAATAATAATAATAATAATAATAATAATAATAATAATAATAATAATTCCTGTCTGTTATATAAAGTAGGCTTATATTTAAAAATACTAGATTTGTTTCTAAGGGAGGTATTTATCCAGCCCTTGAATACGTCAAAGCTTTTGAGACATTCAGAATTTTTGAGGTACCTGTCCTCAGGCAGAGAATCTTGATGCCTTGTCTAAAATTCCATAGGAAGTCTGAAGCAGTGACTTCAGCATCAGATCTTTGAGGACATTAAACATATGTGAATTTTCCTGCAAAATCCTGTATCCTGTCCAGGTCTTGGTTGTCTAGTTCAAATGTGGCATGTGCTTATTTTGAGAAGGGGACATTATTCATCCGCAGAACTTGCCATGTGCTTAGGCAACCGAGCATGCTTTGTCCATGAGAGGTTGTGATGATCCACACAATGTGTGCTCCAACCACTGTTGTCTTTTTGGCATCAATACATGAAAACAGTGATCAGTTGTACTAAGTAACTTGGAGCAGTTTTAATCAGAACCATGTGAAAGTTATCCAACACAGTTAGTTTGGTTCAAAACCAATGTGGATTTGCCAAAAGAGAAATTGTTCTAAACAAAGTGTCAAGCTTGGCAAAGCTCCATCTTTAAAAAAAGTTTCACACTTCTGAAATTCTTCAAATGCACTGCCTGGAATTTTCCAGCAGGAAAACAAAAAAAGTTATTTATTTGATTTGACATTATTTTTTGTTATAACTATGAAGTTCAAAATACTTTAAAAGTTGGAACTTTTGAAACTAAAAAAAATATTTAAAAGAAAATTCTATGATTGGTAGAGAATTAATGATTTTTGGAGTGGGCAGGAGATGCTGGTGGTATGCGACATTTAAATTAAGACACCTAAGAAACAAGAAAAACATGGAAATCTGAACTCATGAAGTAAGATGGAGGTAAGATGGAAGGGCTCAGTCTTAAACACATGCAATAAATTAAATTGGTTACTGAGAAACGTACTGTAGTGGCCCATCTTTTCTTACACTCTGTTCCTCTTCCAAAGGTTCTGGAAACCCTAGTTGAGGATCTGTGTCCCTTCCTTTGCAAATCCAAGCAGAGCCATGTCTGATTGCAATGGAGCAAAACAAGATATATTTTAAGGAACTGGCAGTCGGACTGGCAAAATGGGCTTTTTTCATGAACTGAACTCTGAAAGGCTGAGGGAACATTTATTTTCTTCTTTCTTATGTTTTCAGGGGTGACTATGAGTGTTACTTCCCTTCCCTTCCCTTCCCTTCCCTTCCCTTCCCTTCCCTTCCCTTCCCTTCCCTTCCCTTCCCTTCCCTTCCCTTCCCTTCCCTTCCCTTCCCTTCCCTTCCCTTCCCTTCCCTTCCCTTCCCTTCCCTTCCCTTCCCTTCCCTTCCCTTCCCTTCCCTTCCCTTCCCTTCCCTCTTCCTCTTTAGCCTCCCTGCTCAATCCTTTTGGATTAAAGCTTTCAAGGACAATACTGTCTCTTACTACTTGCTTCTACACTAATGAGTCCCTTATTTCTTTAGGGATCTCACATTATGTCATTAGTAACAGTGCATCATCGTATCATTCATTTATAAGAAAATTTGATGAAATATTCTGTTACTTGACAGGATTTCACTCACAACTATTAATGAGCTACATATTGGGATCCAAGCATCCACACATGAAAAATCTTTGGGGAAAAAAAAGAAAAATAACAACAAATCATTGAACGTTTTTGAGCAGTTCCCCAAACTCCTCAACAGGAATATACACTTTCAAGAGATTTTGCACATACTTTCATGACTTTTTTTTTTTCCCCTTTTTGCTTTCTTTACTGTCAGATTTTTAATCTCCAAGGTGAATAGTTTTCGAACATGACATTTTGTACTATGACCCCAAGATCTTTCATTTCAAGAGGATGCCTCTTTTTTTAATCTTCTACTCATCTCAAGCTCTTTACCTTCACCTTGATCCAAAAGGACCATCACTTTTTATTTTTATATTACTTTGTATAGCTGGTACTGTGAACATTCTTCATCTCTGAAGATGTGGTACTGGCCACTGACACCCTGGTTAATGATTGTTTCCATTGTGTGAGTAATAGTAGTGTTGCCTTGTGCTCTAAAAGGTTCTGCACACTCCTATAATCACAGTAGGATAAAATCTGGAAAATATCTCACATTTTTGCACACTATCATTTGAATATTTCAAAAAGTCACTATAAGAACTGAAAAAAAAATTCATTTATGAAAGACTTGACTGTAACAGGTTTTACACAGAAGGAACATGATACCAAAAGGCTCTACATTGGTTTCAGCATTTTCTATAATGTGTTTGGAACATGATGGTTTTTCAGTAAATGGAGACATTAAAACCAGATGGTCCAGAACACAACAGTTCCACAAAGGGGCTCACATTAACCCACTTTTGCCCGTTTTTTTACAAGACTTAGCAACTACTGAGTAAAGGATGCTTTTGCAGCTACTCAGTATGTAAAATTACTGCTTGAAATTTGTGGAGTTTTCAGGTGTAGTTACTTCTGTGAGTCTTGATGGAGAAAAAAATGTCATTTTTATATAGTGGAACTTTCAAAGAAAATGTCAACTTGTCACCTCACAGCTTTTGGAGTGGAATGGTTGAAGAACTGAGGACCTCTACATTCAAGTTCATCATCTTGGCTTTTCACTCCAGCCAACAGAGATCAACACAATGCATCCAGATCATTAAAGGAGAAATCAATTATATTCTGAAATAACATATTCAAAATAATTTAGAGAACTGCAGTAGAAATTGGCTCTGATTTACAGCCAATGTAGCCTCAGTGGTACCAATCACTGGTTTTATATTCACTCACATACAGGCTAAATTTCTCATGAAGGGTATGTGGGAGCAACATCATCTGCTCCCAGGAGAAGGGTATGAAAGAAAAAAAGAATCTGGACAGTCTTCACTTTTTCTGCTGAAATGATCCCAAGTTTCCAGCCCTGCTGACACAGTGTGTAAGATGCATGTTGGAGCAGAAACTGATTCCTGGGGAGATGACCCCTAACCATAAAGAGAAAGCATCATTCTGCTACCTAAGGTACCCTTGGTGGTTCAACAACTTCTGGGATCTTTCTCCCCCAAAATGCAGAGCTTCAGCAGTATGGATCAAGGATGAGTCTTCATGTTGAGCACTTAGTGTTCGAGACTGAGCTCCTCAACCAGAAGGCCTCCTTAGTACCACAAGACTGCTTCTTTTTTGAGAGACTGAACCTGTCTTCATCTATAAGTCTTCATTCTCTTCTGAGAATGTGTGAGGTCAAGGCTGAGCAATGGAATGGGAACTGGAATGAGGACTGGATTACTGTGTCCAGTTCTGACCTCCTCAGTACAAGAGAAACATGGATATACTAGAGCATGACTAACCACTGAAATCGTTTTCTGCAGGAGGTCGTGGAGTTTCACTCTTTGAGATAGTCAAAAGCTGTCTGGACATGGTCCTGCTTGAGCAGTGAGGTTAGAAGAGAAGATCTCCAGAGGTTCCTTCCAACCTTAACCACTCTGTGATTCTGTGAGCAATATCCTATTACTCACCTACCGTGGATGATGAGTAGAACAAGTTGGAGGAATAAAAATAACATAAACTAAGATAGGGGCCCACCACAGACTTTTTCTCAACATACAACAGTTGCTAAAGAACAAACAATACACAGTTGTTCGGAGGTGAGAATTACACGTGTTCATGTAAAGAATGGGAGTTTATAAAGTGTATAAACAGCCTTTACAGACTGAATTCGCTTTCATCACAAAAGTAATGTCGCTTCATCCCTACCGCAGGGACTAACTATGGACTGCAGTTGAATAATTTTTGCATGAGGAAAATGAATTCTTAAAGTTTATGACAAATGTCCAAATTTCAGTTTATTGCCAGGCAAGGAGTCCTTGACATTTAACAGCAGTACCTTTCTTGGTTTTCAAGAGGAGAGCTTGATGGAAAGATTCAGACTGACAACTACTTTACTATCACTTAACCAGTTCCTTTTGCTCAGATGAGCTGTAGTAAGACGTTAAGTACAGGATTGTAATTGCAGGAAAGACTTAGCACTCCCATTAAGACTTAACAAACACATACCTTTATGCCTTCTGACATCTCAGATTTGCTGCTTTTCGTTCAACAAAGTAACCTTTAGATTGTTAAAGCCTTCCAGAAGAGCATAGCCATGGTATGGGAATGCAACTGGTCTGTGCCTACCACACGTCCAACATACTGAAGTTCAGGATACACTTCGTTAACAAATACAAATTAAAAAAAAAGGCATTTCTATCAAACCTCTGCTTCCTTTCATATGGATTGGCTTTTGCACAGATTTATTTTCCTCCTGGTCACAAACCCTCTTCTTTCAGCTTGTCCTCATCGGCACAAAAGGAAGTTTCTTGATGAAAAGCTTAAAGATGCTGTCATGCATGTTTACAACAGCTTCTAGAACCTTTGTGCAACAGTGAAAAAGGCCGGAGACAGAGTCATCTCTTGGAGACAAAAGAAAACAAAAAATATGCTGTTGTGAGGCATCTGGGTACATAGTGAGAAGTGAACAAATACTCTCGTTTTGATTTTCACTGGTAGGTGGCTAAACCAGAAAACCGCCTCGATGCTTGACAACGCAAATCTTTATTTTCTTTAAAAAAACTCCTTCTTTCACTGATGGTTTCTAATCTGTTTTCTAGACTACAAGTTTTGCACCGAATGGACTACATTTATTCCCATAATTTTAATCCCATACAGTTAATTTCTTCGTACTTTGCAACAGAGTAGGGCATGTGGAGATGCAGTTTGCCTGACAAGAACTACTTCAAATTATTTCAACAGTAGTCCCAACAGAGTTCCAAGCAAAATAATTAGGGGTGGTAGGATTTTGCACAATAATGCAGATGAGTGGGTTTTACTACTGCTAGTGAAAGTAGTTCCCTCTTTTCCAGATTATTTTCCCATGGATAAAATGAACTGTCATATGTATGGATGTCACTGGAGAATTATTTTACTGTTAGGGATACAGTGGGAGTATCAGATGCCCAATGTAGAGGAAATAAAAAAATATTATTATTGAGAGAAATAGGAAAGTTGTTATTTGAAATGGTCTAAACTCATTTTTACCAGACACTATCAGCAATTTTCATGAATATCTACAGCTCTTCAGGGTCTAATTTTGCTCCAGGCATATGCAAAGTCTAGTTCTCAAGTTGGCCAGGCTCTCCCATGTTTTCTGTGCTTTATTAACTGTGTGCTGGTAGCAATTATGTTATAGCAACTTTAGGTTTCCTCCTCCCAACATTTAATCTATTCTTTGAGTCATTAAAGTGACTGTTAGGATGGGGTAGTTGCAGGTAGAAGCTGGCGAAACTCTGTGAAGCAGTTATTCAGAATTTACTATGCATTTCTCTCCTCCCAGAATACAGGCAGGTGGTCCAAGAATTTTATTAAATTTACTGCATTTTTCGGGGGGAAAAGAGGAAAAATAATCAAGCCTGAAACCCTACAGAACTTGGAGTGTTTGTACAAAACAAAGACATATTCCCTTCTTAGTGCAAAATGGTTTTTCTTTTGGAATTTAACATATTTTTATAATAGCACAAAACACTTGAAAGAATTGAACCTTTTCGGTTCAAAGAAAGCATTTTATTCCGTTTCAAGAGCTTTTGCAAGTTTTCAGTTAGTTTGAAAATGTGAACACATTTTTTATTCCGAGTGGACTGGGAAAAGCTATTTAATCACACAACTCTAGTTTTGGCACACAAATAGATTGATTATTCCCTAGCAATTTGCAGGCCTTGTGGACAGGTAGGTCTTTGAATAGATCTGAAATAATGCTGTGTGCAAATGTAGACTCATATAGGTAATACCCCTATGGGTAAAGAAAATGCAGGGATCATTTATTTATTTTGTATACTCCTTATGCAGTGGTTTGTGGGTTCTAACACATCACAACAGATCTTAATATTATTGTCGCAGCACTAAAACATCTAGTGAATATGATGACCCTAATAAAGACTGTTCCTCACTGGGATATAAGAGAGATGTGAAGCCACAGTGATCTCTACAGGATCTAATTTAGAATATCTTTGGAAATTACTGCTCCTATATGTAAACTACTGCAGTAGATCAGAAAAGTTAAAAACACAAACACTGTGAATTCAAGTCAGTCGAAAGTCCTGTAGTTTGTGTCTATATTTAAACAATATTGTCCCAGATCTCCGATGTCAATTAAAGGAATTTAGACATCTCTAAGACCTATCTTAAGCTATCTTCAGATATCTTGGATAACTGGCTCTGAAGACACCCTTAAGCATTTCTGAAGTGTGACCTTCAATCTAATTTTCAGTTCTTCAGAACATTAAAAAATGTATTGTTTTCAGTTTAGCAGCAGTTTCAGTGATAGCTGTGAGGTTATTTTTATCATAAATTATTAAATGTGCTACATACATCAGGATTTTATGTGATGTGCCTTGGATTTTGAATTACATTTAGTATTGTCACAATTGCTTTTGCTTCACTCAATTTTTTTTTTCAACCATTTATTGCCTTGTATAAATTAACCAGTTTTGGGTAAAATTTTCCTGAATGTATTTTGATCTGGGACTGGGAATTGAAGTACTACTGCCTTTCTTGTCTCTGTGCCCAACACTGAAAGCGACACTTTAATGCCATGTAGGGTGTAGCCAAGGACTTTGGAAACAGAGTCACACACTGATTTATGCTAAGTTAATTTACAGTGGCATAGAAATGATACGGGGTAGAACAGAAGAAAGCAGTTACTCAGGGGAACTTCAAATTTAAACACAATTTCCTCTGCAGAGCAATGCTTCAGGAATAGGATAAAAAGAGTATTGTAAAAGGAAAAGGATAAAAAAGTTACTACTAATGGATGATTTTGCATCTCCAATCGGCAACTTGACGCAGATATTTCTGATGATGAATGCTGGTTGTCTGTCTTCATGGGTAGAAGACACTGGGTGCCAAAATCCTTTTTTACACAAGTGGGGAGACATATAGAAGGAACAAACGGCTGTAAGTAAAACCAAACCAAAACAAACACATGAACCAAACCAAAATAAAACAAAAAACTCCAAAGGCTTACTACTCTCCTAAGTAATTGTACCTGAGGGTTATTAGAACAAACGGCTAGAGCATAAACTTCATTTACGACGCTGTGATGTTTATATAAGTGAGACAAGGAACACTCCTAGAAGTTATGATTTAGTCAAACACAAAGTAGACTTTAGTCAGTCAGGTGTTACAGCCCCATTTCAGTGGTTGGAAAGGAGCTGGACCTCTACTTCTAAAAGCAATATAGCTCCTGCTTCTGCCTCAAGAATCAGAACACTTCAGCCCACCTAGCAACGTACCGTGCATTGGTGGCATTTAATGAGCTAGAAAGTGTTTTTCAACCCATAAATACTTCTCAGCATCTTTACAGAAATAAATTGGGGCATTTTAAAGAGTTTCATCTCTGCACCAGTGTGTTCACAGCTGGATGTGGATTGCCAGGTTTCCTTGAATCACAGAATGGTTGGGGTTGGAAAGCGACCTCTAGGGATCATCTAGTCCAACCCACCTAAAGCAGGTTCACCAGAGCAGATTGCACAGGGTCACATCCAGGCAGGTTTGAATGTCTGCAGAGAAGGAGACTCCACAACCTCTCTGGGCAGCCTGGTCCAGGCTCTGGCACCTCAAAGTAAATAAGTTTCTCCTCATATTCAGATGGAACCTCCTGTGTTTCAGTCTGTGCCCGTTGCCCCTCATCCCGTCGTTGGGCACCACTGAAAATAGTCTGGTCCCATCCTCCTGACACCCACCTTTGAGATATTTATAAGCATAATAAGATCCATTCTCAACCTTCTCTTCTGCAAGCTGAACACACCCAGTTCTCTCAGTGTTTCCTCGTAACAAAGATGCTCAAGACACCTCATCATCTTTCTATCTCTCTGCTGGGCTCTCTCCAGTAATTCCTTGTCCTTTTGAGCATTGGTGTGATCTGGTCCTGGCTATTTCACAGTCTCAGGGAATTGCAAACACCAAGCAATCATTGTTATGACCAAGAGTGAGCACTAGTATCAAGTTTTACCCTCCTTACATTAGTAAAAAACAATTATCTCAGAAAGTAAATGTTATGGTCTGGAGCAGAATCAGTCTGGTGGTGTATTTCCTATTCTGTGACCGTGTCTTCTGCCCACAGCTGGATACAAATGAGGAGAGAGCACTCTGGCAGGATTAGACGGAGCTGAGATAGATGGGAAAGATGCTAAATCCTGCAGCCCACACACTGAAAAACTCGCAAGGTCAGTCCTCAGAAAATACAGTTCTCCCTGCCCTTAAAATTCAAGTAAGAATATTTTGATCCTTAGAGCTTCTGAAATCATGACACTCAGAAAACCTGGAGTAGGTAGGAGAGGTGGGGATCTTGATCTCCATGGAGCAACAATTAACAGCAACTGAAGCATGGTCCAATAATAATAATGCAGCTGTTTTATCACATGTTGTGTTTGAACTTCTCCTTTCTCAAGCTCTGAAATGAGCTGAATGCAGCTTACCTCAGCTTTTCAAAGATCAAGGACACCCACAACAAAACTTGTGTGGGAACACAGTCATTCAGACTTGGCACGGAGGCAACCGGTGTTTGATAAACTTCCTTTTTCTCCCACTCGAAGGTCCTCCACCCAAAAGAACAGGACTTCTCTGCACCCCTCAGATACCATGGATGTGGTCCCCTTTTGGACCACTTTCCAAAGGACTAACTGCTGACATCATGGGGCATTGCTGTGCCTAAAAGAAAAAGGATGGAACACATGCCCACCCTATGAGTGGCTGCAGTAGAATCATTGAATTTAGGCCATAGGGAACAGTGAGATGCAAGAATTCCTTCACTTATAACCTGTAACCCTTTACAAAAAGCCCAGGATAGCTGCTCCCAGGATGTAATGAACTTACTTTTGCGCACAAAACTCTTCCTTAGGTGTGTGCTCTGAGATCTTGGGGCTCCTCAGCAGCTCTTACAAGCAGCCTCTTCACAGCCCTGAATTATGGATGAGGCTGTTCTGCAAATAACCCCTCCACAAAAAACGAGTGATTGTGAACAGCATGAAAATGTCAAAATCACCTAGTTTAATCAAATCAGACTCTTTTTCCTTTGGAACAAGGGGTGTGTTTTGCCAGGGCTATTCATAAGTCAGAATTTTTAGCTTTCAGTATCTACCTGCATTAGAATTTGAATCTTCAAAAGGACACAATGAACATGATTTGGGTTTGGCTTTTTTTTTTTTTGTGCTCCACAAAAGACCATAGAAAGCTGACAAAAGAAAGGAAAAGGCTTAATTTTGATCAAGCTTACATGAAACAAACAAACGAACAAAAGGGAATAAGAAAGAAAGAAAAAGTAAAATCAATATTGAATTGAGTCCTTATCAGGAGCAAAATTTGACGAAGTTAGGAATAAATAAAAACTGGAAGTTATAATGGAGAATTTTCTTCAAAATTCTATAAAAATATATCAGTCACGCATGGAGTGTGATTTATTAAGCAATAAAGTGGGCGAAATGTGGCTCTGTAGTGAACATCTGCAACGTTTTTAGATTTATAGTACTGTACAACACAGATTAGCTGTTTTGATTTTTATTCTATTTTTCCTTCTGTCATGTTCATGGTATGAACTTAAAGTTTGATCTCAATCTATTGGAAGTTTTCTAGTGATCTTCAGTGGGTTTTGACACAATTTTGGGGAGATGACACAACCCCACTCAGGGGTTTAATTATTTTCAAAGTCTTCTGTCAATTTAAATGTCTCCAGTTTTAGAAACAATTCTGCTCCCACATAACACAAGTAATTCCATAAAATTAAATTCTGCTATACTAAAGTAAAAATATGGGAGCAGTCTTATAACATTTCACCCACTTTGTGTTTAAAAAAACTTATCTAGGAACAAAAAATAATTGAAAACTGGATTAAAAGAGGGGGAGTATTAGATGTGTAATCACAGTAGATGTTAATGTATGCAGCCATTCTTGCTAGAGAACCTCAGCTGGAACAAAACAGCACAATTCTCAGTGATTTCATTTATTTCAGATACTTTTCAGAATGGGTGGCACAGGGGTGGGTCCTGTCTTCATAACAGGAGTGAAGAGCTCCATGTAGAACCTGTAATCCTCTACAAAAAAAGGTCCCAAATAGCAGTTCCCAGTGTAATTTTGCTATGTAACAAATTCACTTTTGCAAGGTATTTTTTGCAAGGTAGAATGATAAGATTATTAATTCCCTGTCTTTATCTGGTTAATCCAGGAACAAGTTTTCCTCAGTGAATGCTGATGTGAGGAGGTGCCAAATGTGTTTATAGCAGATTCTCCAAATGAAACCGCATAGTGAAGTACCTGTTACTTGAGATTTCGTGGCACATGGAAACAAGGTAGTGTTCCAGGGGAAACTAGGAAGGAGAGCAAAGATTTTGTAAAATGTTGAGCTTTCCTAAAGAGATCTTGAAAACAATTTGAGGATAACAAGCAAAGGGACAGCAAGTGCTTATCAAAAGCCAGTCTGATTTACTTCTCATTGAAATGGTCCTTGAGTGCTCTCGGGGTTGGTTCCAGTGTCTCTTCCAGAGGGTGCTGGTCTTCTAAGTCTTTGATTATATCCCCATCCTATTTTTTATATTTTGCATAACTAAAAAATGTAGTGTGCTGCTGAACTGTTGCACCCAAAAAAAACCTCTCTGCATTTGGATGTAAGTCACCACAATTGCATACAGTTGGGTATTTTTGCTTCCTCAGCATCTTTCGATTTCATATTTGTATCCTGCTTACACGGTGAGTAGGCAGAGACACTTTGCCCTGTTTAAACTGCATCTTTTCCTAATGTCTAAAGACATTTTGAGGGCAGCAGTCAGAACACATTTGAAAACTCAGTAGGCTGAAGATAGCAAATTTCACCTTCGGAGGTACAACTGTCATCCCATTCCAAACAGCAGCCTGACAGCCCTGAAACAGGGGATACAGGTGTGTAGAAATTACATCTCTGAAGACTAAGACACACAAAATAATAAAATGTCGGTATTTTGCATCCACACTTGTTTATATGGGTAAAACAGTTGGCTTGTTCAGATGGGCAAAACTGTTGGCTGGCAATCAAGGGAATCTGTTCCTAAACTCCTATTTGGAGGAAAGTCCTTTTTGTACCAGTAAACAGATTATTTTATCCCTTTTTGTTCTTTGAACTCAATTATTTCATGGGGGCATTCTGAAGCTCCTTCACTTGGTTCTGTGTAGTCAGCAACTGCAATTCACCACGACTTCACTCCAGGGAAACATTGGCCTTTTGTTTCCAAAGCACTCTAGGAACCATGCTCAAAATGTTTCAAAATACTAAATAAATAATGAATCCCCCATCTAAACCGTTACAAGACTGATAATCCAGTGAATCATTCTGCTTTTATCTGAGGGAGCGCATGTTGAAAAGTGTGTCATATCAGTATTTATTATGACCTCTGAAAAAGTAATTCAAACCAAAAACTTTGGAAAACTAAATTAAAAAATAAAATTAAGTAGGCTTTGCTTTATTACAACCATGACATTATTGCAGCGATAGCATTGATAGTTGTTTTTGTTTAAAATGTTGTATGTATTATGGAAAACTCCATTCTTTACCTTCGTAAGCCCTACAAAACAAATTCGGAGACATAATATGGGACAGCAATGAAAGAAATAGCTTCACTGTCAGGGAGAAATCAACACTGCTAGAGATAAGTGTTCCTTGCTCTGTTGGTAGCACTCTTCTCCTTCCCTTTGCTGTCAGTGATTCAAATATTATTGGGACAATCCAGGGGAGACTAAAGTATAATTTTCTCAATGCACACAGGACTCCATGTATTTACGTTGTTTAGTGTGCTTCTAGTCTGAGACAGTTTTCTTGCATTTCTGGAGCTCAGAATTACCTCTCCAATGCTTCATTTTCTTAGTTGTACCAACAGTGTGATGGAACTGAATGGAGTATCAAATCAACATCTATTCCAAACTCTGCTCTATTAAAATCATCTTTAAGCATTGTTAAGCCAGCCTCAGTTAAAAATGTGCCCATTACAAATTGCTGAGGGAAAAAGAACTGTTGGAGTTGGCATGGGACAGACCAAGCAACCTAATATTACTTACAGGTCACCTTTGTTTCATTGGAACATTACCTAATACATATCAGTCATGATCAGTGAATAGGAACACTGAGGTCTGCAGTGCTCACAAGACAGATATCTCTCGGAAGAAGTCAATTTTTGATTCTCAGGAGCAGGAACCAATTATCTACAAAACTAATAGTGTGTCCAGATTAAGGTGTCTTTTGGGCTGTACTTTAACCAATACTTAGTTGATCTGGAGATTTTAATTTGCTATTGCATCAACGAGGATGGCACATAATGTTCAGGAGTTCATGTGGCTTCCACCAAGAAGTTGTTTTTTCCATGCTTGCATTTACAATCACTCAAAGTGAAAATATTCATTATAATGCCACTGTTGGAAGAGCTGGACTAATTCGTATTGCCTAAGGACATCACAGCCTTGAATCTGCTGCCTCTGTTCTGCTACAATAGTGTTTTACTCAAAAGTGACTCATTGTGAATGGGGTGATGGCTTTTACTCGCAAGATCATGCATAATACCTGGGGAAGATATTTTTAATCGCTAAGTCTGATGTTTTAACCTTAAGTAATTGTCTGCTTACTTTGAATAACGGCCATAGATTTCTGGGAAACCTTTATTACCTTCAAACCTCAGGTAGGTTTGAAGAACAACTGCATGATTTTCAAGGAAAACGGCTGCAGCCCACCGAGTTTCAGAATGACTTGGTTGCCTCTGACTTGCTGTCAAAAGATTAGCTTCACTGATAACATGATCGCAAATGCATGGTACTGGAGATTCAGCTATATGTTGTGATCCTTGTGTTATGGTAACACTTCATCAAGATTATATTTTTTATAACCTTTCTTCTTTCTTCTGGCAGAGGGGCATGAATGTGTCACAGATGAGAAAAATATTTTTTAAATTATTATTTTTACCTCCTATGTACCTGCATCTTATTTTTAATGTCATTATATAGTTAGAAACAGTAATGCAACTATTTTGTGACAGGTCTGTTAGGACCAACACAACATCACCGCTGGTGTAGGGTCCCAATGAATTTCACCTGTGAAACTCCTGCTGATTTAATCAGTATATTTGTTTTGTGTTTTTCACTGTATTGTTTGCCACTTAATATTCCTTCAGAAGTATGGGAGGAGCTTATTCTCAAAGTCCAATACTAGAGATGGCTGACGATGACAAAAACGCCTTGAATTTCTCCCTGCCCTAACTTTGTTTCCATACTTCCCTATTAATACTGTAAAATTTATATTGCCCATTACTATTTCTGTGTTCTATTCCTCTTTCATTTATGATATTCACTAAAAACTGGAAGCCATAAATACATCTGTGTAACCTAAGCATTCAACTCCATAGATTAATGATCAGTTCTTCATGTATTCTTATTGGCAAATACTTTTAAGAATTGAAAGCTTTGAACTTTTTGAATTCATGTAAATCTATGAAAATCAATCAAGCTATTACATTAAAGATTTCAGGAAGAAATATTAATTCCACCACAAGTGGATAGAACATCTTCGAAGTGTCTCTAAGTAGAAATTTAATATTTTTCTTTCTACTTCTAGATTGCTATGGTAAAAGATAGAAAATCACTAAAATTAGAATCAATGTTCATATTTACTGTATAAAGTGGAACATAAAACTTCAGATTTTATTCCAGTACATAATGAAAAGATCTCTGTAAAAGCATTCTATTCTTCTGACCCTTCTAATAGATTAGAATCCTGCTCAGCAAGTATTCTTCTCTTTGGTGTCTCCAAAAGGTTAGTAATGCGAAGAAGTCAGTAAGACCTCTGTCCATCATCATGTCTAGTGGGCTCTTCTGTTTGTTTTCTATCTCTCTTGTATCCCCTTGAAGGGTTAAGTTTCCAAAAGAAGTGTTTGTCTTTTGTTTTTTTTGTTCATGTCAATATTTAGCACAAAAGGCTCATATGTTCTTTAGCAGTGACATCTTTCATTACAATAAGCTTTGGAAAAATTCCCTAGATAAAAGTGCAATTAGAGCACAGAGGGACACAGTGACTTGGAACACATTGTTTTGAGTTGGCAGAAAAAAGATGCTGTGACGAAACTGTGAGATGCATCAGCTGTGGCAGTAGCAGTGAAATGAGTGGAGAGGCAGTGTGACTTCCAAAAGAATATATCCCACGTGGCCTCCAGAAATCAATGGGTTTCTCTTAGGTCATTTCATATTCACGTATCGGCACTGATGAGGCTGCACCTCAAATCCTGGGGTCAGTTTTGGGCCCTTCACAACAAGAAAGACCTTGACGTGCTGGAATGAGTTGAGAGAAGGGAACGGAGCTGGGAAAGGGGCTGGAGCACAAGTGTGATGGGAGCGGCTGAGGGACCTGGGGGGTTCAGCTGGAGAACAGGAGCTGAGGGGAGACCTGATCTCTGAACTGCCTGAAAGGAGGCTGGATCTGGGGGGAAATGGTCTCTTCTCCCAAGTAACAAGTGATAAAACAAAAGGAAATGGCCTGAAGTTGCACCAGGGGAGATCGGTATTGGATCTTGGGAACAATTTCTTCCCAGAGAGGGCTGTTGGGCATTGGAACAGGCTGTCCAGGGCAGTGCTGGAGTCACCATCCATGGAGGGGTTTAAAAGACATGTAGATGATGTTCTTAGGGACATGGTTTCGTGACAGTGTTGGGTTAATGGTTGGACTCAGTGATATTGAGAGTCTTTTCCAACCAAAATGATTCTACAATTCTATGATTCTCTGCACATGCCCAGTATTCAGCCACATTAAAGTAGCACGGCATTCCCATATTTTAACAACAGAATTCTCCCCCACTTTACACCCAAATCAAGTCTATTGACATTGACTATCATAAAATATGTGAACACTGCACTACACCGGAAAGATTGAGAAGCAACACTGGTGCAGATCTCTGAGGCTGCAGGAAGGGTTTTAAAAATGAGAATCCCAAATCCATTTGGAGCACTGTGATCATCCTGTGGCCCAAACAGAAAGCTGGAGTATCCAAAGGATCTTTTCTATGTGTAGTTTTTTAAAGACCTTACTACCAGAACTCCTGGGAGTTAAGCAAGGAAAACTACTACTCACTTTTTTCTTTTCTGTGTTCAGCACTTTTTGATAACCTTGAAAAGACCCAAATGCTCTTAGATCCTGGGCTCACACCGAGAGCTGCCTGGGCAGCATCTCCTGATGGCTGGGTGGTTGTAGAAACCATCACACCTGAGTGACTGCGCTGGGAAGATAAGTCAAGACTTTGTCCTTTGATTGTTAATAGATTTTTTATTCAGTTCTTCCTATCATTCTCTTTGACTGAACACTCCAGAAACATGTATTGAAAGATAACAGAAATAAGTATCCAAATGGCAGTTCATAGCTAATCATAAACACGTGTCAGCTGTGTAGGATGCAGGAAAAAGAGCAGATGAGTCACTTTGTTGAGGAAGAGCTTTTTTGACAGTTGGTGTTCTTTATCATCTAGAAAGTGTGGCTACTTTTGAAAACACAGATGACATCATGTAATTCTCCCTCATTTAGCCTGGTATACTGCTGAATCTCTTTCTGCTCTAGTCTTGATTACATTTCTGTTCATAAGCTGTACTGGTAGTTGGTAGACATTATCTACCAGAGTTAGTAGCCTAGAAAGGCTTGGTGTATCCACACACCTATCCCAGAAAATAATCTCAAATGGTCACAAAATATCTATTACTAATCTTGCCGCCAATACAGCAAAAACTTCATTTATTAAACTTCTTGCACTTCTTTGAGTTTGAGTAATGTTTGAGATGTTACTGAAGGGGATGTCATTCTTCTGATCTTACTGTACCTTGTAAAGCAATTTCAGAAAGAAAGGGACAGTTATTTCTTCAAACAGAGAAACAATGCAGTTAAGCAGTCTTTAAAATATAATTGGATGATGGCAAGGGAAAGGAGAAAAACTAAATGTTTAAAGTGCCCTTCTTCATCTTATATTTTTTCATTGGAGTTCAACACAAATGAGAAACACTGGAAAATATGGTATCTTCAACATCACACAGGCACTTCTACCTGTCTGTTGAACTAAACAACTTTTAATTACCTCATTTCAAGTAGTCATTTTCTGTCATACAGGAAACACAGAGCTCCTGGGTGACACTGGAAGCAATGTGAAGACCTTTGTTGACCACAGCCACAATGAAGGATTTAAAAACAGCAGGGGAAAATGAAAAACAAAAAGGATAATCACAGGCAAACATCTAAAATATTTAATTGCATGCTGAACTTCTATTTATTTAGTGAGAATGCAGATATTTCTCACTGAACTTTGTATAAATTGCCAGTTGTCTTTCTAATGCTTGTTGGGCCTGAGTTCAGCAACATGATGGATAGTTCAATTTACTGAGTAAGTAAAGAGCTCTTCTTGAATGTTAGATGCTAATCTGCTGATTGGACTCAATTGCCAGGGAGACCTGCACTACGAAGTTTACTAATAAGAATTGATCCAGCTATTGATAAGGATTTAAAAGGTTGATGAACAGGATACTAGCAAAATATTGAATTTAACTGGTTCCCAGCTACTGTTACAGAAAAAGTGTAAAGCTATTTCCAACCTGTTGAAAAATTAATAAATATCATCCTATGTCAAGGGACATTTGTAATGTCATTAAGGTCAGGGCACACCTTCATGTCAACAAGTTATATTGAAAGTTTGAGATGTGAGAGAAGAATAAGAAGTACACATCATTGATGTGCATGTTGAATCACAAGTTCAACGCCATTACCCTTCTGAAGGTTTTAAAATTGAAGATTAAAGTTTTGAAAATTTTGGAGAAAGGAATATCTTGAAGATGCAGCACCTCAGTGGCTTAGAGAAGATTAAACCTAGCCCTGATCTTTCAGTGTTATCATGGCATAAATTACAGCAGATGGACCTGATGTCCTCATTGTTATATTTAGTTTTTTCTTGTGTTAGATTTCACGTGTGCAGAAAGCTGAAGACCTTTCCTGAGCTTTTGCAAAAAGATAAATCCATCAACCGAATTTCCCTAGAACTGTGGCAAGTAAGACACAGGCATTAGCACTTCGATGTTTATGTCAAAAGATGTAATGGGCAAATTACAGATCTATGTTCTCAGCAACCTCACAAAAGGCTCTTTAGGGAGCTAGACGATTTTCTTTTTATTTTCAAATCTCTTATTTCCAAACATAATGTCCTAGTTTCCCAAAAGCTGGAAGAATTTCATGTCCTCTCTGGGTGCTCAGCCTGTGGAAACACCTCTGGATTTGTAAGAAGCTGGTTTGTGGAGGCTGGGTCAGTATTCCCTTTGCCTGACCATTCGCTAAAAAGATATGTAGTGATACCATTATGTTTTTTTTTAATTGGAAAACCTCAGTGACTAAAGAAAACCCCTTTTACTCCCAACATCAAAAATCCAGTACAAGCCAATAGAAATAGCAGGTTTTTTACAGGTAGTTACTTGTACGTTGACCTGTGCTTCCAGCTCCTCCTGGAAGTAAGTCTAGCATGATCTAATAATAAAACTCATTGTAAGAATGCAGGCAATTTAATCAGTAGTTCTTTTGGACAGTGGCAAAAATGTGGCTTATAGCTAATTAAACAGATAATATTAGCCAACCTATTTAGACTCTATCATCTTAATTTTTATAAGCTTTTTCCTGGCAATACTCAAAAGCATTGAAGGTGCCACAGGACAAATAAATTAGCCTGTTGCAGCAGTGGTTCTTATGAGGATATCACACAAAAGTTGTTTATGACTGTTGGACTGGTAGCTGTCAACTGAGAGCATTCTGCTTTGTTCTGGTGTCTGACAGACTTCCTTTTGTTGCTGTACACTGAGATAATTCTGGCTCTTGGAAGTCTTCGATACAAAAAGGAGTTGAAAGATTGAGAGAAACACGTAGTGCAATAGAAAGACATTAAAGAAGGGTGGTTGAGACTGACAAATGACAAAGGATGTCGTGTTTCTTACAATTATTAGTATAATTTGCACGTAAGGTCTCAGTTAGTCTGAAGAATTTTCCAGGCTGAAATCCCTTCAATTTCTTTACCTCATTCCTGCTTGTGCCCATTAAGCCATTCACTCCTTCAGAAGGGTAGAACCTGGTAGTTTCAGCATGTTATATTGATCTCAGTGCCATAGATATGAGCTATTACTTTACATAGTATTACTAGGTAATTCTTATAAAATAATTTCCTATATGCAAGCTCTTTATTTTACGTCAAATGTTGCAACTTAATAGAAGATGAAAGTTGGACAGATGTGGCTACTAAAGCCTGTGGAGATAAGACCATCTTGGATCATCTTGGATCATCTTGGCTTCTTTGTATTTATGAGCCCTGACACCTATAAAACTTTGCAAGTACCTAAAGAAGAATTTCAACCCAGGTGATGTTCTGCGCTCTTTCATAGGAAGAAGGATGAGCCATTGTTGCTTTAGACTTCTGTTATCTTTACTTACCTCAGTGATCTCATTTCAACTGGACTAGACATGGATAAGCAGTAATGATAAACGTTGGAAGAGGCACCCCAGGATAGGCAAGCACACTGAAGGCATTGTGAGCAGAAAATTTGGTGTTTTTTTTTTTAATTTTATTTCAATTGTCAAGACATATAAGCTTTCTGTTTGGAGTCTGTCCTAACAACTATTTCAGATTTAAAGAAGCTGCACAGAGCATAACTTGTCTAGCCATAAATATAATTCTTGATAGCCTTAATATAGCAGATAGTATCATAAGATGTCCAAGTTTTGAATGTCAATTTGAGTCATCTCTCTATTTTGATTGAAAGTCTACAATATGAGCTAGGACTTAGAGACAAAAAGACCTTTGTACAGCAGTAAAATCTGTTTTGATGTGCCTGATTTCACCTTACTGACCTTCTAGGTAATAATTCATTTGCTCTTTATCTTACACCTCATGCCACATACATATTGGAAGTGGTCTCATGATAGAGACTTTAAGCTGATGAACAGTCAATGCTTAAAAAAAAATCATGGCAGAAGTTCTCGAGTGTAGTGATGTCAAACTCAGAAATCCTGACCTTGTTCTGTGTTTTATAACCTTGTCTCTCGCAGATGTTTTCAGTGAGGAAGGAGAAAAAAAAACATTAAAAAAGCATTTTTAATTCCTCACCAGTAACGTAAAATTTCAAGGTTAATGCTGCGCTTTAAAACCCTGTTGAGCAGGAAAAACGACATTTGCCACACATCTCTGACATAACGTTCCCTTCTGTTGCTTTATATCTTTTGTTTCTCAATCTTTTCCATTTTTTCGCTCCCTTCATTGATGATTTGTACAGATTTCTTGTTCTGAAAGGCAGGTCAGACAAGATTAAAGGAAAGGGAGCAGTGAAATAAGCTAGAATACAGTTTTCCCACGTCTGTATTGCATAAAAATGTGCCTTCCAGGTGATCCTGGGGAGAGTGTTACACAAGTTATCACATTTTTTAGCACTGTCATAGTCTCTTCCCATGAAGCAGTGGCACTGCTCTTATATCTAATATGTTCCAATAAAATATAACCACAGCGGGTTTTATTTATATCGGTATTTAAAACAGTTTCAGGAAAAACAAAAACAACACTCCTCCCACCCCAAACCCCAAAACCCCAAAGCAAACCATTGCAAATCTACAATAACCGGGCATTTTTATGCTCCTCCTTTGAGTGACACACATAAAAAGCAAGATTAAGGTGTTTTGGAAAGACTAAAGGGGAAAGAAAGGTTCAAAAGATGACATAATTTTTTTGTGTGTATTCTTGGTCATTCAGGCTATTTCCAAACCCTTTTGTTTCAAACAAGTCACTGGAAAAAATGAATTTTACTTCTTATACATTGTCACACTTACCTATGAGTATGGCTCCACCTTTCTTCATAGGCAAAAAGCAAACTGTGCAAGGGGCTGAATTTATTTGACCATAGTCCATGTAAAGTTCAGCCAGCTGTCGGCAACAGAGTTAGGACACGAAGTTGGGATTCGTTGTTTAAGTCTTCTTTACGCAATATATGTGCTATATGTCATTAAGTTTCATTACCAAATTTTTTTGTAGATTTGACTGTGCACAGCACCTGACATATAGGCGTCTTGAGTTTTGGAAGTGCCTTAGGAACAATCAAACCCACATATTAATTTCCATCGTGTCCCTGTCATGACTTTGTAGGTCTTGAAGACAAAAAGGAAGGAGTAGATAGAAGGTTCATTTTTCAAAAACTGCTGAGACCTGTTGTGGCAAAACCCTCATGCTGCACAACTTTACATGTAAGCTGATCTGCTACTTCTGCAGGTGCGTCGTCATCTCCTTGTTCTGGGGCAAAAAGCCTCTGCTTCCCCCAACCCTAACTCTACTCTGCTCTGTGTTTGAGAGTAGCTAAGAGCACACTTGCCCCAGGCTTTCACAGTAGTGTTCATGTAAATCTGTGAAAACAGAAGAAATAGGATAATGTTGCTTTCTTGCAGCAGAAGCACAAAACCTTTGGCAACTGTGAGATGTTGAGGAGCTTTCTGTGGGTTGCACGTGTATAGGATGGAGGGTGAGCAGGGAGACTGTGCTCCCCAACCAGATGCCACATGTCTTCTTCACCTGCAACAAGGGCACCTCTGAGAGTGACCACCACTTGTCCTCAATCTATGTCACCATCAAATGCCAGTCCACTGAATTGCTTTCAACAACAAAGTGGAAGGCAACTGTTAACAAAATATGGAACTGAAAGGGGAATATGTCTTTCAATTAGTTCTTGTTAGAGTTCAGTTCTGTAGCTTCAATGACCAGAACACTAGACATGTTGGTATTCAAAACAACCCTAATGATTGTAAAGAAAAAAAAACTCCCTACATTTTCTAGAAACAGAGAATAGTTTGGGTTGGAAGGGACCTTCAGAGGTCATTGAGTCTGACCGTCGTGCTCCGTCTGGGTTCTCACTTCCTTCTCTCCTGAGAAACTAAAATTGTTGCTGCTCCAGTCCACACCTTTTGCCAAGGAAGGCTTTAATGTACCAGGCAGACCACAGGATGGGAAATAACCTTTAATACTATGTCACAGATCAACAGCTTTCCACTGGGAGGTTTCTATTTTGAGGTTGCAAATCAAGCTGAACCAGTTGGGCCAGTGGTTGCCTAATCCAGTTGCTACCGGAATGGGGACAAGGGGCA
Organism: Patagioenas fasciata; assembly: GCF_037038585.1. Lineage (NCBI taxonomy): Eukaryota > Metazoa > Chordata > Aves > Columbiformes > Columbidae > Patagioenas > Patagioenas fasciata. The sequence continues at coordinate 165,825,270 of NC_092521.1, read as the reverse complement.
AGTCAGGAGATGACTAGCTAGTGACATTCAGTGGACGATGTTCTTTCACATCAGACTGAATCTCTGGTTTGAAGTCCAGTTCTGGTTTTACAGCTTTCAGTAACAAGAGGCACCATTGGGTGTAAGTCCAAGGTGGGCATATTAATGGTGTGTCAAATAACATTAAGTGCTGCTGGAATACATGAAATTAAGAGAGGGATGACTGATTGAAACATCTGGGGCATGATTCAACTGTGAAAATATAGATGTCTGTGACAGAGATGGTATATCTCAGCTGTTTCTCTGGGGGTCCCTGTGGGCTCCCTAGTGATGTGGATGGGGTCTAGAGCAGAATTCATCCCATCCTAAAATGTACATCCAAAATTGACCCACCGAGCTGCATCCTAGAGGTTTATATTCCTTTTCACTCACTGACTACAGGAGACGCTAGCATGACCGCTTCACAGGTAAATATCTATTATGACTGGTGAATGATATATGAGTTGAATCTACCCTCTGTAATCAGGATGCTTCAAGTAAACAAAGAGAGAAATAAGCACGTCATGGGAATAGATTATCTGGATGTGACCTTTACTTCTCTCTATTCAGTGCACATGAAAACCAGGCTCTGACAAGCATCGATAGCAGACAGGTTAAAATACTAGTTGTCTTGAACTTTGATGTCACTACAAGTGTGCGAGTACCTCTTGGGTATCACACTAAGAGGTGCGATTACTGACTGCTGATCTGACGACAGCAAGCAGAAAATTTACTTTGGTTCAGACAGGGTACGTTTTCTGGGGAAAAGGAGTCTTGCAGAGAATATCATTATGAGCTATGGCTCTGTGACTGAAGTTCAGGAGAAGTTGTCAACTGTATGTGCTTTTATGATCCTGAAAAAAATATTATACTGCGAAACACCATAAAAATACGTACCCTTGGTGACTTCTTGCTAATGTGAATGACTGATCAATCAAACTGGACAGTCATGTCCTCAGACAAAGGCCATAAATAGCCTGTTCCCCTCTTTATGATCAAGAATGAAAAAAGAGCAATTCAACATTTACGTAAGATCCTTCCTATTTTAGAAAAAATATTAGGTAGACGAATGAGTACTCCTTAGAGATTGTTTTTAATTAAACACTCTGCTTTCTCTCTCCCTCTCTTGTCTGTTTCTTTAATTACCAAATATCTTGAATAAGTCCAGTCTGACAGGAAGAGAATCTGCTGAAATGACAGAGACACAGTGTGTGGAGATAGAGAGGAAAACAGTAATCCCCCAACCTGGTTTTAATGAAGCAAAACAGTAATGTCAGCTGGCTAATTAATAACATGGACAATTTATCTCAAACAGCATTATTATCAGAAACAAGGACAGAGGACAACTCACATATCTAATAAAAACAAATATTCTCCCTATATCACAGAAAAGATTGCCAAATAGAGAATCTTGAAAGATAATCTTGACTGTCAACTCTTGTGTGCAGTGTCTATGTGTTGAAAGACATGCTTCCCACACTCAGAGGGGGAACATCTCCCAAGGCAGGACTTGAACAGCAGTAATCAATCTGGCAGGAGGCATTTGAAAGTAGTCCTGGACCACTGCACATCTGTGAGCATCCCAAGGTTTCCAAATTACCTGCTGTCAGCACCAGGAGCTCAGATGGACCGAGCTGGCTGCAGACTGGGGCTGTAGTCCATAAACAGGCAATAAAATGTTTATTTGATACATGCCAGAGTTAACCCCCAAACATTGCCAGCCATTAGAGTCTTGCTTTGACTTTTAAAATGGCACCTTTTGGAATAAACATTTCATATGGTAAATGGGAGGTAAAACACTGTCCCATTTTGGCCAGAGAGGTGGTGGATGAGCTTTCCCTGGAGACATCCCAGGCCAGGCTGGACGGGGCTCTGAGCAACCTGAGCTGGTGAAGATGTCCCTGCTCATGGCAGGGGTGGCACTGGGTGAGCTTTGAAGGTCCCTTCCAGCCCAAAACCATTCCATGATTCTATGTGTTTCTTCTTTGTGCACCAAGAGCACAGAACGTGGAAAAATGTTGAGGTTTCCTGCCAAGATTCAGTGTGGCAGATTGGGCTTAAAATCACTGTTCAAGTGATTTTAAATCTCCAGATTTATTTAAAATCTTTGATGAAGTAGAAGACCGTTGTTCTCTAATCCAGACACTAATTACAGTCTGGTTCCTAGAGCACTTTTTCAGAAGACATGTATTTGATGCCAAGGAAATGAGAAGGTTATGGGATCTTCAGTACCTTATTTTGTGCTTGTTCTAAGTATGAGGCTGTTGTATGCAAGACGGGCTCCAGCATGGTTGGCTTGATCTTCCCTGGTTATGCTCACAAATTGTGATTGTCATTGCCTCTTCTGAGAAAAGGATTCCAAGCTCTGGAGACCACAGTGTCAAAACCATTTGCTTACAGCATTGCATGAAGTGCTGATGTCTGGAGAGGGACAAGAGTTTAAACTATGTCCCTCTCCCACCTCAGGTCTACTTTGACCCATTAACAGGCTCGCTGCTGCTCTTAAAGTACACAGAGGCATTTTAGTCTCTATTCTGAGGTGCCAGACTTCTCTCATATATTATATATGAAGTTTTCATGTCCAACAGCAAATTTGGACTGTGTTTTAGGAAGCTGCAGCTCAGATCTGTATATATACAGGCAGGACAGGATCTTGTTGCAGTGTTTGAAATGTTTGCTCTACAGTCAGCAATGCTGAGGAGGGGGATTTAGTTTCCATGTCTTTCCTACTAATTCTGTTCCTGGTTTTACACCTGATGAAGATGATCAGCGCAAAGTGCCCGGTCCAAGTTCATGTGGCTTTCCTGGGAATCAAGTTCTGTGTTTCCTATTGGGATCCACATTACTCATTTATTTGAGTGGTTCAGCCACACAGTGAGGGCACGGGGAAGGACAAATGTTCCTACAGGTAGGTGCTGACATGTGTCTTAAAACAGGTGGCCTGAAATGATATCAGAGAAGAAGAAATCAGATTTGCATGTTTAGTGACCTGAAGCTGGGTCTACAGCAATATTTAGAGTTCATTTTAAGAGTTGTCATCAACCATTCTTCACCACCAGAGCTGTTTTGCCCTCAATTTCACTCCAGAGTGTCAATCCCACGGTGGTGCAAAACGTCTACTGAATATCTGCTATGTGTGTTCTTCCAAATTTGCCTCTGCTCATTGGTAGCTGAGATGGATGATAAGTTGTGGGAGAACTCAAAGTTTGGAACGGGGAACTGTGGGATTGCTAAGGAGGTTTTGCAGTGCTGGAGTCCTTCAGGCTCAGATGTGTCCATCAATGGACACAAGAAGTGAGTGATATACAATTACATTGTAAATGGTGTATAAATTCAGACTATGCTTTATCTTATTTGTTTGTATAAATTTGGCGTATTTGTATAAATAATTGGATAAATTCATCACCACCAGTGGTATAGCAACCTTCTGGCTAATGAATTCTGGTTATGTCTCTCCCCTGGAAGGGGAAAACTTAGCTCCAGTAATTTCTTTTTAGTGTACACTAAAAGTACATGTGAAAACACATATAAATTTATTGTCCTCCAGAGCTACTCTTTTCTTCACTGCTGGGTACAGAACCAAGCTCTTCCTTGCATAGCGTCTCTCTGGGCTCCTAGACCTTCACTGGGTCCTGTCTGTGTCCTGACCACATGTAAAAGCTGGTGGAGTGTCCAAATTCCTGATGTAGAGCACTGAATATAGGTTAATTCACAGAAGCTAGCTACCACTATGTTTTCAATAAAGTTTGTTGTGCTATATGAAACTCTTTTCTGTGACTTTCAACTGCATAAAAATCACTGTCATACTTTGTCACCATCATGCCTGAGGCTCGTTCCCCCATGAACCAGTTTATGGCCTTTCTTTGACCTCTGGTATCTTCTGCTAGCACTGTATTATGCCATCAATTGACCTCTCTGGCTCACTGGGTGATGGACACAGCAAATTTGTCACTGTTTTCTGTGCCTGAGGTCAGATGAATCCTTATAATTGCATAATATTTACCTGATAAACATTTACAGGCCCAAACATTAGTTATTAGCACAGGAGGTGGTTGGTATTTGTACTAGAGTCCTAATTAAATGCTAATTTCCAGTACTTTCATGTGTATTACCCAGAGCACAGGATGAATTATGGAAGTGACACATTTCAGAGAGCAAAAATATTTACTGGAGGAATATTTCTTCTGAGACTTCATCTTGCTGTTCCTTTTATGGCAAAAGCTCCCTGTTTTTTAATAGAGAATCATCTTGTTTGACGCTCTGTGTTTACAATCATAAAGAATATTTGTTTCTGAACGGTAATTGCCTGGAACACTAACACAAAAGCCATTTCAAGCTAGAGTGATTTTGCTGGGGTGAGGTGAATTTATATTTTCATAATGTAACTGGGAGTTAAAAATATGTCAAGGGAGAAGAAAAAAGGGGGAGAAAACCCATAAGAAAATGGAAGCATGAGCACACGCGACCTTTTTTTTCCTAATAGAAGTTAAGGCAAATATTTAGCACAGAAGGAGAGAAGTGGCCACAATCATCTGTTCTGTTGGCAGGTTACCCAGGTGTGTTTTTACAAGCTGATTACTCATGAGGTAAATCTGAATCACACTTGCCATTCATTATTTGATTTTCTTCCTCACTGACTGAAATATTTGAGTGTGTGTATTTATCCAACTATGCTGACTGTTAGGGGCATTGCTCTGAAAAGGCATTAATGGTGCATCTGCTGGTAGACACCTGGAGGATGGTCTATGCTGAGCATACATCTGGACCAAACCACAGGGACTGCAAACTTCTCACCCTTAATTAGTTTTCATGGATACTCACAGAGTCTTGGAAAATAATGTGGCTTGGTTAGTCACCTTGGAAAAGTACTGTAAAAGGTCAAAAGGTCTAATTCACATCTGTCTTGAAAACTGAATCACTCCTTGGTAGGGTGACGAAATCTTGCTGAAGAGGTGCAGTTGTGAGCTGCTGGTTATGGTGAATTCTGCTCTGCTTACATTGTCAATATCCATTTTAAGATATTTTTTTTTTTTTTTTGCCAGCACTACAATGCATGTTTTCATTAACTATTTTTCTAAAGAGAAGGTATTGCTTAATCTATGTTTTTTGCAGTATTTGCAGGAGTGTGTGTCTTGTGTTGTCATTTTTTTTTTTTTTGGCCATTCCAGAGCACACTTAGCAAGCTAGAAACTGATGAAACTTTCTGTATGCTAGAAACAAGCATTAAAATTTACAATGGCAAGTTAAGGGGATGACAAACTTTCAAAATAAAAAAAAGCACTATGTTGGACATTCAAAACCCCAGAAGAAGGCAGTAGCTTTCAGCTTTTCTTGGGGAGAACACTGTAAGTATCCTAATTATTTCATGTTTACATAGCAAAAGTGAAAAACACTGTACCAACCTGAAAAAGACAAGGATTTAGGAAAGCAATCTGTAGCCATCTATTTTGGAGTCAAAACAGAGTCCTTCAGTTCCTGCTCTTGTTCATGTAAAGAGTGTGCTGAAAATTTTTGCTCTCAAAAGTCTGGAAGCTCTCAATATTATTTCATTGTACAGATAAAGATATTTTGAGTAGATAACATTTCCACAATAAAATTCTGATATCTGGGAAGTAAAGAAAAATATTTTGAGTACATGGGCTGGCACCATCTGAGTAAAATAACAGGAAAGACAATGATATAAGGTTATCAATTCTGACCTTCTCCCTAAATGCCTATTCAAGAAAAGATGTTTTTCGTGGCTGGTGGAAGTCTGTGCAAATATGATAGTCTGCACAAAGGTTTCCAGGGATCTATTTAAATGAGGCATTTTTGTCTCATTAGCAACTTGGTATCACCCATCCATACCAAAATTCCTTCTGTATGCAGTGCCAGAAAAAATCTTACTGTATGTATTCACCTCTGCCACTACAACTCAGTGCAGGTAAATGCAGTCTATCCTGTAAAACAAAGAGATGAATTACTGACCTTCAGCAATTAGTTATAATCCAGAAAATGAATAGTTTATATATTAGCTGTAGTGAAAAAAACATAATGCTGTTTTCAATAAGCATAGCCAAATAAAGATTGCCATTTCCTTAGGGGCATTTTATGATACTGGACTGCATTTCTTAATTATATCTAATTGAAAGAACACCTAATCTCTGACTAAGAGAAGCCAGGAACAATTTTCTATTGTCTGGGTGACTGAATGTGTTTGTGCAAGGAAAGCAAAAGTGGGCCAGGTGAACATTAGCATGAGTAAATAAAATGCTCCTCATTTATATACCTCATTTTATAATCAGCACTAAATTTAAGTATTGAAAACTTGCAGCCAAGTTTATACTTTGCCTTGCTTGGAAACTGTGTGGGAATAGGGCTGGTATTTTGGTTTTACATTTACAGTTCTTCTGCAAGAGATTCACAGGTCCCTCCGTGGATGCTAAAACAGGGAGCTGTGCAATAGTGAGGAAGACAGGCCATGATGATGAGATTTACAGGTCTTGCCAAGCAGTCCCTAAAAATGGAGAAAGCTAGAAGAAAAGTATTGGATTTTACAGAGGCTGATTGGTGGCTGAGATGAAGATGGGGCCGTGACAGTGTAATCACCATGGATATTCTTGTCCCTTAAGTACCCTGGGGATGTTCTTCTTCACTATGGCACCATCATCCCGTTTCCCTTGCAACATTCATTACAATTTTTCAATTTTTTTCTTTGTATTCTTTTTTCTTTCCTTTCTGTGCTTCGTTTAGATAGATCAGGGTGTCTCCCCATCTGTGCTGAGTCAGCAAAACGGCAATCCTTCTGAAATGCTGAACTGGATTGAAATAATTATCAAAATCCAGTGCCGAGTCATCACACTGAAAGCACCGATCTGTGGAACAATAGCTGTTTGGAAATTAGTGAGCCCGTAATAATGTCACGGACCGTTCATTAGACTGCAGGGAGTAGAAGAAAAGAGGCCCAGAGGACTGTGCAATAAACATTATTGTAAGCAAACGGCAGCTGTCGGGTGAGGAAACCAGCACTGCTGTGGAAAATGGTATAACTGCAAATGTCGTTTTAAGACAAATCATGCTAAGAAAGTAATAAAGCTTTGGCAATCCATTATTCATGTGTGCTGAATGTCCTTAAGGAAATACAAAAGCATGCTTCTTTCCAGTATGTTATATTCATACTAAACACCACTCCAGAGCTCTGTGTAACCATGCTTTTATAAAGCAATTAATAAGGCTTATTCTTCTTCCTTATTCTTATTTTTCTTTTTTGTTAAGTTTGCTGTAATAGTTGACACCTGGGACAATCCAGTGCTTATCTTTTTGCTTCCACTAAGGTAAGAGGAATTATTTACCATAATTCCACCAGGCAATCTGCACTAATTAAGGTTTCTTCACTTGCATCAGTTAGTGGAAAAAATCCTATTAACCTTTATGGTAGCTGGATTTGGACCTTCAACAAGTAAGTATCTCTCCCTCTCTGCTCATTGTGGAAGAAATTTGCATGGAGTTAATCACTCAACATTTAACTTACCCAAAGACAACGATTTGTTTTGTGATAAAATGAGATTTTTCTGAGCATGGTTCCTATTGTCCCCAAATCCTTCTCTGATAAACTTGGCTTGAGTTGCTGGAGGTTGGTAATTTTAAAAGAAAAGCTTTGTCTTATGCTTTCTTAGCATTATCAGTTTCTACCAAAATGCATGTGTTAAATCTGTGGCCTGGATACATGAGATAATACTGAAAATGAGATCAAACCGTTTTGATTGCTTATAATAATAACAATACTAATTAATACGTGGGGTTTTTTTTAATATCATAATCAGTAGGCTCAAAAGTTGATGTTGCCATGACAGGAAACTTGATCTTATTTCCCAAGCTGCAATGAACTTCTCTTGAACATAACAGGTGAACTCAATCATTGCACCTCAATCAACTGCAGTAAGAGTGTGATGAGCTCAGAGCATTGGTGATCTGTGCTGAATAACCCATCACCTGGCAGTCACTCAAAACAAGACAAATATCTAATCATCTCCACCACATTTCAAAGTGATGAAGAAAACATGTAGGCTTATGAAGGAGTAGCTTTCTAGGAAAATGTTCCTTAGCATTTTCATTTCCGCTCTTGGCAATAACAGCATTTATTCTTGTTTTTTCGTATTCTGAATGAGCTGCAAACAAAAATTGATCAGTCAGTCAAAGACAAATGTTTGAAGGCATTAAGGCCTTTGAAAGCTTACATTTCAATGTTAGTCTTGCAAGAATCTTTAATATTTTTAAGTCTCACAAACATGTGGGAAACTCATCTTGTGGTCTTTGTCTAAACTCTCCGCGATCTCTTGGTCACAGCCAAAAAGGTAACAGGGATACTCTGTCATTTCTGAACACAAGAAGGTAACTGTAATAGATTAAAATATTCTTATTCTAAAATCTCCTCAAACTTAATCCAGTTTCATAGTTTTGAAGATCTGGCTTCAATGCTTAGATGTAGTGATAAAACACAATTTTAATTTGAAGATTAGAACCAAATGAAGAGATTCTGACCCACTGTCTGCAGCTTTTTTTCCCTGTTGGGGGAGGTTTCAAAAGGCCTAAGTCTACACAACTCTGTATACTTGCTCAGTTGTTCTCTAGGGGATTATGAAGGTTTTCTTGTGTAAAATCGAAATAAAAAGCCATAAACCTAGAGAGGAAACAGAGAATTTTGAGCTTCCCATCTTAACTTTCCTCTACTTTCTTTTTTTTTTTCTTTTGCTTCTTTTTCCTTTCCTCCTCTATGCCCACATATTCAAACTCAAAGTTTATCATTACCTTGGATTTTTCCTTTGCACTGCAGCTAGCGCTTCTTATGTGCCAGGTTTCATATTCCTTGACAGTGAAGTGAAATGAATGAATAAATAAGTAAATAAAATTCTTTCACAGAGGAAGAAACTCAAGAATCTAATTCTCCTTTAAATTAAATTTCACTCAGAGAAAAAATTTCACAAAGCCCACCCCCAACTTTTAATGCACTTTTTATTTGAAGTGTTAATGATGAAGCACAGCACACATCTGCTCAACTTGATTTCTCCTCGGTCAAAAGGGACAGGAGGCAACACCTGGAGTTATTTGTGCAGAGAGTGCTTTCAGTACTTCTAACTGTGCCCACTGAAGAAAAAAATAATGCTTGTTTTTAACTGATTTTTACATGAACTGGGACATAATGTAGATAGAAGTGATTTAACTTGGCACTGGACTTTTTAGATGTGAACTGAAAAAAGTCTAATTAAATATTATTGCTGCAAAGTTAAATAGCATGAGCTTAATCTTCTCTGAGCTGACATTCTTGTAGGTCAGGGGAAAAAAAGAAGGAAGGAAATTCAGGCATGAATTATGGTATATTGGTTCTAAAACAAAACATCATGTTTTGTGGTTAGCAGCAAAATCCCTCCAACATAAATGCAGCCCTCTGAAACCCAAGTATTTAGTGTAAGAGAATTTTTAGGGCAGAATTAGGTCTTAGATTAAGAGTTCTGTATTTGAGCAACAACATGTAGATATCTACATGTGAACTGGGTAACGATTCTCCCACTGTAGTAAATCAAAGTTAGCACATCTGCATGGGACTAGCAGACATCACACAAAATGCATGTGATATTTGCCAGCCAATCTGGTGTTGTAGGTGGAGACCAGGTGGGTACGCTACAGTGTCTAAAATTACATTCATTATACGCTTCTGCTTGGCAGGTGAAGCCCGTCCTTTCTGACTGATCATCTCCACAGACCAGGTTGAGTGGAGATCCCCTGAATGTACACATAGCTGATACACTCATCTCACAGAGAAACCTGCAACTAGAGTCTTAAATAAGGATGCCTTAACCCTGAGCTGAATCTCATTCTTTGGGCATGGATATATGGCAGAAGACCTGTAGAAGACCCCTACAGCAGCTGGAAAACAAAAGGGGTACCTATGGTGTTTCAAACACTGGACGCCTACATGGGGCACCTGAATTGAACACTAAATCTTTGGTAATCAAAGAATGAAAATATGCACTTCCATGAGACACTTTGGCATGACTTAAAACACACTTTTAACATGGGATCAGTTTATTTTCAGGTACCTTATGGAGATGCTGCTCTCTCCCCACTAGCGCTTTTACAGAACTTGAATGATCACCTTGTATGTAACTTGTTGGAGATGAATTACACCACTGCTGACTTCCTGCAACAGAATTAAAGTCATTTGGGTTTTTCTCCTTTTCTGAGTGTACTTCCCAGGGATCTCTCTCATCATATGACTCCTTTTTCTATTGAGTTTGCAAATTATCTGTGGTAGAGGCCTAGTGAAAAGCTTCCCATGGTAATGGGGAAAGATTTCAGGCACATTTTATTATTGTCATACGGGGATTTTGGTTAGCAAAATCATCATGACAACAGTTTTATACAATTTTAATAATAGGTTTGGCTCAGAGATATTAGAAATATTGGATGTGTATCTATTCTGCTCAATGATCAATGATCCATGCTTTTGTACTGAGTTCCCTTAGCAAATCCACATCTCCATTCAGTGAAGAACAGTGTTTTTCAGTAATATTTTGTGTCCCAGAAGCAATAAAGTTGCATGAGGGTGGTACTCAGAGACTGAACACACTTCTGAATTTTCTCCAATGTCCATTGCCATGATGCACAGATGACTCTTACGAAGAGGGAAAAACCATCAGGACTGTGCCCATCTTATGTATAGTCTTTTTCTTTCTCCTCTGCTCCTGTAAGCAATCTGGTCTCTGCTTTCCTGTCTTTCTAACAACACCTGTTTTGGAGAAAAAATAGAAGATTAGTTAAAGGCCTTCAGAAAAAAGTGGAAAGAACAAGCAAATTCAGGTTGAACTGGGTGGAAACTCATGGTAAGAAAAATTCAACAGGACAGCAGCTACACACTTTAGGTACTGGAACTCTTGGCAAAGGAGGAGGGAGATAATGAGACTGCATGAAAATAATTAAATAACATTCAGAGCAAACCTCTATTTTATCAATAAAAGCAGCTCTCACAGGAGTCCAGATCACTCATTAGTTTTGGAAGAGTGGGTCGCAAGCAGGAAATAAGAGAATGACTTGGAAAATCACCAGACAATAAAAATAGATTACACCTTTTTGGGAACGAAATGAATTAACCTAAAATCCACTTCCATTTATTAAAATCTGTCTTCTGAATTCTTGGCAGTCTTCGGAGTTTCTTGTGGATGCCAAATTAATTTAGCTTCATCTTGTATAATGATCTAAGGGAAAGAAGCACAATCTCAGGCAAGCAATTAAGAATTGTTCCTTTTAGAGGCTGGCTAATGCTGTGAATATTTAGACAGCGTTACAGGCAGAGACCTGTCTGGTTGGATTGCAGAAATAAACGATCGTTAGATAAGACTTAGCCAGGACAACAAAACTCCAGCATATAAATGACAAAGCAGTGAATATCAAGTGGAGTAAACATGTCTGCTGATATTGTAGAGCAACTGGTGTCTTGGCACAAAAGACACGTCTACCTTCTTACAAAGACAGCTATTGTTTTCTGCTTTAAACTAGTGCTTGAAAATATGATAACCTTTTCTTGGAGGAAGCTTCATCTGACACAATACTGAGGCTCATCCTAATATAATTTAAGATCTACGCCAGTATCAGACGGTTTTCTGCCCATGGTGGAGGTACAAGGATGGGCTACATATTGATCATTGATTTGGGTTTCTTTTTATGAGCTGGACTATGAAATGTGGTGGCTGAAAAAACAGACCTGCCTTCCATTCTGCCACGTCTCTCTGAAGGTTTTAGAAGAAGGGCAGGATGGACATGGGCATCTGGGGCTTACTTCTCCTCATTCAAATCTAGAGGCAGAAAAAATTTTAACAATAAGGATATACTGCTTTGGTTTTTCCCATCTTCTTAAGTGCAATTCCTTTACTAGGGGTATCATCCAATACCAGATCTCTAGTCTTTTTATCAAAATCCCTCTCTTTCTAATATTTGATAGTTTATCTCTTTATTTTGAATTATTTTTTTCCTGGTATTTTATTTTATTTTTAAAGAATCAAGCTCACAATTTTTAAGATACACCTTTCACACCACTGTTAACATCTCAAGCTCATGCATGATACATATTTCTTCTTCCTTTTCCAGTTAAATATACTTAAAGTGCTGCCCATGAGTGACTTATGGGCTGAGATTTATCTGAAACATGCACCCCAAGAGAATAGTTCAGCCGTAAGGAAACTACAATGATCATCTGGTGAAACTGCTTGATCACTGATCTTTCATTTTCAGAGAGAAGTGGGTAATTTTAGTTGTCTAGCCCAAGTTTTATGCCTAAACTTTAAATATGTTGTGGACCAGAAAGATTAATTCCTTTTCACTTGCCCTGGTTCATATTTATTTGAACGAATATCAACCAGTATGCTTCCATTATTCTCAATTAAACAATGTGTGAAATCTGAACAGCTAAGGAGACAGGAACGGTGCTATCAGGGTTAAGAAACAGAAATAGTTTATTTTTCTCATATATAGCTTATTGCATCCATATTTTAATTTAAGGCACAAATATATTCTGAAGTTACTTTAAAGTTCACTTGCTTAGATGCTTCAGAACAGTAGTGAGATATTAATTAAAAAGCTGACATAAATTGACAGGTCCTTGTTAAGTCAGCCCTCCCAAACCTATGCAAAAACAATTACAGTATGCTCATGATACACCTTAATGCTATTCCCTATTAAATGTCAGAAAATGAAAAATGCATTGGATTATCATAGTTTCCTTATTCGTATGACAATGATGTTCTAAAGATACATCAAAATGTCACTTTTCTGAGCTAGCTTGTGGACAAAGCAATTGACTCACTTCATCTCTGCAGGTAAAATAGAGTCTGTTTCTTTGGGCAGCCATGGACAAGGAAAACAATTAATTGCGTATTTTATTATGTATTTAAGAAATTTTCTGAAATTTTCATGTATCCTGTATTTATAATGAGAGAGGGGCACAAACACTTCAAGCCTTTGCAATTTGTAAAATCTGAGCATTTTTCATTCTACTATGAACTGTGATTTGCCTCATTTATGCAAAGAATAAAATGTGTGAATATTATCATACTGTATAAGTACAAATTGGTTTTCTAGACAATTAGCATTTTAGAGGGGAGACAATGGGTAGCTATTGTCAGCATCCTGCAGTCATGAAGAGGAAGACACAAATATTTTGTTGTGTTTTCATAACTAAAAAGAAGTACAAGAAAATATTGCACAAATATGATGGTATGGCTTCCATAGAAATGGCAAAAATAAAATCCCAAAGCCAAAGACAAAACTGACCACAAATCGTATGCATTTGTCTATAGTAAGTGAGCATAACAAACTCTCTATAATAACAAGCAAAATCACCTGTCGGTTTTGTTTACTCGTTCAGCTTTATAAAATTTCTCAAAGAGTGAATGTCCTTTCAGAAGCCTGAGCTCATATCAAACAGCTCTGATCTCACTTTTTATTTTCTTTAAGAAAGAAACCTTAATAAACAGAATTTCTTGTGACTTTCCCAAAAGCTTAAACCATGTCAAACAAAAAGCAAGGATATCTTTTCTTTTTTTCCAATTTATAGTTTATTCCTCTGCTTTATTATTTGATGTTTGACACAGATAGTTATAAATAAAGATCTAAAGAGGATTTTAACTCCAAGGAAAGAAAGAAAAAAGGTCTCCTGATCCTGAAAGGGATTTTTTGAGGGTGATGGATTCTACCTTAGTATTTTTAACTCAGTAAGGTTTGTAATTAAGTTACAGTAAGGATTTGAACTGGAGAGCTTGAGGGAGAGAAATGGAGATAGAAGAAAGAATGAGAAATGAAAGAGAGGGAACTGTTTACGTCCCAAATTCATTGGAGTTCCAGTCTTGGGGGTTGGTAATAAAGAGCAAGGCTCATAACATCAATGTCTAAATTGGAAGATTAACATTAGATTTATCCCGTCTAGGTTACAGATTTGTCCATGACTCAACCAGTGTTGCAGTCTTATTTTTTGTTGTTGTTGTTCAGACAAATTATACTCAATCAGTTCTTATCCTGAGGGACCCAAAAAGAAATATCGTTGTATTACTACCACAATGTGTTCTTACAACTATACAGATCTAAAACATGGGATAGATCATGGAAAAGAATAAGATGTTTGTACTTATTTATTTTTGGGAGAACAATTGCCTTGGTACCTCTGATATCCAAGTGTATGACATGTTGTATAAGAGACTACAATTGTTTCAATCTTATATGAAGAAGTATTAACCTTCCAGGAAGATATTGGTCATATGATTAATTCCAGGGCAATAGCTCTTCATTCAAGAAAGGGATAGCAATCAGAAAGAGGAGAAAACTAAACTAGAAAGACTCAATGGAGTTTCTTAATCTCACATCTGAAAGTGGACTCTAACCTTCTGCACTGGTCCTGGTGATACCACCAGGACTTGGAGCAACCACCTCTCTGGGTAGGTTCCCATTCCCACAGGCACAAGTAACGCATCCCAGCTAGATGAGAGGTGTAGATCGTATGGTCAAGAGTTAATGTGCAGAAACTCTTGTCTCCAGACCTAAACTGTGGAAATTGTCTCCTACCTGCACATAATGCTCTTACTGAACTCATCTACATTTTTCCCAAATTCCTCTTTCATGTCCTTTAAACTTGTAGCAATAGCCCTGTTGATCCCTTTGAGGCAAATTCTGTATATATAGACCAGTACATTCTTTAAAATATTACCTGAACCTGTCTGTGGTGTACGGATACATTCGGTTTATGTATGAACCATTTGGGAAACACAAGAGAAAAAAAAAATATAAACTGCAGGGAGAAAAGCAGTATATTCCCAGATAACCATTTGCAGTTCTTTCCTTCATTTGCCATGAGAAGACGAGATACAGTTCTAAGATTGTTGACATCTTTTCTTTCCTGACTTTCTTCATTTAATGGACCCCAAACATGTCAATTGGAAAGGCTGACATATGAGCTCTTTCAAAGTGAGAACTCAATCAGGGCAATGGAAAAACGGCAGCATCAGTCAAGGAAATTGGTTATTTGCACATCTTTCTCAGGGATTTTTTTGTTTTCTGTTTGTTTATGTGTTTTAAACACATACAGAATTACCAAATCCCAAGCTGAGCCACAGGGAAAGTAAGCAAGTAAGTAAGTAAATAAACTAAGAAATAAATGAAAAGAGTATATTTCCCTAGAGAAAGAACCGACAAAACCTCTGTTCCACCAATCCGTAAGTGTAACAGTATAATGGGGAAAAAAATATGAAGAGAAAAAGGTAGGTTTGACACAAATAATAGGCTAGAGAGACAGGGAGACAGATCAGGTGTGATGGCCTGGGCAGTAACAATACTGCGTGAAGCTCTGTGGATTTATTAGAGCTCTGAGAGATGTCAGCAGTCTGTCAGTGTAGAGAACAACTGTACTTCCACATCTGGCATCTCTTGGAAAGAAATAACTTGCAACTGGTTGTGTGCAGAATGAAAACAAGCGTAGGTAAGAATTAAGCTCTGTCCAAAAATAACAAGGGCATAGCATCTGCCATTTTCCTTGGTCTGATTTAATGATGAGCTTTTCCCTGGTCATTTATATAAAATAACTTTTAGAGAAGGATTACAACTGTATAGGAAATATGACAGAGTAAACTGAAAACTATATAAAATAATTGGAAACTTTGCAAAGGGTACATTTAGTGCTTCTCTTTGCTAGAAAAAGACAAAAAGGAGAAAAAGAGAGGGAGAAAGGAACAAACAGAAGCAGTGGAGATCTTTAAAGATTTGTTATTTCAAGTGCTCTGTTTTGGGAATACATAATAAAATTAGCTGCTCTGGGGTTGCTTATTCCAGTTTTGTTATTATCAATTTATTATCCTTTTAGCAGGCTGATATATATATTAGCCATGAATCCTCATAGAGGTTCGCACTTCTGTGTTGTTTGCGTTTCTTTTGTAGTCGCACACCTCAGGAGACGGCTGTGCCTATAAACAGGCTCTTCCCTACAGGCAAGGGATGTATGTGAATCCAGCAGATTGCCACCACATCCAAAGAGGTTTGTGTCCTGATGTACCTGTTCTCTGCACCTTGTTTTCCCAAGTTTCAATCAAGCACAGGTGAGGCCGGGTCAAGTCTTGGCACACTCTTGCCCATAAGGTGAGATTTATCTCAGGTAACTCTGTCCACCGGATAGTTGATAAGCTATCTGAGATACTCCTCTAGTCAGAGGGGAGGACAGGAGTCATCTCCATCAGATGAGATGAAACATCTTCTTCAGGTTGCTCTACTTTTCTAATGGGGAGGAGATCTCAAATACCAACTTTTAGATAATTAGAATTAAGTGGCACAAAACACAGATTCAATGGCTTGTCCAAAATCCAAAGAGGGCTGGAACCACTGTGGTACCTTAAACACAGTCTCTTAATAAGTGATATTGTTGTTGCATGGCCTTCGCTTCCACATCAGTACCTTAACTCAGAACCAGAGCGATGCACTGTGATCTCAGACACTCGCAGATCTCTAAGTCCAGAGGGTCAATTATATTTGAAGAAATGAGGGAAAAAGTGCTCTGATTATTTTTTTAACATGAAAATGGTAAACTTGTACTTGTTTGTCACATCTCAACTTCAGACGATTTGAAAGGACTTTGCTCCAGATAATATAAAAATTTGAGTCTCTTTCAGATATATACTGTGTAGAAGTCATTTCAGTTCCCAAAATGACTGTTTTGGAAACTTTTGAGATTAACAGAAATACAGATAGGTTGATTTGATATCTTGACTGTAGCATCATGTGCTAGCCCCTTTTCTGTGGAAAACACTGATTTTAACTGGCTTATCTGATCTGTGAGCACTGGCTCCAGGCATTTCCTGTCATCCAAGTTAAACCTCTAACAGTTCTCTCTCTAATCAGTGGAGAGTGATTCATCCTGCTGCAAGAGAGATGTCCAGGAGGAGTCAATGCTTAGAGCTGCCTGTCTATGTCATTTTGAATGAGGATAGAAGTGTATTGATGATTACTATTGTGATCTTATGAAATTTTACAAACAAAAAGTACACTGTGAATAGCTTGTTTAACGAAAAAGAGTGAAAAATTTCCTATGAGTCAATGGGGATTAATAATGATATGTACTTTCTTTTTGAAAAAAGATATAATAATAAAACCCCTAATCAACAGGTAAAGAAATGTATTGAAGTCAGTGCTTGCCTTGGGAGAAAAATTTCTTTTTCCATGTCTTCCAGTCATAAGATTTACAGAAGATTTACAGAATGTCATGTGCAGCTGGTGAAGAATTGAACTCTTGACTGATTTCACACCCAAAACAGGATAAAATCCTTTCATCACTGCCTTCACCTAAGTCGAATTGAGTGACCAAACCAAAAAGTTTTCTCATTTGAATAGACTGACAAATAAAAGTGAAATAAAGCAATCCACTATTTGTACATTTTACAGAGATATTAAAAAAAAAAATCCATAAAACCATCACTGGGGACACTTTTTGCTGATTAGGTTTTATCAATTTTCCTGGACATGTTAGTTGTCTACAAAGACTTTTCAAGATTAAATTGTCTTTTTCTTTGGGGATTCAGAGTCAATAATTAAAGCCTGTAAGTATGTTTTCAATTAAAATGATTAGCATCCAGCCAAAATTCAGATACGGCAGATGGAATATTCAGACCAGACTAAACATTTAGTGAATGAGAGTTACGGTTTACTATTTAAGTTGCTAATTCAAAGCCCATTGAAGGTATTAAAAGCTCTCCAGTTGTCTCAGTAACATACATAATGGGTAAAAAGTGTTTGCTAGCAGGTTGTCAGGATTGCAGACCAAGGTGAATCAACACACTGAGCTAAAACATTTTCTGGATTAGTTCCAGCTTCCTCAAATGTCAGTAAGCTCAAGAGTGTCAATTGTTTTAGTGGATGGTCTTTTAAGGTGTAGATGTCTTAATATGTCATAGCCAATTCACAGTTTCCAAGAAGCACAGTGCAGCATGAACAGCTTCAGTTTAGTCATCAGGGATATTTGTAGCCTGAAGTCCATCAAAGTAAGTGACATTTACCTAATGTGACTGTAGACAGCAATTGTCTGTAATAGGACAATTGTCTTGTTTTCCCACTACGTTGATGGAAAGAGTTAATTCTGGACTGTGGTTCACTGAATCTACTTT
This sequence comes from Patagioenas fasciata, assembly GCF_037038585.1. Classification (NCBI taxonomy): domain Eukaryota; kingdom Metazoa; phylum Chordata; class Aves; order Columbiformes; family Columbidae; genus Patagioenas; species Patagioenas fasciata. The sequence goes on along the minus strand of NC_092521.1, from coordinate 165,807,088 downwards.
AACATCTGCTTCGGGGTAAGGGTAATCGCACCCTGAAACTCAGTGTCTGCATCTGGATCGACCACTCGGAGAGGCCAAGGCCAACTCAGAGGGAGGAGATGTCAGCCTTGTGTATATGTCCATACTGGTCTGACAGAGAGGCTTTGGCAGGAACTTTCCACAGATACTGCGCCTATCTCACAAGGTACATCCAGTAAACCTGCGGGCTGCCTGCAGGAAGCATCCATCTGTGGCATTTGGATTGTATATTAGGAAAAATTTCTTCACGGAAAGGGCTGTCAGGCATTGGAACAGGCTGCTCAGGGCAGTGGTGGAGTCACCATCCCTAGAGGGGTCTAAAAGACGCAGAGATGAGGTTCTTAGTGACATGGTTTGATGTCAGTGTTGGGTTGATAGATGGACTCCATGATCTTGAGGGTCTCTTCCAACCAAAATCATTCTACATATCTGTGATCCTGTAGGCACTGGAAGGTTTTCTATGTGCCTGGTGCTGCTGACTGCCAGCATGTGCAGGACACAGATATGGACTTTAAGGTCACCCTTAACACCCAGAAAGGAAGCAAAAAATAAATAATTCTGAAGCTATTTTCATGTCTACAATGGAGCCTGTCACCCTAAGACCCTTAATCAATCCAAAGAAACAGGAACTAGAAGCAGGTAATTGCCTACAACAGGCAATTTATCTTCTTCCAGGATGGGTATGAGATTATGTGAAACACACTCTGGATGGACCTAATATTCATCTCTGATGACAAAGGAATCCTAGGGAAACACGAAAGTGTGAGTCCTTAAATTTACATTTCCCACCAGCACAGAGAGGTTGTTCCTTCCACAATGGCTCCTTCCCTTCCTCCTCAGCCCTTATTCACCAGCAAAACCCCAGCAGACCTTGTTTTGCCCAGGGTGCAGTGGAAAGACAGCATGACTCTTCAATGTTATATATCAAAACATGGATAAGAGTGGTATCAGCCCTAGATAGCAATTAAAATACAGCAGTTCCTATAAACAGAAACACTCAAGGAAATCACATGGGCTGCAGAAGAGTCATTGACCTTTTACTTGCCCAGTGAACACTCATCCATGCACGAATCTGTTGGAGCTTCACCCCAGGGAGTCATCTCCTGGCTTTGCAGACAGAGGAAGGTACTTTAACCATGCTCATTGCGGTGACACCTTCATGAGGACTGTGCAGTGGCTGCCCCACATCTGCAAAGGGTTTCTATTCAGAATATGGACACTTTCCCTGCTTTGAGAAACCACGGTCCAATACACCTACCTGCTGAAAATAAGAGTTTGGAAGCTTTCTGTGCTGCCTTCTTTGCACAAAGAGAAGACAGCAGTCGTGACGCTTTGGAGGGAATGATTTTATGATAAACAACAATTGATGAGTCAGATACAGTGAATATAAGTGCAGCAGCGAGTGAAATAAGGAATCCTAATTTCTTTTGATAATCTTGTGAGAGTCTGGTAATTGATTCCTGCTGCACATCAGCACTTTGGATGATTTAAAAAAAAATGGAATTGAACAACTATTTTAAGCGAGTTTCTGGGTACAATGCTGCAGGCCACAATCTGAGGCCAGTGATGCTAACTTTCTCCTTCCAAATTTCAGATAGTACAGCTGAGCTTTTCTGAGTTGAGATATGAATATTTGGGATGGATTTTGTATATTTAAATGCATTGTCTTTTCTCCAGTCACTATTAAAGATGCATGGGTGACTAGCTCAGATTTTTTAAGTCTTTGAAGGTAATACCACTGAATGCAAACTTAAATATCTCAGATATTAAAAAGATTTCCAAAGATTTTCTTCTTCCATATTTTGAAATTTTCTTCTTTTTCTGTCTTTTTCTTCTGTTCTATATAAAAGAGTTCTCTTTCTAAATATGCATGATTCTCCTATATTATTTTCTATTTATATTAAAACTCTTTATTTTAGCTATGTTCTAGAACCACATTTATATTTACTATTTTATTTATTTATATATTTTATTTATTATTTTTATTTGCATTTATTATTTTATTTAATTTCTTATATTATGGTATTACTGGATATGAGAAAGTCTTAATGTTATATAAAATATTTAGTCAATTTCCAGAGTAAACAGTTTTGCTGTGTTTTTTTCTCTCCCCCCCACCCCAGCTAAACTATGTTTAAAAAAATGAAGAGTGAAAAGAAGAATTCAAAAAAACCACTTACTCTTCTTAAGTAACCTTATTCAGGTTTCTTTAAATGACATACTAAGAAAAAAAAAAATGAGATTATCTCATAGATTTAGTTCTGGAAACTGCATGGTGTTTCAGTGCCTAATTTTACATCCATCCTCCCGCGACTAACATGGTCTTTGTTGCCTAATGTGACGACACAAACTTCATTTCCCTAAATATCAATCTGACATGAATAACAGATGTAATGTGGACTTTGTTCATCCATGCAATCACTGCACTAGATAAAACTTTCCTGTGCCATGTGTGTACCATTTTTTTCAGAAATATAAGGGTAGCCTAGAAGGAATAAGACAAACATGCTCTTGGCATATCTGCCTGGTTAGGATTCTGCTTGCTTTTTAGTTTTATTCTACAATTAAGTCTGTCTTTCTGGTTTGCCATCTCTACTGAATAAGGCAAACATAACATACATCGATTTCTTACAGTTTATTTTTTATTGTCAGTACACTATGAAACTTTTGGGACCACATTAGTTAACTTCAGTAATCACAATATCTCTAAATTGTCTTTCCAACCAGGAAGAGAACACTTAAGAAGAGTTAAAATTTTCCTTACCCTGATGATAATTTCTTCTAAACTTATTATATCATTGCTATCCCATTTATAATGGATTGCATAGAATAGTAGTAAGTTTAGCCAGAGGATGGCTCTTTATTTTGCTTGATTGATTTTATGTATCACAGAATCAGAGAATCTCAGAATGCCAGGGGTTGGAAGGGCCCTGGAAAGCTCATCCAGTGCAATCCCCCATGGAGCAGGAACACCCAGCTGAGGTTCCACAGGAAGGTGTCCAGGCGGGTTTGAATGTCTGCACAGAAGGAGACTCCACAACCTCCCTGGGCAGCCTGGGCCAGGCTCTGGCACCCTCACCATGAAGAAGTTTCTTCTCAAATTTAAGTGGAACCTCTTGTGTTCCAGTTTGTACCAATTACCCCTTGTCCTATCATTGGTTGCACTGAGCAGAGCCTGGTTCCATCCTCCTGACACTCACCCTTTCTATATCTGTAACCATGAATGAGGTCACCCCTCAGTCTCCTCCAGCTCCAGAGCCCCAGCTCCCTCAGCCTTTCCTCACACGGGAGATGCTCCACTCCCTTCAGCATCTTCGTGGCTGCACTGGACTCCCTCCAACAGTTCCTTGTCCTAATGTACATGATTACATTTTACTTCGAATCATTTCAACACCATTGTAACTCATCAACCCAATGAACTAATAAAAGCAAATTGGTTTAAAGGCTGGGACATAACTCAAAACCCTGAGATTTTATGTCCTGACATCTGAGCTGTTCTAGTGATTGATTAAATAACATAGCTTAATTACAAATTTGTATAGAGCACTGAAAATTCAGGGGCAATTTCAGATCATTTTAAACAAGACTCGGGATGGTAACATTTATTTTTATTTCTGCTTGTAAAATGCCTTATGAATATTTGGCTTTTGTAGCGTTGTTTACATTTAAGAATTGCCTGGATTTGATAGTAAAGTAGTGAAACTGGAAAACAAGAGCGCTGATGTTATTTTTAAATCTCCAAAGGCCATTCCATGCCTCTTTGAGTCCTTGTTGTCACAGCAATGACATTATCTGATGGAAAGCATTTGGTGGGCTTATGAAAAGCGCCACCAACCAAACCCAGGTAAAGCCGATTGCTACACATTTCAGGTTAAAATTACAATGGTAAATCCATGATTGAGAAGGCTCCTCTTCTTGTTTACAAAAAAAGTTGGGAAAAATAGGTAAATGGTATTAAAAAAAAAAAACACTTTGACACCTTGTTCTAACATAAAAAATAGAAAAAAACTGACCTTTGCAAGAAAAAAAGATAAAATCCTAAGTATGAGGTTTATTTTTATCTTTTGCCTCTTTATAAATTTGAATATATTTAGTTTTCTAATATATATTATTTGCATATAACTATATATTGCTAAATAGTTCTCTCAGTAGCTAACATTCATGTAATTACTTACAAATACCAATTATTTGTTCTTCAAAGAAAATTGTTCTTGTTTTTCAAAATTTTCAATTATGCCCCTGAAATAAAGGGATAATATAATAATTAAATTAAATGTTATATCATTGTTCATTTTTATATTATTTATGAACATTATTAATTGAAGTATTTGTTAATAAATTATCCATCTGACATTATTTAGCTTCAGGAAACATTCCTGAGATAGTTTTTGTTTGTTTGTTTATTTGTTTTTATTTAGGTGCGAGGACTGTTACTTCTGATATTACAGGAGAAAATCTTATTTTTATTTTATTTTATCAATTATACACAGAAATCATTAAAATCTCTAATTATTTGACACACATGAATGCAAACTGAAAAATATTATTATAGATACAGGTCTAGAACCGTGTCAGGGTGCAGATATCTGCATTTTGTCCTTACTTTTGCTTTTCAGCTGTTGGGTCACCTATAGGAAAATAATTAATTGCATTGTGACCCTTCATCTTCACACAATTTTTCTGAGAACATCTAATTTTTAGACAAATAATTCTTTGGGACAAGAACAGTCGCTTAATTTATATAATAGTTATACAGCACTTAGCATGAGCAACTTCAGTCTGGAGATTCAAAGCGTTTCTGTGTCATCGCTAATAAATACTAATGGGAGATAGGTTCAATATAAGGAAAATAGACATTGACTCCTAGGTGACTACATATGGGTGAAAAATGAGAATTATTCCCAGGTTTCTAATTTGGGCATTGATCAGGTTATATATTTGGCTTCTCTTATAAACAATTCAGAACAATAATTCAGGTGTCTGCCCTTCACATCAGCTTCAAAACAAATACAGGTTGTTTCAGGCATCTGAATTGCAAAGTCATTCTTGACCTACTGTTCTGATGTTCTCTGCATGGTGAAGAGGTGAAGAAGCTTTACATACCAGTTGTACGAATAAAGCATGCGTTGTCAAAAAGATCAGCTGAGAAGTTCCTGCAAAAAATTCCACAAACCTCTTAATTTCTAACAGGTACAACAAGTTACTGCCCATTACAGTGTGACTCACATTTGCAAGAAATTTTCTTTTTCCTAATTTGATATAAATGCCAAGAAAATACCACATTTCATGAATGTTGTTTTTGAGGAAAAAAGTATCACTAAGGATCTTTTTCTTAAAAGCTAGACTAAACAACGGACTTGTTTGTTCAGCATGGAGAAGAGGAGACTGAGGGGAAAGCTCATGGTGGTTCCAGCTTCCTCACAAATGGAGCAAGAGGGGCAGGCACTGAGCTCTTCTCTTCAGTGACCAACGACAGAACCCGAGGGAATGGCAGGAAGATGTGCCAGGGGAGGTTTAGGTTGGACATGAGGAAAAGGTTCTTCACCCAGAGGTGCTGGACACTGGAACAGGCTCCCCAGGGAGGTGTCACAGCCCCAAGCCTGACAGTGTTCAAGAAGAGACTGGACAACGTCCTCAGACACACGGGGTGAATTGTGGGGTTGTCCTGTGCAGGGACAGGAGTTGGACTTGATGACCCTTGTGGGTTCCTTCCAATTTAGATCTTTCTACGATTCTATGATTCTATGTTTTACCGCCTGGTAGTACCTGAAGACCCTGGTCAAAGCGGTTGATCTTGGCCCTAAACAAGACCTTCCACAAACACAGTGAGGGCAAGCCTGCCCTCAGGGCTTTTTTTGTGCCAGTGGGTGAGGTAAAACAAGATGAGGTTGACAGAAAAAGTGAAGTAGTGCCACCCAGATCCAAACTCAGCCACTTCTGTCTAAAAATGTGATTCAGCTAAGTGTCTGTGTTTGATCCAAGTACCCAAGCGGCCACTATTATTAATGAAGATCAAGGTTGTACAGTCCATGGGGAGAATTAATGACTGACCAAATTTTGTCTTTGCTGTAGATTGATATTTGGATCTCACTGATGACATCAGTCAGGTCTCCACTGTCTGTAACGGGAGGTTACTGACCAACCTGCAAAAACCCACATGCAAACACTTGCATTTAAATACCTGAGTCTGAATTTCTTCTATGGCTCCATCTCAAAGCCAGCTGTAGACCTATATGAGATTTCCTGATCTAGAAGGTACTTCGCTCAATTAACTTGCTTTGTACAAAACATCTTCACTTTGTCCTACTTTTGCAGTCTTCAAGTTAAATAACCTCACTGCTCTACCTTTCCATTAGTATGTCTATGTTTTATAGATGGAGCAGATAATTCAATGGGTCTCTTCCAGTTTTCTTTTTCAAACTTAGGGATGTACTTCGCTTGCGTCTTCTGGAATTTTCAGTCTCCAATTTCTTCCTGTTAACATAATTTTTTTCTTTAATTTTATCTTTAGACTAATTTTTATGTTTTCATAAACAGAATATGAGGGAATATCAGATGTCTATAACAACATTTATATTAAGGAGATGCTTACTCAGTAAAGAAAATCATTAACATTATATACACTGTTGGACATAGCAGAGTTTTGAGTGAGCTTTGCACGCAGGGTACCGCCATAAAAATAATTTTTTGTTTCCGTCCATCTTACAAGGAAGAAATAAATTTCTAGCTGTGACACATCCTTCTGAGCAATGATACTTTGGATTTAATCCCATCAAACCTTCCTGTATTTTGACAGGTCTGACATAGTTAAGAACAAGTATGGGCTTGAAGAGTTTTACACTAAAAAGAAATTCAAATAGAAGCTATCACAGTGTAAGAATACTCTCCCATGGTGGATCAAGGTAGATGGGCTGCTGACAAGTTGACACATAAAGATCTCACTTCTATTATAAAAATAAATGTGTCAAGTTCTAACTATCATTTCTTAATCATTTCAGATACACAGCCCTTTGTATGCTTTATAGTATGTAAAATACAATAAAAATGACACCTAGAGAAAGCAGATACCTCTCAGAACATTTTAGTGACAGCGTCAGCTGTTTATGGTCTGTGAGTCTTCTGCAGGCAAGTGGCAAAAGATGATTTCTTTAAAATTCATAAAAAGGCTCAATTATATTTTAATTGAGCCTATTAGGTTCTCCCTTTGGGGGACGTATTTTCGGATTTATACTGGAGAAAAAGATGTCATGCCTGCCTTTGTTCTCCCCCACTCACTAATGTGCAATAAAGTATTTTGGCATTGACACATCTGGTGCTTTTATTCTATTAACATCTCTTGGCTGTTTGCTTCTTGTCTATAGTGATTCTCAAACCTGACAATAACTACATCTGCATGAAACGTAGGATATTTGGGTTTGCCACAGAAGTGGCTTGATGTATTTTGTTCTTCTCTGTGAGATACCTTTGAGCATTTGGGTTTGTATTATCCCCTTAGCCCCAAGTAAAATTCAGGAAAAATGATACAGCTTGTCTGTCTTGGGTAACATCTAGTTGGAAGTTGTCTCAAGGCAAGGATTTATAACTCATTGTACAAGCTCCTGGGTTTCTCCTGACTCTTTTTTTATATCCTTTCACACCTCTGTTAGGATTACAGTCTTCTGTAAATTAAATCAATAGAAAAAATCAGCACTGGATAATTTCATTTTCTGCTACTTCCACAACTTCAACAATTCTAGACTTTACTTACCATTTATTTTTTAGTAGGAAGAAAATATAATCCCTGGTGTTTATTTCCAAGACACCTGACAAGGTGGATTTAATATCTTCTTTTTCCTTCACAACCTTCTACCAGCTGCAATCCTAAAGAAGACTCAGTCGTCTTCCTGGATAGTGTGTGGTCTTCAAAGGAGCCTGTAGAAAAGATGCTCCTATCCAGAGGAGCTTGAATTAAAGTGGACGTGTGAAGTATGTGAGAAAAAGAAAAGAAATATTTTGTGTTAAGTGTACTGTTCTGATCTCACGTTCTTCAGAAAGAAATATATATCCCAGAAGTTCAGACATTTGTGTTTCTGCTTCTTTTCTCAAGAGGCACAGCCATGATTGGGTTGAATGAGAACAGAAATCATAAAAAGATTTGAAGTAATATGGAAAATGGAAACATTACAAACAAGAGGTAAAGCCAGGCAAAAGGCAAGAAGGGTTTTATTTAGAGGCAGCTGGGGAACAGTTCTCTTCTTCCCTTCTTTTCCATGTTGTCTCTCAGTTTATCAGTTATAAAATGCATTTTTCAAACTCAGCGAGTTTCTGAGGTTTCTAGTTCACTGTAGGTGGGATTTATTTGTTCTGATTTAGGCATCTGAAAACTACGTATGAAAATATAAGTAGGCACCAAAGATGCCCTCTTAGAAACTGGATAACAGGCAAAATGGTTTGACCATCTTTATGAGGTGACATGGTCATGAGAAGAAAGCCTGCAGCTATCTTAAGTTTAGATGTGTAAGGTTAGGTGAGAGAATCCCACCCTTACTGTTCAGACAGAGAACTACTCCTGTAGAGTTTTATGCAGGAACAAGCTACATCCAGGGCGGCTGAGGTTTCCATATTACACAAGAGCAGGTACTTTTAACCCAAGACAACTGAGGAATTGTGGTCAGGTGAAAAACAAAGTGACTGTAAGGAAAGGGAAAAAAAAAAGAAAACCCAGCAATCTCTTCACACGATGACTTGTTAAACCTTTTTCAGGAGTGTAAAGAAGTACCCTAGCATAGTGTGTTTAAATTCTATAATTTTAAACATCACCATAGGAAATGCATTGTATGGAATAGCCATTCAATGGCTAGACCTATAACCAGCCATTATATGAGAAAGAGAGCTGCAAAAGCTCTGCATGCAAATCTGCATTTATTTAAAGGATTTGTTGATGTCAAGGCCGGAAAATATCGTTGCAATCATCCATTTTGATCTAAAGCAGACTGCATTCACTCACTTAAGGTTAAAGTGGAGTTTATATTTTTAAAGACAAATCTAAGCCTGCTTGAAATATGGCAAACAGAATGGGAATCTTCCATCTTACTCTTTCCTTTCAGTTTCTGCTTCTAAGTTTATGTGGTCTACATCCTTTCAAGCTTTGTGAAATGCAAGTTTTGCAGTTTTGCATTTGCTTGGCATAAAATCTAGCATCAGTCTGGTGCTGCTGAGGATTCTGTTCTTCTTCAAAGTCCTCAGGTGCTATGGAGTAATAGTTGTGTATCTAGATTAGCATATGCCTGTGAAACATTTGCCATTAATTCTATCTTGATTTTGCTGGTAAAAACCCAACAACTATCTGAGTTACATATTAAGGGATCAAAACACCTGGGATATGTAATAATTATCCCATGTATCGAGTAACACAATTTTACTCACTCTACTGCAAGAAATGCCTTCTTATGGACTTATGTCTACAAAATAGAGGCAAGGAATATTACAAGGAACTGTAACTTTATTAGTATATTTGTATACTTTTAAGATTGTCCCCAGCCTAAGCAACAGCTTTTCTGGGCCAGCAGCTTCCAACAGTGCTCCCCAAAACAATTTCTGGACATGGTTCAGAGGTTACAGCCCTACAGGGTTAATTCCCAACAGGTGGTTTGTTTTTGGCATAATTCTTTTGATTGTTCAAAGAGTTCAGTTGTAAAGACAAGGGCTTCTGCACGATGCTTGGCCAAAGAACCAGAAAACGGGCCCTAGTCCTGCTTAATTTGTTAAGACAGATGTAGCTATAATATATTAGAAAAGCTGTAACTAGATAGCACTGCTTTCTGGGATTCAGGGTAATTACACATATTTAAGCCACAAATTTCCTGCCAGAGGACTTCTTGAACATGTATGTTAGTAAAAACTTCTCTGTGTTCTGCTAAATCATTATAATTTGCATTCCTGGCACTAGACTTAACAAATCACTGAGGCAAATGGAATAAATCTGCCCCATCTGGAAAATATGTAATCCATTGTTTTGGGGTCTAACACCTCTAGAAACACCATCATTAGTATTGCTTATTTACGTATTCTGCAGCACTAGTCAGAAAACTGAATCAGCTGCCAAGTCCTTGTCACACCAGGTGCCACACGCCCGTTATCTCAAGAACTGACCATTCATAGAAAATAGAAACAAAATGCACTGTAGAAAGAAAGACTATTTCTAGTGCAAGGAGGAGAAATGAGGCCAATAGGGATTAAATATTTGTCCAGTGGAGCAATGGTTTGTTAGTTTGATTAATTATTGACAATTATTAAGTAATTTTAGTGTAATTTATTGCTTCCTCGTTTTGCTGTCAAGGCACAGTTGCTATAGGTAAACAGGCAGGAGTCTGAAAAGTAGGTTAATGATTAGTCCCAGGTCTCATTAACCTTAGATTTTATTGTTGTTTTATTGTCACATTCATACCAGCTGTTCTACACAAGCATGTGAAATGAATCAGTGCCCTTCCTGCATACCTGTGGGGGCTGCAATGATGCAGTTTGCATGTCTATAGCTTCCCCCTATATCTGCTCACTTCAAATATGTATCAAAACCTTTCCAACACATTAGTGACATAGGCACTTTGGGGTCATTATTCAAGCCTGAATACTGGCCCTTGATCTTTTTGGTAGCTGATAAAACCAAGACTGTTTACTCCATTCTAATATAAGTTTCTGTAATAAAGGAGGACTCCTCCTTCAGAGATGCCATATGTTTATGCTGACTGTAGACATCCAGCTTACATTAAATGTGATAACTTGAAATTGCTCCAGTTCGGGTATTTGAATCCTATCCGGTGTGCATAGGTTTGCAGTTTGTGTTCCGTCCTCTTTCATGCTCTCAGCACTTAATGATATTTTAATTTTTCCTATACAATAATCTAATCTTCCTGTGGAGTGGCAGCTGGGAATGTTCATCTCAGCCATCTCTGCAGCCCAAGGCAGATGGCTAAACTGCTTGGTCTGTGCATAAATAGAGGAGCTTCCTCAGAGATCAAATGAGAAGAGACATCTAATCTAGCCCTGGTTCATCTGGGAGCCTCTATCTATGTTCACTAGAGAGATCAGGAAAAAAACCCTTGTGCTTAAACCCTGATGTTTAGAAGTGTGAAAAGTGCTGAAATGAATATAAATTTTGTTGTTTAGAAAACTGTATAAATGTCTTTTAATTATTTAATCCAGTGTCACAAAATTAACCACAAGACAGTCCTATTTTTTTTTTTCTAAATGAGAACATATATAAAAATTTAAACTTGTGCCAATTAATTTTTCCCCCCTTTTTTTTTTTTCTGGTACTGTGTGCTTTTGAATTTCACATTGAAGAGTATTAAAATACTACTTGTCATACATATATATCATTATAATAATAGAATAAGCAGGGCTTCTTAAAAGAACCCTGAGAAGCAGGAAGACTGATGCTTTGTTTCCAATAACATATATAACAACCCTTCTGTAAATGTTGAGCTAGAGATATAATAAGATTAACTGTGAAAAATAGAGTTTTTTCAGAAAAGTGCAAACTTATGTGCATGTATTTTTTTCTGGCAGTGAACTATACTAAAACTCTGACTAACTTTGCTTTAACCAAGCTGTAGTAAAATACTCTTGAGATGCACAGCATGAGCTCTGCCATCTTAAATAGCTGCTAGGTTACTCGTAGTTCAGTGTCAATGGATGGACCCCTGCCCAAAACTGAGAGAAAAGCAGGTTCTGCTTCCAAGACAAATACATTCTCACTTTGCAAGGATGTACAAAAGGAGACAGTTTTCAGCTTTCGTAACCTAACCCAGGTCAGGTAAGGAACTGGCAGAGATACTGAAAAAGAAACACACCTGTGTTGGAAAAGGATGTTGACAATGTGCGCTTAAAGGACTTAAGATCCAACAAGACAAAAGAGGATTGTCTACAGCACGTGGAAAAGTACAAACACCTTACAGTGAGTATGGGAAGTCGTTGGCTTCTCAACTGGGTTTATCATGGGGCTAGAAGGTGGAGTGAAACTGATGACCTGAAGGATGTCTATGTTGTCTAACTTTCGGCAACCAACTAATAGGGAGATTTTGTTGATTAAAAAGGCATTATAAGCTCATCCAAAAGACACTTCACAGAACCTGAGAGGGTCTTTTTGCCCTAAATAAATGTCATAAAATGTTTGCCAACACAGGGAGTCCAGGCTTCTGCCTTGTATTGAGGGCAAGCATGACCTCATCCTGTTTCTCATGAGATTCAGTCTCCTTTCCAGGGCTTCTGTTGGTGCTCCTTGGAAAGTGGCATTCAGAGTAGAAGTGTTTCTTGCACCAAGGAGATGGTAGCACCATTTTCTGCAACGATTGCTGATGAATTTCAAGAATAATGGTGAAACTGTGAAAACAGCAGGAACTTGTAGCCCCATAACTGTCTCGTAGGTGAGGAGCATAATCACCAGGACATAGACTTAAGTTCACTCCTGGCTGCTCTCTTCAGACCGTTGATTTGCTTGTGGTTGCTCAACAGGGCCGGAGCATGTACTGACCTACCACTATCCTTGAGGTCTTCCCCTTGGATGTGCATGTGAAGTTTGCATAGTGAAGTTGTCCTCTTGCTGAGGTCTAACCCATAAACTAGGGCACAAAAAGTAGAAAAGCTCAAGTCAGAGGAAGGTGGAGAAGAGAAGCCTTCTCTTTTGGTGTCTGGTGTGCCTTGGATGTTAAATCAGTTTGGGTGAACATTCATTGAACTGTCCTCCTGAATTTAGGGTCTCTAGATTCCTTCCTGTAGCATTTAAGGCATCCAAGCAGATTGCTGAATGCTTTCTTCTGTCTACATGCAGATGGTGATATTCCATGGCTTCTTATTGTACATAAACTGGGGCATTACTCAGAAAAAAGACAAAAAAAATTGATGATGATAGAAAATTTTCTGCCCTTTCATGCCCTCCAATTTTCAATACCATCTTTTGCAGCAGAAGGGCAAGACGACAAAGACGAAAGACTAATTTTTTTAACGTGAGTAAAACAACTAATTTTCTCTTACTCTTGTATTCAGAGATGGATTCCTTTTTATTTATTTATTTATTTATTTATTTATTTATTTATTTATTTATTCTTTTATAGAGAGAAATCCTCATGAGGCAGAAACCTGGACTGGACCATTTCAAACCACAATGGTTAGTCTTACAAAACTATAAGCTCTGAAATCTGGGCCTATATAAATTGAAGTATTAGGCAGTTGGAATCATGAAGACTGTGACCAGCCCCACATATGATAATAAAACAAATTTTAAAAAAAATTCTCCTCCTCAACTCCACTAGGAGTTAAGTCTGGAGATTGTTAAATGTTTCAAAATAGTGCACTAAAAATAGCACAGTTCCTGTAAGTTACTTTAACTTCTGGAAAAGATAAAGCTGTAAGACAACAGAAAAATGTCTCACATATGCACAGACTCACACATGTACAGCTGTTTCTTTAAATTGAAAAAAAAAAAAAAGAAAATGAATAGTAAAAAAGAAAACCACTGCTACAATGCTGTTTGCTTAGTTGGGCTTATGTTGACAGTGACTACTTGGATTAAGCCCTGTGGGTTCCAAGTTGAATAAAGGCAATATTTATCACAGTGTTAATAAAAATATATTTTTTTAAATATTTCTTTTTTGTTGTTTCAGTTTCAAAAATGTTTTCTTGCTTCCTCACTAAAGAAGACAGCAGGTATTGTGTTGCCTCTTTCCCAAAATGTTTTCTCCTTTTTTTTTGAGAAGCAGTAAGAGGGCTGCATGGGCTGCATGACTGTGGGAGATCTACGGCTTCACAGCTGACATTTTATTCTACTTTTTCAGCAGTTATTTTCTATATAAGGAAGAAACCTGTTATTTTACTCACAGAACGCAGACAAGTAAGCAACCTACAAGAAATGCAATTAAGAACCTCGAAAGACAAACAGAACAAACCCCAAAGGCATTAGCAGAGTCATAAAGGAAAAAGAGTTGAGATCATTGAAACAATGAAAGTTATGCTTGGCTGCAGTAGAAAAGGATGAAATCATAAAGGCGAAATTCTCCACATCTGACTTAAACTGTCCAGTCTTTAGCATCAACTGTGATGGACAACCTGTGCATTTCCAGACTGTATGTTGCAAGAATTCCTTTTTAGGAAACACTTCCACAGTGAGCACAGGCTCAGCCTGAACACTTGAGCATATAACAAAAAAATTAGCATCAGATCGTTTGGGTAAACTAAACCTTGGCTTGAATAAAACCTTATGAATGACATATTATGTATTTTACCTTTCAAGAATTAAAATACGTGAGCCCTAGGGCCCACGAGGTGCTACCAGACAGGTTGTATGATTTTGGGTAAAAGACTTGCCTCACTCTGCTTTGGCTGGTCTTTAAAAGCTAAATTCAAGTGCTCCACTAAGTGTGAACTTTGCTTTCCCCATTTGTGTCTCTCTCACTACAAAGCAGCTTAAAAGCTGCTCCCAAGGGAAAGTGAAGTCCTCTGAGCAGAATTTTTCATGGAGAGCCAATGTCAAGTCTCCTTCCAGCTTTTTCTCTTACAGCTGCAGTGCTGGCCTAATTCTGTCAAACAGCTCCTTCCTACCAGAGACCTGGCCTTGACCACAACCAGTAGTTCTCTTAGGATGGGGCTAATGTGCTCCAGGCCTTGGCTCAGGTATTTCTCTGTGCCTTAAGGTGAAGCAACACAGGAATGTTGGCATTAACGTGCCTCTGATCCTTTTGACCATCCTCCTCCACAGCACCCTCTTGGGAATGGTCACTGATGCATGCTTGATCCTCAGCCTGTCACAGGTTTTATTTGAGACCTGTGCTAGTTGTTACAGGTCAAAGCATTGGTGGGACAGGAGATATCTCAAAGCCATATGATTTTGTCCTGTTGTCCATGTCGTTAAGCATATGGGAACAAACTTGCAGTAGTGTCACTCATTGTATTTGGTCTTGGATGGGGAGAGGCAAGGAAGGAACAGGTTGTGGCACTGAGATTGAACTATTTTTAATTATTTGATGTTTTTTACGTGACACTACACCTTAATCTGTCAAGGGAGATATAATTTATGTGTCAACAAGGTTCTAGTTGTGTTAAAGAACTTGTTAGCACTTTAGATGAAGTTTTGCGCCATTTCTGTGGCCAGCCTGATGTCACAACTTGGAAGTATCTTTTCAGAGGTTTCATGGTTAAAAATGTAAAGCAACAGCAATTAAGTTTTAAATAAATGGTGCTAACACTTGAACACTCCTTCAAATACAAGAACTGCAATAACACTCCCTGTCTCTGAGACCAAACAATGCAAAACAAGGTCCAAAGATGATAGGTAGTCTTGAAGATCATCATAACAATGGTTTAAGGAGCATTGTCAGTTCTGAGTATCATGATGATAGATATGCATGACAAGAATAAGAAATATCTAGGCTAAGATGATAAATATAAGAATGTGGGGAAAAAAAATGGTCTATTTTCTTAATTCCTGTCCAAGAAGGTAGAAAGAACTCAAAACTATTCGCAGCGATGTCTCTGATATACTACATATTGACTCTGAAGATAATGAGCAGCATAATAAACATGATTTCAAAATCTACAATGCAACCATAGAGAACTCAGGCATAAGAATCAATCCTATTTACTTTTAGGGCATATGTGAAAGGAAGGGCTGGAAATGATGATCAATGGCTTTATAGTGTGTCATTCATGGTCAGGTCTCACTCTTCAGCCTTGTACTATCTTTCTGTACCTGATTGAGTTGAAATACGTTGAAAAATTCTTTTTTTTTTCAGTCTTCACCTGGTCTGCTTAACATGCATATAAGTATGTCCATCAAAATGATTGATGGTCCAACTCAGGTGCCAAGAGACTTCTCCTGACACATAATGTAATAACACTTGAGATGAGGACTCAGTTTAGCAGCACAAATTATTTGTGACTCTGTGCTGTGGGGGTATTTATACAGCAGTATAAACCTCTGTTGAGGTGAGAATGATCATTAAACCTGCTCTGCCTGTCTCACAGGTGTCCATCTCTCTGCTTACTAAAACTTTGATTTCGCTTTGTAGATGAGTAAAGCTTTCAGTGGTGACGGGAGATATCAAAACCAAGATATTGAACTGAGTCCTTTAGGTTCAGACTCTTGGGATAGATTTTCCTTGCTATGGGACAAAATGAGTGATAAAATGCTCAATAAGGAATTTTGCCTATAGAGTGAGTTGCCCATAACCGAGTGTCTAGGTGGAGGTGTCTAGATGTTAGCTGACTGTTTAGAACATCCAGTATACCACCTGACAGTAAATGTCCTGCTTTGGTTGCTGACACAAAAGTGTCTAATGTCATCTGAAATGCCTGAAAGGTAGGTGTCCTCAGCTGCGGCATTTAAGAAACAAAGACCTTTTAAATATCTGGCCTCGTATCTGCAGATATCTTTGCCAGTCTTGTCTCTATTGGATCTAAGTGCTCTTGCTTGAAGAAAGAACTTAAACCCTAAATCTCTAGTGATTAATGGCAGTTTAGACAGTTCACATGTGGAGCCTACAAAATGATGTCGTAATCTGGGACTTGAACTCCAGCAATCTCCTGTACTCAATCCACAAGCATTGTGAAACATGCTAAAAATGCTACTTTTTTGAAGAATAGGAAAAAAGGTTGGAGTCACTACATGGGTATGAAAATTTGGAAGAGAGCCCATGTACTTGGATTAAAATGCTTCCTGGAACATGAGATTTACTGGATCTGCTGCTGCCTGCATATACAGACCACAATCCCTCACTGTTTTGTGCATATACTTCAGCTATGATACACTCCAGATAGGATAGTTTCCTTTCAAAATGTCAACTTCTAACTGTCCCACCCAGTGTCCCACAACAAGATATCTTCTAGATTCCTCACACAATCCCTCCCAGACAATTTTTAATCTGCCTTGTTTCTATCCTTCTATATTGCTATTCAAACAGAGTTTTCATTCAGAAATTCCTCTCTGCCTTTGTCCATATTGATTTTGCTGCCACATATTTTAACTTCTACAACCTTTGGCCTATTAATCTAAAAGTTTTGTGATTTTTTAAATTTTTTTTTGTTGTTCTTGGAGGAACACAGTCCAAGTATGAGCTGAGCCTTTGCCCAGCTTTTGGCTTTCAGTTAAGCTTTCCATGTAGAACCTCAGAAAACTCCTAGAAAATACATCTACACCTTTGGATCCTGAGTACAGTTTGGGGATTCTTGAATCCGGGAAGGTGTCAAGTTAATGAAGTATAGGAGGACTGGGATCCAATGTAACGTATGAATTTACTTCCCCCACATAGTCCAAGCTAATCACCTTTAGCTGCCTTTAAATCCAGTGGGTCTTTTGAACTGTTCAACTTTTATAAATTTTTACTACCTGAAATTATTCCTGTAGTTTCTTGTAGTGTTTTTATCTGTCACCTGGTGACAGATAATATGCCAGATTGAGTCCACTTGTTACAAAGTTCTCCTGTATCTTTTGTACTGGACACAGCAGCGTGCTTTCTTAATCTGTAAATCGTTTATGGAGTTATCACATGTGAAATTAAAGAAAGATGCTGAAATGTCTTGTATAGTCCTTTGGATAACAGAGACAAGGAAATGTGACAGATTTCTCTTGTATTTGACCAGACAATATGAGTGTAGCTACAACATAATTTCTACAGTCATAAAATTTCAAACGAAGGTATAAATTTCCAAAAGAATTAAAATCCACCACATGATAAATAATTTAAGTAACTAAACAGTCTTACTAACTATTGTCTCATTTGTAATTTTAATTCTATATGAGTTTGTCTGTCAGAACTTCTAAGTAAAGTAATAACCACACTATACAGTAAGCATTGTTGCAGTAGTTTATAGACTTCAGCTTTTAGATATGTGAGTCAGGGGATGGGTCTTTGGGTGTGAGAACAAAATTCCTGATGAGTGTCTGTAAGGGTAATGTATGATATTTGGAGAATTCAAAGATTCAGTGTCTCAATTTGGCAAAATGTTGAGTTTTATTTCTGCTCAGTATATATATATATATATATAAACTTTCAACGAAGAGGTCATGCAGATCTTTATTTCTAATATGCCTCTTATCTACAGATACCGCATCCAGTGGTAAAACCCTTCAGCTTACTTTTATTTGCTGTGAGTAGAAAGAAGATCAGGTAAATTATTTCAGAACTGGAGGTGTGGAAATTTATTGGATAAAGGAGCTGCACTGTGAAAATAACAATCCACGTTTAACATATTTTTAGCAACCCAGGTGCCATGTTAAATGCCTTCCTCATCTTGGAAATAAACTATTGCAAGTGAGATGATTGACTGTCTGAAGTTAGACTTGCTTGTCCTTAGGATGGATTCACTGTAGTGTCAGCAGCAATTTCTTCTGGCATATTGCTGGGCTCTGATCGTCAAAATACCATATGCTCTCAAATACTGAAACAAATTTGGTAAAACTGATCTAATTCATGTGCCTGTTCCTGAATTACTTCCATTGGAGTTTCCTGCCTGACAAAATGACAGTAGAGAGACAAACTCCAGTCAATTAGGGCATTGTGGCAGTTGAACATCCTCCAATGAGATCTGAAGCTGCCAGAAGGGTAGTTGATGGCTTTGCAGCACCTTTTGTGCCCCACTGTCCATGTCCTCACACACACCTTGGTTGGTGCTGACAGTCACATCCCTCCCCGGGGCACACTGGCTCCAAGGTGGAAGAAATCTATCTACATTTGATGGAGTAACTTGGAAATCTCATCCACTAGCTTCTTTTCTTTTGAATAATTTCTCAACTGAAATACATATTCGCACAGAAATGCATTAATTTGCCCTGTTATTACAATATTGAAAGATTCTTCTAACAATACATTGAAGTACTCCAAAAAAAAGGCAGTTAATGCATTTTGAAAGTCTAACATAAATATGTATAGTGTCCAATGATATACACACTGCTCAGTAAGAGAATGTAATTAATATTGGATTACTAGAACTTAGGATCAATTATTAAACACAAGTCCATTTCCACATCTGAGGCATTTAAGTGACAACTTTCACTAGAGACTAAGAAATACTAAATGTTTCTAAAAGTTGCAGTCTGCACAAATATATTCAGTGTGAGTCATTCTAACATATTTAGCCCATGAAACATTAGCATGCGAACAGTTCCTGAGAACACATTTATATCAGTAGGAATCAAAGTTTTGTCTATAAACTCACGATGAACAGTAACACATCTTATAAAAACAGTTCAGTTGACCATTATGCAATCTTTCACAGAAGATGGAAAATTTCTTGTAAAATGTATTTATTTCCCTATCAATTATGGGGATTTAGCTTTTCCTGAATTAATAATTTCTACTCCATGGAGTCAGATTCCCATGTAATTTCTCAAGATACGTCTGATCCAATTGAACTAATAAGATAGCAAAGCACAGAAAAGACAAAATTTGTTTATTAGACCTCCTTTTGAGTTGCTAATGGCTAGTTACCAACCTTATCATTCTGTCCTGACACAATGCAGTCTTTACTAGCTTATGTCTTATTTCTGTATCTTTATCAAAACTAACTACCCTACTCCTGGCGATTTGGATTCAACTTCGTATGCCTCATAACTGGCCATTGTGTTGCTCACTGCTGGTTTGGCAGCTGGAGGGAGGTGTGGAAGAAACATCTCACCTCCAAGCTTTGGTAATACATCCTTTACAGTCTCTGCAATTTTCTCTTCTCTTTTCTCTTCTCTTCCTTTGTAGTCACTGGAGAGAAATGGGAGATAATCGTCTGATCATCCTATGCTAGCAATTTGTCTGATGAAGAGACACACCATTCTAGGAAATATTATTTTTAAAAACGTGATCTCTGTTGACTTTAAAGGGAGACCAGTGTGGCTATTTCAGTAAACACCCACGCTGTAGATGTTACATACAGTCAGGCGTATCTCAGTTTGTTTAGTTCACTGCTCTGTCTCCTAAATCTTTTTTAAAATTGTTGCAGTAGTTTTTTTCCAAGTCCTTAATCTGTCTTGTCTGCAGAGGAGAGAGGGAACAGCCTTATTTTATGCTTTGTTGTGAAACAAATAAAATACAAATAAAGCCACGAAGCTGTAGCTGGAGTTCATCCAAAATGAAACACTAGTTTAAAATGGAATGTTAAAGAGGCACCATTTAACCTTTTTTTTTTTTTAAAATATGTGTTTCTAAAAGAATAGTGGCTTTAAAACCAAAGAGAATTCCTTTGTTCTCAAAATGTCAAAATAAAATATTTGGCTTTTAGCAAATGTTTCACATTTTCTTCACTTTTGGACAATTAGGGAAATTGCCTGAGTCTCATCCCTCTTCTCCTCCCAACTCTATTTTTCAGTCATTTTACTCTCTGCCAAAAAAAAACTTGCCCATTTCTAACTGTAACGCAAATAAGAGAATGTCTGTGGCCCATCAACATGACAGAGATAAAACTCAGTAACAAGGAAAAGTCCTGAAATCTTTCTTAAAATACTTGTCAGATCCGAAAAATACTTTGTCTATTTTGGACTAAGAAGTTTGTATCAGATAAGGGTCCAGTCTATATTGATGTCTTGCTTTCTCCATTAGCCAAATATTTCATCTGTTTGCTGGGAATGAGGAGCTCACTCAGCCTGCAAATTGAACATGCTGCTGAATGTGTCTACAAACATTCATCCTTCTCTACACTGCTCAATAAGGTTTTGAATTACAGAAAACAGCTGAAGCTAAAGAAGATAAATTAAAGAATCAAAGCCAGGCTAACAGAAATGACGTGCAAATGTAGATTCCTAGGTCTGGGAGAACAAATGTTGACACATGCTAACTAAAACTGGATGGGGTAATGACGATGAATTGGATGGTTAATAAGACTGATACTGGTAAATATCTCCTGCTGTACTCAATCACAAGTTGCAGAATACAGAGACAACAGAAAGCAGTCTTAAGAAAATGAGGTTTCAATGCAACATCATTAGGAACACTGTCATCCCAAACCACCAAGAAAACACAGTGAAAGAATTCTAAATACTTTTACAGCAGCTTCTATTTGCTTAATAATATATTTAATGATCCAACATCAATGTAGAAAAAACCTCCCCTGTTGTTCCTAGAAGCTGCGTGAAGGCAAAAATAGTTTGCTGGCTATAAAAGCTGTGCCATGTACACTTATGCCACCAATTACAATGACTATAATCAGTGAATAGGTAAGAGCTCTACACTAAAAATAATTACAAGCCAAGAGACACAAAATTCTAGGGAACTGCAACCGTCCCTATTTGGTATTTTTCTTCAGAACACAATATCTTGGAGAAAGTTTTCTGAAGACATTTCTGAATAAAGCGATCAAGAAACTAGAACACATAACAAAACACATACTTTAACTCAAGACTTTGAAGGAAATAAAGGAAGGAAGTGCATCACTCTGCATTTAGGAACTCCATACTCGATATTTTATATACAAAATAGTGTGAGACTAGATGTACTTGATGTACTTGTCTACAGCTACCTGAAAGGAGGTTGAAGCATGGAGGGGGTTGATCTCTTCTCCCAAGTATCAAGTGATGGGATGAGAGGAAATGGCCCTAAGTTGTGCCAGGGTATATTCAGATTGGATATTAGGAAAAAAATCCTTCCTGGAAAGGGCTGTCAGACGTTGGAACAGGCTGCCCAGGGCAGTGGTGGAGTCACCATCCCTGGAGATGTTTAAAAGGCATTTAGACGAGGTTCTTAGGGCATGGTTTAGTGCAAAAGTTAGGTTAGGTTAGGGTTTGACTCAATGATCCTGATCTTTCAACCATAATGATTCTCTGATTCAATGGAACTACAGTAGTGATATATATGGAATGGACTGATGTTCTTTCTTCTCTCCTTCTTCCTCCTCACTTCCAATTTCACACAGCTGAATTTGGATCTATATGATCTCTCTATAAGCAGTGAATAGATGGTCAGGTATCTTCTTTCCTGGAGGGTTTCTTATCCTCGTGTCCATTAACGGGACTTGTTTTCTGGGTGTTCCTTAGGTTGTTTCAATCAAGAAGAGATGATTCAGAAACCACTAGGATTTTGTTCTGTTCATTCTTGCTTGAGTGGATTAGGGAAGAGTCACATGCAGAGCTCCACTGGCAGTTTTGAGGAAACAGGAGGGTCATGGTGATGGCAAACACTGCTGTCAGGGTGGCCATTTGCAAACTGTAAATCTGTTTACAACTGGAGGAACTGGTTCAGGTTACCCTGCCCCTTGTTTTAGATACAAGATTGAATTATTTTAAAACAAAGAACATTTGAAACATTTACAGGGCTTAAGCATCAGATTCAGCGTGTCTAAATAAGACAGACCTGCAGCATGTCACAGAAATAAAAAAAGGAAGAAACGTCAGTGGGGGAAAAAAAAAGCTCTCATATACCCTTAAATATATCACTTCTGTACATGGACCACTGTCCTTTAAAATCAGTGAAGAATCTGCCTGCAGGTTTTCAATAATCGTAGCAGAATGGCAAAGTATTATTGCTCTGAGAATTCATGAATCTCATTCTCAATGTCTAGAGCCCTGTGAAGATAAGGTTCAGGAAAAATAAATGTCCTTGTCTAGTAAAATCATGTTTAAATGCACCATTAAATGTTCTGGTACAGGAATGTGTCTCTTAAAGTCCTCGTTTCAATTGGTCTTCAGGTTTTTAGAAGATTAGTCATTTACTTTCTCAAACACAAGATTGTCCATTGGTTACAGGCCATGAGGTTCCATGAAGATCTAGAATATTTTAAAAGTTACTTGAAAATAAGCCAAACAAACAAAAAGCCCACTTCTTATACACATTGATCGCAATCTCAGTCTCCTTCTTATAAGTAGTTATTGCCTTTTTTGTAAGTGCTATACTGCCAGGTGCTTTTTTTTTTTTTTGCCATATTCCCCTTGATTTTTCCTTCATGCAAATAATTACCAATAAACACTAGGATGCTTTGGTGGTTTTTAATATTTCTTGCCTTAGTGAAGCTCTCCTGTATTTTAAAAAGATCTTTGTATATAGGCAATACCCTTGCCGATCACTTAGAAGGAGATGAACTGTGTCCTTATCCCTACAGTCCTAGTGGATCAAAACTCTTGCATGGATCACTCTGTGGTTAGTAAGACATAAGCAGAAAAGATTTGACTAATAGGAATATGATGAGTGGTATGTCTGTTGATAAACCTATATGTACGTGATCTTTTGATGTAGTTTAAAAGCATAATCCTTCTATAAAGGACTGTCTCTCTTAGACTTTGCAATTCATGCTGTCTTTGAAGACAAATTATCTTCCAGTCTGAGTTTTGAAAGAAAGGCCGTACTATGCTTAGGTGGATGAATGCATTAACAGAAAAGAGCAACTATTCTTTTAATACTACTTATATTGAGAAAATATTAACTCTTTTCTTTTACTTAGGCTAAATACTGGTCAAAATTTTCTTCAGAGTGGTTGAGTGATTCAAATTTTCAATTTCTTATCTTCCCATTTACCTCTTGCAGTGGCAAAATTGAATTCAGGCTAAAGAAGTTCTCCAGGGGCTTGGTTAGGTTATTGTAATAGCAAAGGAACTGCTGTGGAAACTTTAGGATGCTGAGTGTCCCATTTTGCTGTTTCATCCACAGGATTTCCCCCTCAGCAGCCTGATGCCTTTTGCACCAGAGCAAAGCCAACCGCACATGTAACATCAGTGTTATACTTCACCCAATTGCCATCAATACCCCCAAATAGCCAACTTGAGATAAGTTGAGCTTTGTTTTTCGGCTGGGTAGCCCATCAGGAGGAAGGCAGAAATTTGGATGCTGAAGATGTTTAAGTTATTGGACACATTTCAGTGACGTGTACTTAATGTGTTTGTTAGCCACTCTGTGCTCCTGCCATTCCTCCCTGGGATCCTACATGCAAGTTCCTACCCCTTCAAAGGAACAAGGGAATAAGAAGCAGAACATATGAACCAGGCTGTTGGCAACTGTTGGACTGCACAGTTATGCACATTTAAACATAGCTAAAACCAGTATCAGGATTTTGCAGAAGATAAAGAAAATAAATGTCACATTCTGGGTAATGAATACAAATATAATATCCTCGAGATTTAGTTACAGAGAAATGTGATAAACCTTCATGGTCTCTCTAGAAGGTGGGAATTTGTACATTGATAGTAAAAATAATTTAGATGCACTTCATGTTGTTGATTTCCTGAGAAGAAAATACCAGAAAGAACTACTGAAAGGGAAATGCATGTGATCTGTTAAATTAATTCAGAGAGGCTGTTCCATGCATAGAGAGACACGTAAAAGAAACAGCAACAAAAAAACAAGGTGAGACATGGTGGAAAAAAAAAGCACGGGCAGAATCTGTCATCAACTTATTGCAGATAATTTTATTAAACCTCTTTTGAAGAGGCATGATTTAAAGAGATAAGGATGAAATTCATCTGAACAAATACAGATGTCTGCAATATAGACAGCTATCAGGGGACTGTTACTTGGATCTCCTTATTGACCAAAGAGCAAAAGCAGCTTGAAGAGCAGAGTTCATCTGATAGAAAGGTAGATGTCCAAAGTACTTTAGCTGATTTTCACCTTAATGATAAGCCTATAAAGGGACTCAGTGTGACTAGTTCAGGTGTAAATACCATCACTGAAGATATTTGAAGTCAATTATGCTTAACCCCA
The DNA here is from genome assembly GCF_037038585.1 of Patagioenas fasciata. Lineage (NCBI taxonomy): Eukaryota > Metazoa > Chordata > Aves > Columbiformes > Columbidae > Patagioenas > Patagioenas fasciata. The sequence goes on along the minus strand of NC_092521.1, from coordinate 165,782,429 downwards.
CCTTTTGCAATTTATCTGAAGCCAAACAGCAAAAACGTCTGAGACCTAGAAGAGCACTGAGCTGTACAAATGTTTTCTTTAACCCTTGTGAAACAGATCCCATTTCTTCAAATTTAAATCTTAATCCATTTTCACAATTAACCATAGAAATCAAATTTTCTCTAGCCTATCCCTCTGTCTATAATTCACTATGACTGCTGTCCTTGATCTGCTCAGATTATTTATACTCTAGTTGAATAACTAAACAAGATGAGTAGCTCTATGTGGAGGCCTTGATTTGGCTTTAATTCTATTAAACATCACATTTAATGATTATCTGTGCGGAAGCTCTGCAAGATGTGGGAGGAATGAACAAGCAAATTCCTGACTGTTAATCAATAAAGTGCAGCTTCTGAAATAATGATGTGGTTTCTTTTAAAGAGTTTCTTTGAATCCTTCTTTTTACTGAGATTCTTCACCTTTTCTTCATCCAGCCTTCTGTATGGTAGACTGCTGTGGGTTTTCTACTGAATAGGTAGGACCAAATTGACCTTGCTCTAAAAGGGGGTGCTTTGAGTATTCTTCTCTGTTTACAAATGAAATAACTTCTTTCTCTGCTGGTCTGGTCTGGTTATGGTACCTGTGCAATCTAGAAAACGGTTGTGGAATATAACTCACTTCTGTCCTTGACTATCGTGTTCTTGATGAAACATGACCTCAGTCCTTCCTAAATCACCTGACATGGGAGTGGTAGTAGTGGCAATTGAAATGAGCCACTGTGCTAGTGGTGAGGGGAGAAATGCAGCTTTTTTCTGGACTACTTTTTACTCATTGAAAGTTGTTTACCATATTCTGCAGAAAAACAAACAAACAAACAAGGAACCAACCAAACAACAGCATTTGGATAGAAGCAGTCTATGGGCCACCTGTTAGATGGTGCTGTCTTACATGGAAGCAAGGTGACAACAGACTATCTGCAGGTAACAAGACATTTTTCAGCCTGCTGGTTGTGTGGCCACTCACCACCTGCTTTGTGCAGTGGGCTGTACAATTTTTCTCTAGTGAATGAACAGCTGAGTGTCAAAAATGTTTGGGTGTATGGCACAGAAATGAAATATAGAAATTCTGCCAGACTCTTCATTACCTCTGGCAACATTTAAAACTTTCTGAGAAAAATCACTCTGATGTCATTTCAATTCCGAATAGAGGAATATTAGCCATTTTCCTCTAGTTAGAAGAGCATTAAAAAAAAATCACATAATCATAAAACAATAGAATAATGTACATATATAATATTATGCAACTAAAATTATATACATACACACACACAATATGTTATTTTTATGTAAAAAAAGTTGTAATCTCTTATTTCCCCCAATTCCAAAAAGCATTTTGTGTAAGAGGAACACATCTAGCTATCAACAGGATTCAGCTTTATCTTACTGTGCCTCAGCTGCTAAAGAGCCAACATACAGTTTGCTCTACAAAGTTTGCATAAGTCATAACTGCTATTATAGAAAGCCAACACAGTAAATAGCTACTTTTTTTAACTTTTGGAAAATTATGAAGTTATAAAGATGAAGTCTATAGAGATATCGTTGTCAGTATTTCAAACAAATTAGCAATGGTTTAACATCCGGAGTGCAGATTGAGTGTAATTAGTATCTAACACACTACCTGTGAGAGGTGGAAACGCCTGTGACAGAATGCTGTGAGGAAAGCCCATGGATCTGCATAGTTAAAATTACTCTTTCATACCAAAATTAGAGCATGTAACATACAGTCACTGGAGTATGCAGAGAACAGCCTGCTAAATTGTTTGGTTTCTGAATAATTCCATCAGAAAATGACAGGCACAGTATGATGGTGTCACGGAGGCACCTCGAGGTTAGTTTAAGGGACAACAGGGTCCAAAACAACTTTTATTAACCGGTGAGAAACAGGGTTTTAGCACTCCAAAAGTGACTTAAATAGAGGTTTGGATATCAGTTGAGGAACATTATTAAGGGGCAGCAACTAATACAACAGGCGGTCCACAGTGTGCATGCACGTGGCTTCACCCAAAACAATGCCGGAACCATCTCTGAGTCTGGGACGAATACACACTTGCTTGAACACAGTGCAGGATTATTCTTAAAGAGATACAGATACTCGTAGTGAGTACGGAAAGTGTACGCTTGCGATTCCGTGAGGGTAAATTGATAATACATTCGCAATCCTGCGAGGGTTAATTTACTTACACGTGCAAATGTGCACGGAATACTACACATGCTTATATGGAAGCACGGGAGGAAAATACACTCGTGATCGTGCGAGGAAATAATTTAAAGTACGTGTGCAAATGTGCACGGAAAGTTACTTGTGCTTGTATTAAGCACGGAAAGTTACACGTGCTTATGTGGAAGCACGGGAGGAAAATACACCCGTGATTGTGCGAGGAAATAATTTTATACGTGCTTGTATTAAGCACGGGAAGTTACACGTGCATATGTGCATGGAAAGTATAAATATACTTGCAATCTTGCGAGAAGTTTTATTCACACATGTGGCGGCAAGGCAAGCAGAGTCTCTATCCCGGGGAGGGGGGCTCTCGGCCTAGCATCCTGCTCGTGCTCCGAGAGACCCGCGACAATGGGCGGCGTCTCGACGAGAATCCCGTTTTTATACTGGCTGATCAGACCTGACTGTAGGCATTCTAGAAGCTTCTCTGCACCCCCACACTGGCTGTGGGGTGCCCCTGAAGCCTCCAAACTTCCCCCACACTGGCCGCAGGCGCCCAGCGGCTCACTGGCGCCTCGGAACTCCTTTCTCCTAATGGCCTTGGCCAGGGTGCTCTGAGGCCAAACAAAAGAAGCTGTCAGTCTCAAGTAGCAGAGAGAGAGGGAGATGTGCCTACTCCTTCCATACTGAAGGAAGGAGGGGAGAGGGGGGGTTTGCATTCTGCCACAGATGGTCTATGCCAGCAGAGCTATTTATTTATTTAATTAAATGTATGTAAGGGGCAAATATGTTAGATGGACATATACAGAGAGAGGACATGAATGTAGACATCTACTAGGAAATACGAGGGAGAACATAGTCCAGAAGAACAGGCAAGTCCCCATGCCTCAAACTGTTTGGAAGCTTTTAAGAGGTCTGTGTTTTCATTGCATAGAAAATGCCTTCCTCCTTTGCCCATTCAGGTATGTCAAATGATCCCCTATGTAACTATTTAGAGTCTGTTTAAGTTTCTCAAGCAGTTTCCCTGAGGTCTTCAATCCACCATAACTACCTGGGGATAGGGACTATTGATATCACCCAACTTTACTCTCTTTTCACACTTTATTTAGAAGAACTGGCTCTCTTTACCCAGTTAGCAGTTCAGAATAATGTTTGAGAGATGATCGTCTCTCAGTCTTGACTACATAAAGCACCTACAAAGCCATCCAGTGCTGTTCCCCACCCAAAAGGATAGGATAAAATAGGCACCATTTATTTAAATCATTCCTATCTGCAAATTGTTGTGTGACTATTTGGTATGTTGTGCAAATTTATTCCCATGATAACAGCAAACACTGTAAGCTATATATTATATCTTTGCTATTCATATCTTCAAAATATGAGCTGGCATACACAGTTTAGTAGCTATAGCAACACTGATAAATTTAAAATTAATGGTCCTTATTTGGTTTGTACTAATAGGTCAAGGCCGGAACACTATGGAGCACAAACAAGAAGAGAATTTTGAGGATTAACTACTAACGGACACTAAAAGAGGTGCTGGAGTTGGTGGTGTTAACTTACTACATCCTGATAGCATTCGTCCCCGCGCACAAGGAAGCCACTAGAGACTCAAAAGAAAATTTATTTCTCTTGAATATCAATTGCAAAGTATTAAATTTGCGATTTCCACGAAATGTACGATTTCCTTTTATATTTGTCTTAACCTCTGAATGATTTTATTTCATTGTAATGGCCCTAAGGACCTTAAAACAGTCCCAAAACTGGGTTAGTAGTATAATGACTTGTTTGTCTCTACACATCAACAAATACTGAGAGAAAACATGCATGTAGGAACTTGCTGTGACCCAAGCTATGCCTCCACCCTAATTGGTATTGCCAATACATGTAGTAGGCTTTTTATCAGAGAATTAAATACCCTAATATTGCCTCATGCTGAGCAAACAGTGACTTACAGTCCAGGAACACATACCTGAGTGGTTTCAGTTTGGACATTACACAGCTATTCTGAAGTCACTTGGATCAATATGTAAACTGACTTTAAATCAAAAGATGTAAGAAGTGGGTGAGAGGGCCTACAGCTGTAAAACTAAGAAAGACTGCAGGTATTCGTGTTTCTTATTAGTTATACAGTACATCAGGAGCAAGTTACCATGAGCAGCATGCATCTGTGTATAGGAGAATCAGTAGGGTGCTGAGTAGGACAGAAAAATTCTGAATTTCAGGAGAGCTTCAGCTGACATGACAGGACAAAGGGGTAAAGCCTCAAGATAGATAAGCTTTGCCAGGATCTGACATAATTATTAACCAAGAAGAATAAGGTACTGCCAACTGGCAAACAAGTGTGGGATGGGAATGCAACCAGCACTTCACCTGGACTCAGTCCCAGCAGAAATGTTTTTCACCAAGCAGAAGCTACTAACCCCTCAGAGACAGAGTGTGTAAGGCTGTTCACAAAGAAATACAGACTAGCACAGATACTTCATAGAGTTTCTCTATTATTTTCTGGAGTTAACATACCTGACAGGTGATTGAGTACAATATGGACAAGGAGGTCAGTCTCTTCTCCAGACACATTGGGCAAGAATCATAGGATCACAGAATCATTGTGGTTGAAAGATCATGGAGTCCAACCATTAACCCAACACTGACACAAAACCATGTCCCTAAGAACCTCATCTATGCATCTTTTAAACACCTTGAGGGAAGGTGACTCCATCAGTGCCCTGGGCAGCCTGTTCTGATACCTGACAACCCTTTCCGAGAAGAATTTTTTCCTAATATCCAACGTAAACCTGCCCTGGCACAACTCGAGGCCATTTCATCTTGTCCTATCATTTGTTACTTGGGAGAAGAGACCACCCCCCTCCATACTCCAAACTCCTTTCAGGCAGTTCAGAGATCAGAAGGTCTCCCCTCAGCTCCTGTTCTCCAGCTGAACCCCCCAGGTCCCTCAGCTGCTCCCATCACCCTTGTGCTCCAGCCCCTTCCCCAGCTCTGTTCCCTTCTCCAGCACCTCAAGGGCTTTTTTTGTCATCAAGAGCCCAAAATTGACCCCAGGATTCAAGTTTTGGCCTCCCCGGTGCCTGGTACAGAAAGACGGTCACTGCCCCGATCCTGCTGGCCACACTTGTGCTGATACAAAAGAAGCAGCAGGTATTATGATTGATTTCACAGCACAGCGGAAGGCATGATTAATGCAAGTGAGGTATTTTATTTTATTTTATTTTATTTTATTTTATTTTATTTTATTTTATTTTATTTTATTTTATTTTATTTTATTTTATTTTATTTATTTTACTTATTTATTTTTTAATGTAGAGTGTGCAGGATGGATGTCCTCTCTGTGTTTTACTGCATCTGAATATTCCTTCTAGTTGGCTCTATGGGTAGAGCTGGGCAATAACTCCAGCGGTTTCCAACTCCTTTCACAGCATGGGCACTTTGTATTACCACATATGCATTTGAGGAAGAAAAGCAGATTATAAATCTCTGACACATCAGACTCTTTCCTCTGCTCCCAAACACACACATACTGGATCATGTAATGGGTGTAAAAATCTGACATGCCATATAGTGCAACACAAAACATATGTTACTATGAGTTCTCATTTCCCAGCCTCATGAAGTGCTGGAACTTTTATTTGAATTGTTGTTATCTCTTATGCTTGGCTATTTCAAACACTGTGTATATGTAGCACAATCTTTTCACAGATTATCAAATGAAAAAGACCACAGAAGTCATCCAGTCTAATTTTGTGCATAGCATGTATCATTGGTGTTTCCTAATTTACCTCCTGTTCAATTATGACTTAAAAATGAGGGGGAAAAAAGCAAATTAATGAAAAAAAAATCTTGTTTTGTATGTCTGAAGTCCCTCACATGCCTAGATTTGTTTTTCTGATCCGTACCTAGACCCACTTTGTGCAAAAAAGACAACTTCATCCAAAAGGATGGTCTTCATAATGTCATTTTAGAACAAGTTTCTATCCTGTTACTGCTTTGATATCCTTGTTAGCTATAACCTTCCCCTCCTCTGCTTACTTTTTCTGATAAAATGACTGACCATAAAGGTATTTTTTTCATGACCAAGAGAGAAGAGGAATTGGTCTTTGCCAACTTTTTCTTTTAAATAAATACACTAAAGAAACAATAATTTCATAATTATTTTTATTTTTCAGCTACTCGTGGAGGTTCATTTTTTACTACGTAACTTTTGAGTATTATTATGAATATTTGATCAATCTTTATTATGTTGGTTATTATACTCACTGTATCTTAATGGCAGGGTAACTTACCTGAGATTATGTTGCTACATTGTGGGCTATTGTTAACTAAAAATTGATCCTTAACTTACTGAAAACACAATGTGTTCTCTTTTTGACCAATTGAAACTTTTTGTTTTCTAATGATACAGATTGCATGTATTCAGAGGAATAAGGAAGGCCTTTGGACAAGTTTTGTGAACCTGTAAAAGTTTAAGCACAGAAATTGCGAGGGATTTCCAAAACCCTCTCTTTTGACTGGATTCACAAAAGCATGTAGGTGTGTTTTATATTTGAAAAAGTAGAAATAATCCTTAAAAATTCCCAGGCTGAACCCCCCAGGTCCCTCAGCTGCTCCCATCACACTTGTGCTCCAGTCCCTCACCAGCTCCATTCCCTTCTCTCAACTCGCTCCAGCACCTCAAGGGCTTTCTTGGCATGAGGGGCCCAAAACTGCCCCCAGGATTCGAGGTTTGGCCTCCTCAGTGCCCAGCACAGGGACGGTCACTGTCCTGGGCCTGCTGGCCGCATTATTTCATTAGAATACAAGAACCTTCTGTTGATTTTGGTGGACCTTAAATGTAACCCATTCTCCTTATTTTAAATGAGTCATGCGAATGACTTGGGATCCCTATGTGAGCATGGAAAAGCTGCCTTAAGAATACACAATGAAAGTGAAAAATTGAGCAAAATTTCTTTGTTTTTATTACTGTTTGAAGAGTTTTTTTGTGTAAGGTATTTTTAATGAAGATTTACTCTCCATTCAGAAATATCAGTCCCTAAACTAATACAAGTATGTGCTTTCATTCAAAAAAAGAGTCAATTTCTGTTACTTAGAAATTTGATAGATGTTTGTAGAAAGGATTTCCTAAGTATTGTTTGGAGAGAGATGAATATAATCTAGCAAATGAAAAGCAGAGGAAATCAACCACAGAAGGGCTTGGTAAGAGCTCCATTCATGTTTTGTTTGCAAAGAAATATACCATCTATTTTCTTGTATCTGGTTCAATACATTTTCCACACACTCAAAGACTTTCAAATTCAGTCTGGGCAGCTTGAGTTCATTCCATGATTTATCTCATACTACAGTAAACATCTATAACGTGGTAGGTGAAGCACAACGTAAAAATTTTGTTTCTTAAAACAAAAAGCATTTTATTTGTTACCTTGATCATAACAGCAAGGTAGGTGGACTAATTCAGAAGTTCATATATATACTGCATGCTCCTACGGATGGATTCATTTGCTTAAAATAGGCATATTGTTCCATCTGAGATAACCTGGTATATCCTTCTGGATACCCCACCTGCTTGCCAGAAGTCTCTAGGTCTCCTGTACGTCCTGTCTACTACCTGTCAGCCCCATGCAGATGCTGAATTTATCTATGAGGACTTTCAGGTGTACTTAGATACCTATTATGGGCAACTGAATAACAACTTTAAAATGAATCAAGATGAATTCTGTGACTGATCCAGAATACTTTTATAGGGTTTTCCTGCCTTCTTAAAACTGAAGACATAGATCAAAACGGTTTGCATCTCTTCTCTGAGCAGCCTTGTATGTCCCCAATCTGTTGATGGGCATCCATTTTTTGAGGCTTTAGTTCCAGCCATTCCACTTAAATTTCACCAGTGGACTCTCTTCACTACAAGTTGGTTATCTTAATGATACTGATCATGAGTTTATCCCACCCTTGAAGGAACTGGGCTTCTTTATGCTTCTCACAATAAAAGTCCCAAGATTTGGGAGGAGAAGTCTTCTTTGCAGCCATGGAGTACGATTCTCAGGCAAAAAGAGGCTCTACGATGTCATTCTTTCTAACTAAAGAGGGCTTAACCTTGATGTGGAAGTAATTCATGTTTTCTCAAGACCCCTTTAAGAGTGGTATTGAGTAGTGTCCCTTCAAATGAGATATCAAATCACTTGCAAACCTTCTATTTATTTATTCTGTGAAGAGGACAGAGCTCTGTTACGTGCTCTCTGCTACTTATGCCATGAAATTCAGCCTCTGTGACTCATCATTCAGCTGTTTCTATCCATGTTAGGAAGCATTAATGTTTTTCAAACTGCTGAAGATGGGAGAGAATGATCTTGCACCATCTCCCACCTCTCACTAGATCCTTGTTGATATAACATCTGCAGTAAGTTCTGAGATTTGGGATGGGGATTTTGAAGTTTATGTTTGTTCGTTTGTTTGCCTGACAGAATACGTGTCTTCTTTAGAGCTGACACTTACCAGATAATAACTGACATTGTAATTTTTAGATTAATGCTTAATGCTCTTCTGCTTCCAGCTCATTCTTGATTCTTTGAAACAGGTTTCCCACTTTCCTGAGGTGATGAGATCTGTTATCTGCTTCATTAAGGTATAACAAAATAATTCTGCCTTTCAGAATCTTGCTGGAAGGCAAGAGCCTGATGATTAAACTGTCTGACCGTGCAAAAAATGCAAGTGCGAGCCAAGTTTGCATCCCTGATTTATGGCAAAGGCTACTTCAGTCAACCAAACTGTGAATGGAGACTCATTTAAAGTGGGGCAGTGGGCAAAGTTGGTGGAGTGTAACACCAGCTGCCTCACTCCATTAGAAACTGCTGACTGTTGAAACTGATATGCCTTCTCTTGAACAAACAGCACTGAGGAGGACTTTTGACCTTTTATTCTGCTGTTATGTCTCTCACATACATTGCTTTAGGCCTTACCTATGGTTCATTTTTTTCTTCTTGACAGATGGTCTGATACAGCCCTTAATTCTTAACAGCAAAGTAGCAATATATGTTTCTACATCTTTGCTTTTTTCTTTGAATTTATTTTACTGTACTTCAGAGTGCCAGAAGTATTGTTGTAAAATTGGCTTTAATGGTACCTCTGAAATCCCATGAATTGTAGTCAATTGAAGGAGAATATATGTGATATTTTATTGTGATGATAAAGAGTCTCTCCCAGGTTAAGCAATCTTTTTCACTACTATGCTCCTTCAGAATTTTAATTCTTTTCTGACTCTCCTGCAGCTTAACAAGGTGTTTCTATCTGTCATTTAATTCTCCTAAGATCCTCTCCTTCTTTCAATTTTGACACATAAATGTTAATGAGCTTCTGGTGGGATTTGAATAACATTTTGTTCAAATTTTAGAATTACAATATCAAATGCTTAAATACCAGCTAGAATTCATTGTCCGTTTTCCTCCATGTTTGCCAGTAACTGAGCAGAAATCTTCATCTTGATTTATGTGGACTACATCACCACATTGACTAGAATTCCACAGTTGAAAATTGACAGTCTAATTCTGGGCTGGATATGTCCCAGCTACAAGGGAGAAGGTTGGTCAAGACAGTGCCTTATAACACCTTTCAGTCTGTTTCTATTCGTACCTTAGAGACTTTTGGGAAGTATGTGTCAGGAGAAATTCCAGTATTATGGTAGCTGAGCCTCTGAAACTTAATGGATGACAATCTTATAGTCACAGTAACCACTCTGTTTCAGAGCAGTGGTTTGCATCCAGGCACAGGTAGCAACACCTCTTGGGATCTGTCCTTACAAAGTTGGTGAAGGATTTAGAGAGGAAGCTCTATGAGAAGAGGTTAAAGTCACTTGGTTTGTTCAGCCTGGAGGAGACTGAGGGGAGAGCTCAGGGCAGCTACAGCTCCTCACAAGGGGAGCAGGAGGGGCAGGGTTGAACTCTTCTCTTTCGTGATCAATGACAGAACCCGAGGGAATGGCAGGAAGATGTGCCAGGGGAGGTTTAGATTGGACATGAGGAAAGGTTCTTCACCCAGAGGGTGCTGGACACTGAACAGGCTCCCCAGGGAAGTGTCATAGCCCCAAGCCTGACAGTGTTCAAGAAGAGACTGGGCAACGTCCTCAGACACACGGTGTGAACTGTGGGGTTGTCCTGTGCGGGGACAGCAGTTGGACTCAATGATCCTTGTGGATTCCTTCCAACTGAGGACGTTCTATACAGAAGATCTACTTATCCTTGCACTGCTGGAGGTCAATGTTCATAGTGAGCCTTGCTTCTAAATTTTTTCCTAGGTACATTTATACAACACAGTTCCTCCTTGGGTTGCTTTGTGGCTTGGTTAGCTAATGGTTTGAAACCATTCAGAATGTGCAAAAATCTTTGTGTGTTCTGTTGAAACAAGCATGAGTCTGCTATCGATTGCATATAGTGGGATGGGCACTCAAGTATAACAACAGGTAAAGCTCTTATCTGGGACTAGAACACACTGTACCGTCTATTAGTGCAGTTAAAAACACTTGCCACAGTTGGCTCATTCCCTTGAACTGTGATAGGAAAGGAGCTGAATCAATACGTTTGACGTATTTTCCATTACCACAGTAAGGTCAAAGTAATTGTCTGTCCTCATGCATTCCTATGCTGCCAGACTGATGTAGCAGCAAAATATGTTGAATATTCATGATAGGTCTTCAGCTCAGTAAAATGATGTTATTGAGAGGGCAACAGCTAATGGATAAAAATGAGCTAAATAAGAAAACAGGTAGCATAACACCAACTTTGGATGATGTGCCACAGAAATTCCATTCCCAGTTTATATGATTCATGTTTTGCTTGAGTGTCTACATAATATTTGAATATTCCTGAGCCCCTCACACACTCTGATGACAATATTTTTTTGCTTGAGAAACCTTAAATACCCAAAACTCCTCCCTTTTTCATGGTGGAAGGCAGAAAACCGGTAATGGTTACGATATGGAACCTAGAATATAATTGCCATCAATTTACTTGAACTTTTGTTCTCAGTATCTTTTTTCTTTTTTTTTTTTCATATTTTTTAATTTCCATTTAGTACACAGACAAAAGGAAAAAAAAAGTAAGTAATAGTGTAAGGATATATTCAAATAACTGCTTTAGAGTAAAGTGTAGTTTGTTTATTTGTTTTATTCGTTTGTTTTTTTCATGATAGAATATGCCATTCTTTTGGTTCTAAGGGCTGTTGTGCCCATGATCAACACTTGGAAGTCTTGTCTCCTTGAGTGATGGGCTCACCATGGGAAATGGAGACATGTTGTTCATTTTTTCGTGCAAGCTACCAGTTCTGCTTTTTTACTAATGACTTCCCAGCAATAGGCCTTGACAGTTTTGAATCTTTAAGAGAGACTTGGAGAGAAGTATTGCATTAGGGACAGCAGGCTGTAGGTACTTCAGCCTATGGCAGCAGGATCAGATCTTCTCTTCAAACCTTTGAACATCCACAGATCCAAAGCTCTGACTTTTTCTTTGTGTCCCAACAGCACTGAACACAACAAGTATTGAGTGCTCCTGGTTTAGGAAAAAAAGCAAGGAAGGAAGCAAGGAAGGAAGCAACAAGGAAAGCGAGAAAGTGAGAAAGAAAGAGAGAGAGAAAGAGAAGGAAGGAAGGAAGGAAGGAAGGAAGGAAGGAAGGAAGGAAGGAAGGAAGGAAGGAAGGAAGGAAGGAAGGAAGGAAGGAAGGAAGGAAGGAAGGAAGGAAGGAAGGAAGGAAGGAAGGAAGGAAGGAAGGAAGGAAGGAAGGAAGGAAGGAAGGAAGGAAGGAAGGAAGGAAGGAAGGAAGGAAGGAAGGAACAACACCCAGAAAATACTCTTGTCACTCACATTAGATGAATGTCAGATTCTGTAAAGGAGGAGGATGCATTGCACACCCAATATGCCCCCAAAATATTGTCACCCGATTGCCTTCTTTTGGGGCTGTCTCTGTCACTCTGTGTGTGTTTGGCATGCAGGGAGGCTGCTCTGACTGATGATCTTTGTTTCAAAGGATGATTCAGTCCATATTAACTTTTTTTTTCATACTGTTAGTTCTGGAATCAACACAAAACAAACAGTGGCATTAGTGGGGAAGGCTGTTCTTCCAATACATTTTCTCATTAAAAAAGTTTTGTTGGAACCTTCAAGAAAGATTTGCAGTTTGCAATTCATCTGGCAAAATGTAGGAAGATTTAGCTGGTCATAAGGTAGACATCCAAAACATGTTCAATGAAGTACAACTTTAAGGTGCCTATTTCTTCCTACTGATGCCAGAAAGACTGACCCCACTTTGTGGTTTGGTTGCTGGAGGTATGTCCACTGCATACACCTACGAGTTGATAAGACAGCTCCAGCTCTTCAGTATCTTAGAATGACTTTATTCTAAACTAACTCCATCTCTAAAGTATCTCAGAATAACTTTATTCCAAACAACCTTTTTTTTTCATCATGGCCTTCATGTTTTTCCATTACTTTTAACAGAAAAAGTAAATTTTTTCATTTTTTTTTTTTCAATTTTCTGCATTTTCCTTGCTTTAAAGAAAATTGAATCTTGTGAGTCACAGACACTGACCTTGCTTTTGTGATATTTCTCCTATACTCTGCTGGGAGCACTGGAACGATACCGAGCACAATTTATTCACCTAAGTTCTTACTTTTCATTGGCCACGCCAGCAGCAGTGTAGAAATGAATCCTTGAATTTGCTATCCTCAAAGAGAACATACATTTTGGAGTGCTTGAACTAAAGTACACTTTTGTGTGTTGAGTCTGATTTTCTCATAGGTTCCACAGGGGTGAGGCAGAAGAGACTGAGGAAGCAGAGATCTCAATGAGACCCAGTGAGAATGTCAGTAATTGAGAATGGATATGCAGCTCCTTTTTTCTTTCTGTGTAGTATGAAAAGTCCGTTGTGATTGCTGTGTCTTTTATCTTACACTGTCTTGGCCAAGTTCTCAAAGATATGAGGTTTTTATAGGTACACTGATCACGAATCTGAATTTTGTGATGATGCTGTTAGGGAGGCCAAAACATAATAACAAGGTAAAAGCAGAGTATAAAGTTATTTAAATGGCTAATTCTTAGTGAAGGGGAGAAGGGGGTTACTTTCCAGTGGAAATGTTATTTAATGTCACTGGTCGTAGTAAACTGTTGTGGTTTTGCTGTTGGTGATTATGAACTGTGCAGATGTCCTGGGTTTATACACCAGATCACACCCATTCTGGTTAAAGTTTTATTAGAACTTTATTAGGTGTGGTATTATAGGTCACCTTCAGATTGCTATAAGCAGAATATCTGTGGTTTTGTAATGAAAGCTATACCATTTGCAAGAACACTCAGGCACACGTACACCCACCTCAGCACCATATTCCAACAGCTCCCAGTTAAGTCCTGTATCCCTAAAATTGTCCATATAATGATGACTGAACATAAATCACTGCTTTGACAAGTGGGAGAAAGAGCTTCCTCTGAAGAGCATCAGAGCAGATGTCTTGGATTGCTTTATTCATGCACTTACCTTCTTGTCCTAATTTTGAAAAGAAATTGAACCAAAATCGAGTGGAATCAACATAGTAAATAAATCATGCTTTGCCTTTATATAGCTTTTTCTACACAACAGTTTCAAAGAGTCCTTGTGATAGTGCTATTTCAGGCATTTTTACATCTTATGTAACACAGCAGTCCTACTGCTGACTTTGAAATGGATTGATTTTGACCTTCAAATAATCTGCTAACAGTATACACCACAGATCCTCAACTATTTCTTCCATTGAGATTCAGTGTTTAGTTGTGGTCCAGATTTAAATGTGCAAAGGAAAAAGTGGAGTCTCGCTTCCTCCAGGTGAATATTCAGCTAACAGAAACATCTTAATAGCAGAAAAATGTTGGAATTATAGCCTTACCCCCCTACATGCTGTTATCCTCCCATGACATCAATTATATTTGTGTGAAATACCCTGTGTAACGTAAAGAAAGATAAATTAAATTCATAACTTCATGCATCTACAGGTTGCTACTACTTCCTTAGTGGTTAGTAGATCGAGAGAGGTCCTTCTTCCCCTCTACTCTGCCCTGGTAAGACCCCATCTGGAATATTGTGTCCAGTTCTGGGCCCCTCAGTTCCAGAAGGACAGGGAACTGCTGGAAAGAGTCCAGCGCAGGGCAACAAAGATGCTGAAGGGAGTGGAGCATCTCCCGTGTGAGGAAAGGCTGAGGGAGCTGGGTCTCTTTAGTTTGGAGAAGAAGAGACTGAGGGGTGACCTTATCAATGTTTATAAATATATAAAGGGTGAGTGCCACGAGGATGGAGGAGGTTCTTCTCAGTGGCAAACAATGATAGGACAAGGGGCAATGGGATCAAGCTGGAACACAAGAGGTTCCACTTAAATTTGAGAAAAAACTTCTCAGTGAGGGTGACAGAGCACTGGAACAGGCTACCCAGGGAGGTTGTGGAGTCTCCTTCCCTGGAGACATTCAAACCCGCCTGGACATGCTCCTGTGCGACCTCACCTAGGTGTTCCTGCTCCAGCAGGGGGATTGGACTGGATGATCTTTTGAGGTCCCTTCCAATCCCAAACATACTGTGATACTGTGTGATACTGTGATAACATTGGTGTCTGAAATGAGCTGTCCAACTTATCTTGTTACCCCTGTCACCCTCTCTTATTGAAAGAGAGAATAAGGCACCTCCAGGGGATAATTCATATTACCCTAAAAGAAGCATCCTTTAGATTGAGTAGAAGACCTTCAGAAGATACCTAGTTCTTTCCTTTGGGGTCCTCAGCTCTGATTCAGGTGACAAAATACAGTGAGATGCTTTACTAACTGTAATTAATGCCTCAAGAACATAGACATTGTTACTGCAACTGCAAACTCTTGTGGTTTTGGAGGTTACTTTGTTATAGGTGATGTGTTGTGTTTATTGCATCTATGAAGTGAAACATTATTAAGCCTAATTCTATGGAAAATAGCTTTCCAGCTTTCCTTCTGAATAAAAATTTTAAGTGTTAGTCATAAAGACATTTCTCAGCCCAAATCTGACCTAAAAGATGGTATTTTCCTGGTTCTCATCTGTGAAATCTTGATAATTTCAGTGTTATGCTTCAACTTTTTTTTTTTTTTTAATAGCTCAATTTATTTCTAGATATAATTCTGGCCAAAAGTAGTCCAAAAATCTTGTAAGTATTTGCTTAAGGAGAGATTTGCTTTTACTGCTTCAATATTTTACATTATGGTTTTATTTTTTCACATGCCTCAGGAAAGAACATAGTGTTCATCTGAAACCAGGATAGCCTGTGTCTGATTAAATCAAAGTATTTATATAGTAGTTCTTGTTATACTGTAAATTATTGTATGCATTTATTAATTTATTATTATTATTCTTCCAAGCTGAGATAACCTGCTATACTTACTGATGACGCACTATAAATCATTCTGTTCTACATCCTAATATGTCAAAAGAAAACATACTGGGTGATAATAAACAAGTATCCATTTAACTCAAGGACATTTTACTGATGCAAAAACTATATTATAAATATATTATTATAAAGAAAATCTGTCCTGAAAAATGATAAAAAAAAAAAAACTCTGTAAGGTCATTTCAAGAGATATTTCAGGACAATTTTTTTTTGTACTTGCAAGCCCACAAGGGATCATTGTAACCATATCGCCTAAAAACTGAACCCAAACTGAAGCACTTCATCTCATAACTCCTGGGGTGGTTGACAGAATTAGACTTCTCTGTCATGCAAAACCCCACAAAAATATTTGTGAGTTGGCATAGACTAATTAGAAAATCAATTATAAGTAACATGATTGATGAAGGCAAAACAGAAACACCTGTATGACACACTGGAAAAAATTGTTCCAATTGTGTTTACACATGGACAGAAGGGTGCACACTGATGGCAAAAGATTTATTTATTTGTTTGTTTATTTGTTGTACTAACGCTAAACTAGTAAACCAAATAGGGCTAGGTTTTATGGTTAGGCTTCAGGGTTAGCTTAAGCATGGCTGTGTGATGACAAATACTATTAATTTCTGATCCTTCTTCCTGGGATGGCTCTACCTGGTACCAACCCACTTATTCCCAGGCTACATCTGGTCACGTTCTAAGGAGTAGCACAGTCCTTGAACTGTTCCCAGCAGGCAGGATGGATGATATGACCACTGTACTTTGAGGGGAAAAACTGAATTCAGGCCAGTTCTCTAGAACTGCCTGAAAGGAGATTGGAGCATGGGGGGTGTTGGTCTCTTCTCCCAAGCAACAAGATGCAAGTTGCACCAGGGGAGGTTCAGATTGGGAAAGGGCTGTAGGGCATTGGAACAGGCTGCACAGGACAGTGTTGGAGTCTCCATCCCTGGAGGGGTTTTAAAGACCTGTATATGCTGTTCTCAGGGACATGGTTTGGTGGTGGACTTGGCAATGTTAGGTTAACAGTTGGACTTGATGATCTTAAAGGTCTTTTCTAACCAAAGTGATTCTATGACATAAAAACCATGCTATGCTACCCATTTTCAAGGCCAGAGAAAGATATCTGACCTATTTTATTATTTACTTCTGTAGTGATAGTCTATGGATCCTTCTCTCACGTCCAGTTGTGAGTGATTTGGTGTGTTATTGCAAGGTCAGTGTCATGGCAATGCTAATTGAATCTCACAAAGTCTTGCTCATGTCATTTCTAGTCCTTCTCAATGCATTAACTTCAGTACAAGCTGTGGGGTGTTTGGCATTTATAACTTCGTAGGCATTCTGCGTATTTGTTATGTCCCCAGGCTGTCCAAGAGGCATGTATTCAAGAAAACTGTCACTTTCGTGATAAATGGAATAAAGATGTGGATTTGTATGATGTTGACTGGTTTGTATGACAGTAGAATGGCTTATTTTCTGCAGGTGTATGAGACCACAGTCATAAAGAAAAATATAATCTCCCACGGTGTCTACAACCATGGTCTGTTGCTTTTGCAAGAGTCATGAAGAGCATCTCATGTAATCCGTAAAATAAATGTGGCAGAATGAAGTGGTTGACAATGAGAGTGGGAGTGGCTTTGCATTTGTGATTATGTATTTCTCAGTGAAAACCAGCTTGTCTTCAAAAGCTCTCCCCAGTAAAATATCTGCCAGAGGCCTTACTTAGAGAGATGCTCCCTCTACATCTTTGTGTCTTTTAAATACCTAAAAAAGTGTCTGCCATCCCTCAGAATTTTTCCCCTGAGCATCAGCTTCTCTGATCACCCTCAGAGCTACATCCACGGCTGAAAGGGGAAGAAAAGTCCCATTGCTCACACACTTTAAACTTTTGAGAAACTCTCACCGCTGTGGGAGCCATCTGAGAAACAAACATTGCGTTCACCTTCTCACCATGAACTGCATCAGCCTCTCTCATTTCTTTGGTATGCATTATGTGTATGGAGTTAAATGAGAATACAGAAAATTTTTATGAATGCTTCATCAGTTCCTTGCAGCCAGGATTCAAACTACCCCTCTCTGCATTTCCTTTGCTACATGTAAAACTGCGTTTGCTTTCCCTCTCTGGGTAGAGAAGATGAAGTGATTCAAAAAAAGCAAAAAGTCCTGCAGAGAGGCCAGCTGATAAACATGGAGAAATAGATGGATTGATTACTCTTCTTGTCTTTTAGTCACAGTTTTAATGAAGAGAAGGTAGTCACCTGGGAACAATCATGGTTCATTACTCCAGCAGTGGGTTTAAGAGTGTTGGCATCATCCCATGGTGCATCACGCTTGTACCCTTGAGTTGTAGTTGACTGTTCACTTCCTTTCCTCACCATTTCTCCTTTCCAGCCTTGCTTTACTCTATGCTTTGTGAGGTGTATAGGCAAAGGAAGGGAGAAAGAGGAGAGATGCTGAGAATGGAGTTGGAAAAAGGCTGCAAGGTAAGGGGTGCAGGTGGTGTGCTTTAAATTCAAAACAAGAGGTGGAAGAATGAGGCCTGAATGAAATAAAATCCATCACAGGGGTGTTTGATCACCTTCCATGGGTGACTTGCCAAGCCAGAGGGTGAGAAATGAAACTGCAATGTTTTAATAGAAGTTCTCTGAAAGCATTATGTGAACTAATGAAATTAAAGAGTATTAAAGTTTGAAACAGCCATGATGAGGAAGAACAAACATCTACATCTGGGCTTAGTGGAGCTAAGATAGACAGAATTTAAATGTTTTTGAGGTGGGGAGAAGCAATGGGATTTAGCAAGTGTGCTTGTGAAATGGTGGATTAACAGAGGAGAGGTTGATCTTGGTAGAGTCTGTGTGACAAAGTTGAGGACAAAACCAGAAGGGCTTAGACAAGATTATGTTTAACTGTGACAGTCATCCTAAACCATGAAGGAATGAGCTTGTCTCTGTTAGACAAATTTTGAATCCTAATATACCCATGTGCATACTTCAAGCAGCTTGAAAACTAGTGTAGTTAAAACTATATTGGATTGCAAATTGATGTGAGGTTATTTCAGTTAAACCACAGAACTCGAAGGCGAAACATTAATGCATTAACAAAATGAGTCAGAAACAAGAAAAGACACATTTTTACATTTAAAAAGCTTCCCATAGATGGGTATATTGCAAATACCAAATCAGCCTCATTAAACCGTTACCAGGAGGGTGAAGACTGATTTCTCTGTTGTTCAGATAGGGAAGCTGAAGCACAGAGAAAGCAAATAAGTCTGTAAGAAAACACTGGCAGAAATCAGGAAGGTTAACTGAACTTTTCTCACCACTACACCCATTTCTTCCTTGGACTCAAGAGCGAACTGAGATTGTAAAATATTCCTGGTTTTCTTTTTGATTTGTACATTTTGCATGTGTGTAAAAAATCTTTTTGTTGTTGTTTTGAGTGAGTTGAAAGAGACAAGAAGAAATTGTTTACATGTTTAGTGATATATTTTTCAGGACAGTTAAGTATCTGCTTTTTCTCTCTCAAAAGTATTATTTATTCCCCCTTACAATGAGCTTAATTATATGGTAGGATATCAAACATTATTCTGATACATTATGTCTCTGTGGGTCTCTTGAGAACATCAAAATGTTAATAAGGAACAATATATATAAGTAACAAAAACAGTAAATGGAGAACATTTGCTCTATTTCTTCCCAGCTAAAAAGTTGTGCATATTTTCTTTAAATGGGAACAGAGTTTGAAAACTCTGCAAAAACTCCAAGCTTAAAGGTAAATATTAGAGTCAGAGTACGAATAAGGATAATACTTTTTGGTTTTATAGCACCTTTCATCCAAGTGTTCCAAAACATCTCGTAGATATTGATCAAAGCTTTGTTTTTATGGCTAAAACGTGTCAGTACCATTTTCCCAACACAATGTAAGTGGTCAAAAGCAGTCAGAATGGAAAGAGTGCTTTCTGCATTTTGTTTCTAACTGTTGAAAAAGAGAAATCAAAATAAAATAGTTTAATCCTTTGTATGTATATATTTAAGGGTCTATTTGGTTAGGCATACCTAAAGAAAGAGTTCCTGGAATTAAAATGAACACTTTTTCTGTGATCCCTTTGAAATAAAATTGTTGGGGTTCCTTCATATTAATTCAAAGTCTACTGTATAGACCCTTGGCTTAGTAGAAGACTAAATGATGCTGCAATCAGATATGATGAAGCTCATTCATGTTCTTTTCCCATCCTGATTCCAGCTGTTATTCAGCCCCCGTGGCCAAAAGTTTCTGCCCTTTCCACTGCTTGTGTAAATCATTCCTTAGCCAGTTTTATTCAAATTGATGCCATTAGCATTAATGTTTTCCATAAGATGTCTTTTCTAAACAGATTCATTTTGACTGTGGAGGACTGAACGTGATTATACAAATAATTAGATTGATGAATATGTAGGTACAGTACTCTCTAGAATAAACTACAAGCAGAATGTAAGTCTGTCCACAATCCAGTCAATTAAAACAAAACCAGAAATTTAGAAGATGATGTAATGCCATTTGCATATCCTTGTAATTATCTAGATATTTATATTTTGTTGTATGAGCTCAGAAGCCAAAGGGGTTTTTAAAAGTTTTCAGAAACAGAAGACAGATTTAAGGAGAGCAGTACAGGAGCCAAGAAAGATTTAAACTGAAAGATTTCTTTCCACTGCAAAACTTAAACCAAAACAAAATGTAGGAAGGCAGAAAGAAATCTTCATTATCCGGGAATATAATACAGATAGTGTCATTACTCCTACAACTGGCAGGAGAAGTCCAATAAGGCTTTGAGAGTTAAGGCGTTTTCTTGCTGTATTTCAATTGAATTCTAAGAAAACAAGTTATCTTGTGGGAATCGTATACAAATGAGCCTTGAAAAATTGTCCTTTTTTTTTTTCCCCCCCAAGAACAGTTTCTAGAAAGCTTTAAAAATGACACAGGTGTTGTTTAAAAAAACTAAGATTTAATTATCTGAGATTTGGAAAGTTACTCATGATTCTCAAAGAGAATGAGAAGCAATATGGTCCTTCCATGTTAATGCGTAAAGTGATTTATAAGGGGAGCAGTAATGAATGTTGTCACTTCTAAATGAAATAAGGCACTTGTAAAGAACATTGATCTTCCTTTTCCCCCCCCCAGGACTTAGATGGATGAAGATTGCAATATCAGCAAGTTCAACTAAGTTAACACTGTGTGTTAAAAACTCTTCCTCAAAGATATTTCTCCGTCTTCTATATAAACTAGCAATTTTTCTTTTTGCTTTGTAATCTACAGGGTGTTTCAAAAAGTTGGACCCAGTTTAAAAACTATAGTGATTTCAAATTGGGTTCATCTTTTTGATACACCCTGTATTCAAGGTTTGATCCCTACCCTGTCCCAAAGGCAAGTGCACACTCAAGGAAAGCAGAGAAACTAGGAATCGTTAGTATGAATATCATCTAGTACAAGGTGGCAATTAGGTTATAGTTTTGTTTTATTCCTTTTATAAATAATACCATGCCCTTGTTTAAAAATAATTAATAGGAGTTTATTATAAGCCCTGCAATCTAAGGCAAAGTATTCTGCAGTCATTCCTCTGTTACCTGTGGTTACCCAGTTGGTAGATTAATGTGACAAAAACATATCCAGGAACTTTGGCAGTGCTTCTCTCAGTGTAACCCACTACTTATTGTTGATGTTTCAAAGTAGTTTGAATAACAAAATCAACAGCAATTTTAATAAAAGTGGTATTCTTGACAAAAAAAAAAAAAAAGGAAAATGAATTCTGGATGTAGTAACAATAAGCAATGAGCAAATGCTCTTCTGAGGCAGGGAAATGAAATTAATTTAGAAAATTAAACAGATTAGTATGCAAAATATATCTGCTACTTTGTCTATTAAGGAAGGTCAAACTTAATGACATTTGCATATTAATCTTTACTTCTTTAATTAAGTAGAATCAAAATATACAAGATCAATATCCTACTCTTTATCTCTAGATCTCAGAGAAAAAATAATGTTGCTGCTAGAATAATGGCATAAACAGTCTTCACCGGGAAAAGGGTTAAGGTGTCTGTGAGGTTTAAAAAGCAACCAGTTTCTCTAGTAGGTTGCAGTTGAATATAATCAGGTATCTGTGAACACCTAGGCATTTATTCGACTAAGTAAGCACGTCCCCTCCACCTCCCAAGGAAGAGGATGGTGATACCCAACTGAACATTTGATCTGGGACATTGATGGGTGCCAAAATCACTCCAAGGAGCATGTTAACATTAAAAGGGTATAGAGTATCACACACAAGCTCTTGATCCTGTGCCATGACCCCATATGAAGAGCTAAGAACTATTCCATTTCCTAAGAAATCCAGAATTTTACCCAAGCACAACAACATCTTGCTGGGGAAGAACCTAGTGCTGTCCAGTGTAAGTGTGAGCAAACTGTAGTGATTTCTTTAGCTGTCAAAAGGCGCTTGACAGAATTGGTCAGAATTAGAGTACATATAATACGGATTTAGTTCTTATTTTTCTTCCATAAGTAGACCAAGACAGTAAAATTGTCTGGATGTCTCTATGATAAAAATACATCAGTTCCCCTTCATAGTGTCTTAAGAAGAGGACCTTACCATGGCTTCCTGCAATTCCCCGATTTTTTCTATTTATTTACTGAGGTTCTACAAATACAACAAGGCAAATCTGACTTGCTGAATAGCAAGAATACAAGTGGTGAATGAAAACTAAGAAGAGCTGCCATAGGCACATGTAATAATTCTGCTGCATGTGACTATTTATATTTCATCAGATTAAAGCATTAGAGCTCTACCAGAACACAGTTAAACGTGGTTTGAACTGAAACAAGTGCTGCTCCCATGACCTGACAGTTCTGAGCTTCAATGTATAGAGAAGAGAGGAGATCTGTGGAAATGACCTAAATCTTCTTGGGGTCCTCTCAAGGGTGATGACAATAAGCTCCAGAATGACAGAAGTGTTCACGAATTTTTCTCCAAAGAGGGCTGAAAGAGGCCTCAGACTTGATGAAGCTTGAATGTTAGAAATGGAAGTGATCCAAACAGGGGTTGGATGTTGTAATTAGTTTAGTGCTTCACAACTGGCTCAAACCCAGACGCAGCAAACTAATCACTGCATCTCCGGGAACGTACAAAAGATCAGTGAGTTTTAATCAACTCACTGTGCTTGTCTTCATCTTTAATCCAAACTTGCCATATCAGATGGGAATGGTCTTTATGGAGATAACAATTTCTCAACAGATCCATCTTAACTTACCCAGATTTTCAACTCTTTTCCCCAAGATTTCCTTTTTGTTTTTTCTTTCATATTTGTATGCTCATTTCTCTCACCTCAAAATCCTAAGCATAATGCATTCTCCTCTAGTAGCTCCAGC
The DNA here is from genome assembly GCF_037038585.1 of Patagioenas fasciata. Classification (NCBI taxonomy): domain Eukaryota; kingdom Metazoa; phylum Chordata; class Aves; order Columbiformes; family Columbidae; genus Patagioenas; species Patagioenas fasciata. Next base: position 165,759,414 of record NC_092521.1, on the reverse strand, counting down.
GTTTTTTTTTCCCTCTCTCCCTTCAACCCCCCTGTCCTCTCAGCTCACTCTGTTAAGCTTGTCTTGACCTGTTTCCTGCATCCCGTCTCCCACGTTTTTCTTCTTTTCAGGAATTCACATGCAATAAACCCTGAAAAAGCTTTAAAAATTCCCATCAGCATATCTAGAAGCACACTGACCTAATAATAAGAAATAAGCATTGTGATTTTCAAAGGCACAAAATAAACTTTCTACTCAGGGGCTTTAGTTAGGAGCTCACTATGTTCATATGCTCACTTTGCCTGCAAAACATTTTAGTTTATTACCACAAGTCTTACCATCCATGATGAAACTCAAGTTTTTGTTTGTTTGCTTGCTGCTTTGTTTGATTTGTTCATTTGTCTTTAGAGAAAAGAACAAATACTACTCCTTGCACTGAGAAGGTAGCATCAGTTCCAGGCAGCCTCTTGAGTATTCATTTTTTTTCCAGATTTGAAAATAATTTCTCATATAGTTAATTAAAAAAAAAAAAGGAAATCAGAGGTCAAGAGCCAAGCATCTATTGATGTTTTAACATGCTGTTTCTCTCTGTTTGCAGAGAGAGAACACAATAATAATGACTGGTTTTTAATACAATTTGATTATAGTGTTCGCAAATTGATGACTCCTGACACTCAAAGTCCTTGAACAATCCCTCAAAAAAATGAATTATGTGAGAAGACCCTCTTATTTCTAAGTAAAGAAAAAACTTACTGATGACTTCACAAGTCTAAAATTTCAGCATGCATTATAAGTGATCTTCAAACAGACTTGATGATGCACTTCAAGTCTTGACTTATAAAGAAAGAACAGTTTGTCTCTTGTCTTTGTTTTCCCCGTGACTCCAGAGTTTCTCATGGTGATGTGCTTGCCTTGTCTTCCCTCAAAATCTTCAGAGTTCGGTCCCAGAAACTCCAGTCAAGATTTTCTTTTCTTCCTCACTACCTTCCACCATCCCTTTCAATTCATTCTTACAAGACGGTTGGTTCTGTAGTGCTGTTGACACTGTGTGTGGGAGTCTCATCTAGTAATCACTTGGAGACATATGGTTTTAGCTCTCTTGTTCACTTCTAAACTTATTATCTCAAAGAATTGCTTGAGTGTTTTTGCTTGGAATTTCTGAATTATGGGGCTGGCGTTCAGTTCTCTGAAAGTATAATATCTAGATTAACCTCTAGTTGGGGTTTCACTGTGAAGGAGTGAGAAAGGGTAACTTGTTTCCTACAAGTATTAATTCCTTAACATCTTGATTGGGAGAGAGAAAAAGAAAAGCTACCATAGTCATGGGGTTAAATTAACATGGGTTCTTGCATTTCATGGGTCTTTCCTTAGTGTGTCATTGAAGAGGTCCCCACTGACCTCATGGGATCTTTTCACAAAATTCGCCAAACTAAATCTTGGCTACAGAATTACATTATTCATAATGTTAGATCAGATTTTAATTACTTCCTAGAACTTAATTCCTTATCAGCTCCCAGGAAAGCACAGTTGTTCAGAGGAACATTCTTTTTTTGAATGTAAAATGTCAGGACTTTCTTTTCAAAAATCCAGCACCTCCAGTATAACCCCAAAGGTATTTCCTGAGACTCTTCAGTGAGCTGAATTTCTGGGAAAGGCAGTGAACAGGAAAGTTATCTACAAGTTGTTAATAAATCTTGAGTTCTGCACATCTGTGCCTTGTAAATAAAATCAAAGACAAATAAGTATCTTCTTGTCATTACTTAATATAGAACACTGTCACACTGCAGTAAATCATTCATATGTGCAGTGATTAGAACTGTGTTTTAAAATAATTTCAGACACCTACAGTAAATAAGAAGGCTTTTCAGTGGTTTTTATGTCAGCATACATCCTGTAGCCTTCCCCTTCAATTCCGTTTTCAAGATTGTTTGTAGGGGACCTACAGGAAATTACATGGATCAGTTGACACTCTTCTTTTGCCTTGCTGCTCATGGATTTGAGACACAGGCTCATCTACACTGCATAAGAGCTCCTGGGCTCCCTGTCTGGACTAACCAGCAAGTTCCCTTCAGGAAAATATCCAGAAACTGTTGGCAAGATAAACCTAACCAGACAATAAGCTTCAAATAGTTATAGACATGAACTATGTCTAATTTTGCAGTCCCTCAAAACTATCCCAGCAATATTTGTACATTCAAAGACTTTTTCTCCCACCCACAAACATGCCTGCCGTGGATCAAGGAATGAAATATGCCCTCATTGCCATGCTATAAAAACAGAGCTCTGGTGAATTACAACATTAAGCTCTGACATGAAGGAAACACCTGCAAAAAAACCCAGTAATTCCATTCCACTTCAGTGCCTCTCCAGACCATCTCTATCCAAGCCTCTCCCCACCTTCATCTCCCCCTAAACATCTGATAATGACTAGCGTACTCCCAAAATGCTCTTTCTCTTAATCCCATGACAAGCCCCACATTCACCCCACCAGTAGCCCTTTCTCAGTCTGTGGGATGCTCCAGGGAGCCTCTTGACTGGCTCATGGTGATGGGTGTCACGCTGGACCATGGGGTGACCTTCATCCAGCAGCTCTGGTAGAGCCAGGACAGGGGTCCCTTGGCTCTGGATGGGTGATGGATGGTCCTCTGCCTGTTGTTTGCCCCTGTGTTCCTCTGTGATCATGGGGCATTTCATCACACAACCTAGCAGCATGAGATGTGGTAGGAATATCAGTTTGAAGGGTCTGTATCAGTACCTTGTCAGTCACAAAGAAGCAAGGAGAAAACATGTAACTTAAGGATGACGTTTCTTCTGCATACATACAAGTCTTGAGTGAACAAATTCCTCACTCTGCCACCACAAACTTCAAAACTTTTGTGCAGAAAACCAAAACTGGCAAGAAAAAATTGTATGAGGCTGATTCACTGCTTTGTTTCAACCATAGTAATAAAGTGAACTTGATATATTTACCTTGGAAGATGTAATCATGACAATAAGACAACTGTGTTTTGCAGAGATATTTTCTCTTTGTTCTTCATCAACCATTGAAAATATGCAGGCAGAACCACTTTGCTGTGGGGTTTTTTTGTTTGTTCATTTGTTTTGGTTTGGGGTTTTTTTGTTGGTTTGGTTGTGGTTTAGTTTGGTTTGGTTTGGTTGGTTGGTTTTGCTTTTTGTTTTCATTTTTGCTTTTTATTTTTTGTATTGCTGCATTCTGGAATGGGAACTATTTAAAAAATTCTATTAAATAAGCAAAAGTAGGAAAGGAAATGGGAAAGGGAAAAAGGAGAGGGAGAGGGAAAGGAAGAGGAGAAGGAGAAGGAAAAGGAAAAGTGGGTATTGAAATAATAACAAAAGACATTTTAGATTTTTTTCAAGAAATCCTTTTAAATTCTAAAAAGGAAAAAAAAAAAAAGCTTTTTGGGGGATTAAAAAAGCATAAATCTCTCTATTTGGAATGTTATACTTTGTGAGCGCTTATACCTTCCTCCAACACTGCATGACTCTGCCTTGCCATCTGTGACAACCTGAATACATGAATTGTCCCCTGGCTGTGCTACAGCACAGTGCAGGAAGTCAGCTTAGGGTCATCATAGAGCGCCTGATCCTCTTCTCATCAAAACTGGAGGAAGACAGACTTGTTACCCTGAAAAAGTAAAGAAAACAGGCAACTGAACAAGAGCAGATAAAAACAGGAGTCAAAAATAGACTTCTTTTTTTTTTTAATTTTTCAAACAGAAGTTTCTACGCTTTGTTTGGCTCCACAAAAAGTCCCTTCTTTTTTAGGAACTAAAAGAAAACAAGTATCTTAGAGAAACAAAGATAAGACTGTGAGGTAACTGCACACATTTTCAGGTTAAGATGTCTTCAACCTGTCTTCTATCACAGCTACTTTTTAGTGGTTGTTAGGGATGTGGGAATGTCTTTGTGGATGCTAAAAATAAAGATGACTCTGGCAGTAATGGAATGAAACGCCATGTAATCCATTTTTGTCTGTGTTTTAAAGTGCTCTGTTTAGCACTCTTAAGTCATAGTTGAGATCTTACATAAGAAGTAGGTAGAAACAGAAAACCTTTTTATGTGAGAAAAATGTTTTTTGAACAACAGGAAGAATATTTTTGATTTTGAATACAAGAAAAATTCTTTAACATTTTCATCCAGAATTATTGCAATGTTCAAAATATTATTTATATTAATATGACATAAAATAATATACACTGTGTATAAAATGGATACAGTATATAAGTTTATATTTATTAAAAGAACCAAGAGGTAACAGTTACAATGAAACATAAATATTTTGACATTGTAGAAAGAGTTGATTCAAAATTATTGCCTTTGCCATTTTCTCCCTGCATTTCACTTTTTGTCAAGTCTGTGTTAGTTCCATGAAATGTTTGGATTTGATTCAAATTTTCTCTTTTGATTAAAAGTGTTTTATTGGATACTTTCCAGGGATGTCAGCATCCCCGTTGGATGGAAAAAAAAAAAAAAAAACAAAAGTAAGGATTGTCCATTAGCTGAGTATTTCTTTTTTCAGGCCTATATCTGCAGAAAGTTCCACCTGGTCCCTACTCAGGGATCCCCGGGTCCTTTACATCCTTCCCACCATCTCATTTCTCTTTGTTCACATAACATAGTGTCCTGTAGATGGTCTGTAGAGCAGATCACAATTTTTCAGACTAAATCAGAAGATCTTAGATTCAGAGCTTTTGTTATACTTACCCAAATCCCTATGAAGACCATTTTCCTGAGACATTGATCAGAAATCTTTAATAACAGCTAAAATGGCTAAAAAAGTAAGAGAAATTGTTTCACCCCTGGAAATGGATTACCTTGTCTTTGCAGGAGGTGTCTCTTTTCTCTGTCTATACAGGAAGAGCAGGTGATTTTAAAAGGCCAAGGCATGTAATTTTCAGATGACTGAAGCAAGGGGAAATAAATTTAATCCCTACAGTATAGTTTCTAAATATTTCTTCTGCTTCAAGGATGCGAATTTCAATATTGCAATATTGATTGTGGGTTTTTTTAAGGAGAGGACCTTGGTTTTTTTGAGTTTTTTGAAGTCTTTGTTAAGGTGAGATGAAGTTTTTCTTCACTTACGGAGACTCATCTTTTTTTTTTCTGGAATGTAAAACCTCTTTAACTAATATTTCTATGAAAAATGGTGTGGTGGTGTTGACGGACAGCCAAGGGGAAAGCAGAGAAGAGTGCTTTATTTCTTAAATTCCCAGTTTTATGTTGGATTGTTAAAATTATCAGTATGATTTGTTTTGGTATTTCCTGTGTTTCCTGCACTGAAAGAGTATATTTTGTGCTGTTGAGAGCTAAGGAAAGAAAGTACATGGTTTTTGTGCTGTACCTAATGGTGAAATCCAGTTTTAGAACATGAGAAACAATATCTTGATTTGATCTGAAGAACATAAGAGACCCAGAAGACTTTCTGTTTCTCCTAGTGCAGCCCAAGATGCTGTTGGCCTTTTATTGCCATGAGGGCACATTTCAGGATCATGGTCAGCTCATCATCCACCAGGACTATGAGGGATTTTTCTTTTCCATCTTGTTTGGCCCTGGACCATCCTTTTGTATGGAGTTATTTCTCTTCAGGGATTAAAAGAAAATAAATACAGAAAGGTCACTTTGGATTTATTATATATTCAGGACAAGGTGTTGACAAAGGTTGAACTGCTTCCAAAACGCCGTGTTCTTCTTCTTTTCTTTTTACCCCTCAGGAAATGGTATGTTTCACTTTGCAGGCAAAATTACATTCCAGAGAAGTGACATCCATCATTTTGTGTCCTCTACAGCTCAGTTTGAGCCGTGTAGAGTGTCTCTGTAACACCTATGTGCCTTAAAATATGGCTCATCTTTACACAGACAAATGGCATCAAATGGTAAAATATCTGAAATGTGCTTCCCTCTACTCTCTTGTGGGCATACCATGGATTTTATTTATCAAGAGTTATAAATTAGCCAGTAAAAACAACAGCTGATTATTTTTTTAAGTTATTGGGTGTGGGGAGTTGGGTGAAATAGCACAAAAGCAAAAAAAAATCTCTTAAAAAAAAAAAAAGGAAACCAATAAGGTTCTCTAAACTTCAGAGAAATAGGATGTTGCAAATATAGGCTTGCCTGAGGCAAAAACATGAACATATTCCACTCTTCTTAGAATTTAACCAATTCCTCTGAACAAAATCCGTAGAATGAAAGGGTTATGCGAGGCTTTGTTTATGCGGGTTACATGACCCAGGCCTGCTACAAACATTGCTTACTTTCACGACTGAACTCCTGAAATAAAGTTCATTGATGACAGCAAATTGAGGGTGTCCAGTTACGATGCTTAAGGGCAAGGCTTTCCTTCAAGGGGATATGGACAAGCTAGAAGAACTGATTGACAGGAACCTCCTGAAATTCAAGAGGACAAAATGCATTTAAAAACGGATACATTAGATCAGGAAATGTTCCAAAGGGGGATAGGAAGGAACTTTTTCCCTAGGAGGACAGTCAAGAAGGGGAACAGGTTACCCAGAGAGGTTTTGCAGTCTTCAACCTTGAAGGTTTTCAGGACTGGACTGGATGAAACCCTGAGCAGCCTGATCTGAGCCTGTAGTCAATACTACCTCGAGTAAGAGGTTGGACTAAAGACTTGCAGAGGTCATTTCCCATGGATTATTCTATGAGTCTAAATACTGACATTCATATAGTTCTAAATGGTGGAATTAGAATATTTTAAGTGTATATAACCCAAAAGTAGTCTGTAAGAAAAACAATAACAGCAATGTGGTTTATATATCTGTAACTGCACTCATGTATATATACATACAAACATACGCAACTATAACACGTTAAATTTATACATATATATAGATATATATATATAGATATGTATACACACAGACACCGGCATACTTATATATGAATATGCTGACCTAATTTCCCTTGGGTAACTGCATCTGTTTCCTGAAAACTTGACTTCCCTTTTCCAACAGCTGTTTCTTATTTGCCACATCTTTCTGTAGGTATTTATCTGAGGGTGCTGTATCTATAAAGATGAGTGCTATAGAATGACTTCTATTCAAATAAAGTGCTTTTGAACAGTTGTGACATCTGAGAAGGAAACCTTGGAAAAGGTTTCACTGCTGTCTCCAGGCAAAATTTAAAAATAAAAAATACTGATCACACACATACCCTGATGGGCATCCTTTTATCCCTCACACTTTGTTTTTTGCAATCCATACATCTTTCTCGTGTCATCTGCCACTGACCTGGTGTTCTGCAAAAGCTGATTCTCTTCAAGACCCCAGAATTCATATTCTCTGGCATGTCTCAGTGCAGCAGGGAGTTAATCATCCTTCTATTCAGGGGCAGAAAAGACCCAGATCTTCATGATAATTTCTGCATCTATTCCTCTTGGCTTTTGTGTATTCCAGCAGGAAACAAGATCTTATGCACCTTTCAGGGACTGGAACTAAGCAGCCTGCTAGAAATCAGAGACAATATGTATGAAGCTAAAGAAACAACCATTGGTCTTCCCCACAACAACTAGATTATGCCTTTTCTGTTTCTCAGAATTACCCAAGTTTTAAGACTGTCTTGATCCAGTCCATTTTACATTACATCAGATTCATTTTTGATTCATTTTCTTCAAGCTCTTTTAATCCTTGGCGAAAATTGTTCCAGTCTGCGAATGGGATAGATCATCACTAAATGGAAATCTAAGGAGGGACATAAAGCGTTGCCTTCACTATTTCATGCAACATCTAAGAAGGTACTTATAAGAGATTACATTCTCCTCAGTGCATTAAACAGAAGGAAGCATTCTGTTTCTAGGGTAGATTTTGATCAGAATATTTCATTCCATATGAGTGTGTGTGTGCTTTAACCATTTTGCTTTTCAAAGCACAGAGGCACACCTCTTTATTTTATTCTTCATGCTTGAATGAGTTTCACCTTCCGCGTGAACTTTCATACCATCTCTCACTTGATTCAAAGAAAAGCAGAGCACTGATCCTAGCAACACATCATGCACCAAAATTGCAGAAGTTAGAAGGTATTGCACAAGATCGGGATGGAGTCTGCCTGATAATGGTTCTCTTTGTTTTCAGGTGTTTTCTTTGTAGAGTCTGAGCCAGCATTTGGCACCTTTGGAAAATTGAGTGACAAGTTACTCAAGTGACCGTGCAGAAACCGAAGGAACTCTCTGTGGAAGAGGTTCGTCTCCAAGAGAGTAGAGGCAAAACTATTTTGACCTCTGAAACTGTGCAAGAGCGTATCCTACCAGTTAACATTTGGGCAGAGAGATGGCTTGAGAGCTCATGGTAGATTGAGGGACAGATCATTTGCTACTGTTTGGGACTAGTTCTCTTCTTTGTCATTTTCTGTGTATTCCTGTTGAGTGGCCTTTAGCTAGTACCAAGAAATGCTATATCTGATGGGTGTTCACCCATGTGTGGAGGCGATGCCATTCCCCTGTTTCATGTGTGAGTGTGCATACTTCTTTGTGCTGCAGACAGGGAAAGGAAATAGTTTTCATATTTCAGCCTAGCTTGCACCTTTATCTAGTATGTCACTTTATTATTACTGTTTTCTCCTACTGTTTGTAGGAAACTTTCATCCTGGGCCCTGCAAGGATGGAGCTTGATTGTTTTTTGACTGTGGTGTTGGACCAAATGATCTTCAGAGGTCACTTTAAACCTGAATCAGTCTATGCTTATGCCTTGAAGCCCTGTCAGGAATATAAAAGATGTAAAGCGGGATAGTAATTTGTACAAGGCATTCCTGAGACTGCTTTGTGGGTGCTAAGTTGCTAATATTTAGACTAAAGTGAGTCATGTGCCTATCCCCTAAAATGGAGACATCGCTGCACTTAACTAGACAGAGGTAAATGGGAGGGGAAGGGGAAAAGAGGAGAGTGATACAACCCTGTATACAAGCTTTCTTGCCTTCCCTAGTAAAGTGAGAGGTTGAGAAGTCCCTGTCTCTGGAGATATTCAAAACCCACCTGGACACGATCCTGTGCAGGTGAACCTGCTTTAGCAGTGAGGGTGGCCTAGATAATCTCCAGAGGTCCTTTCCAACCCTGAACCATGTTTCTATGATTCTCTGAAAGCACCCCTAGATAATTTCATTTCTGTGAGACTGGAGCCTAAATCTAGTTCTTATTTGTTGATCACAGGTATGCTTCAATTTGGTTTTGATCACCACAAGACAACATGGATGGTTCAGGCTCATTTGCCATTTTACACTTACAACCTGTAACTCCAGTAAGCCTTTTCGGTATTAAAACAAGTCTGATTTCTTCTCATGTAGGATCCAAGCTGAAAAAGATTTGTGTGATCATATCAGGCCTATTTGACATCACTGAAATCAAAATAGAAGTTAATGCCGAAACAGACTCTACTTTTTAAGGCCTCATTAGCAATCACCAACCAAATGTCCCCCTCAATGTGTTCTTGAAAGTATGAGAGTATGTTTGACATTCATGTCTACTCTCCTTAGGAATCTGAGATGAACCACCTGGCATCAATGTCTGCGTGTCAACATCTGTGCATGTACTGACAAAGGTGCACAAGAGGGAAGTTTTCTCTCTGCAGAAGCTGAAGCAAACAAATGTGGAAGAAAAGACGCCTTGTTGCTTTCTCTCTCAATGTATTTTGATCCAAGCTGCCCTTCTTCATGTGTTAAGCATCTTTTCCTGATCCCTGTCAGAAGAGGATTTTGCTTTAGGCAGATTCCCAGTTCTTATGTGCAGAAGAGAATATCTTGATTTGCTTTGCCAGGTTTCTTGTCGGTTCCCGACCCCCCTTAAGATCCACAAATCTAAAGTAACTCAAATTTCTGTGCAGTTGTGCTGCACTTAAAGTGGCAAACTGTGTACAAAACTGGAAAATTTTGTACTGTTTGGTTCTCAGGTAGGAATTGAAATTGTGCTACCACAAATCCAATCTTCTCTATACAACACTTCCTATTCCTATCAATGCCTACTATGAAAAGTAGGTGATACAGTGATAAAAGTGTGAAATAAAAAAGGAAAACCTCAAAGAGCAGTATTTTCTCTTCTGTGACCATGATTCTTCCATCCCTTGATTTTCTGCTGGTCTTTGTATGTATTTTAGGTTCTTATGAAAAGAGAGTGGCACTGGAGGCAAGGATGGTGAGCATCAGGACCCAAACTGGAAGAAAAGTAGGGGATGTATGCATAGTCGAGGGATAGGAACCATTTTTGAGTTCCTTAGCTTTAGGCACTAATTCTGCAAAGAAAGATGAGTTGACTAATCTGGGTCTGCTTCACTTTACTCACATGAAAAACGGGGAATGCAGTGTCAACTTCTCCGGAGAGCAAGAGGCCCTGATTCAAATTGGGAAAAAAATCCATCATAGAGTTAAAAAAAGGTGCTGAACACTCAAATATTATTTATGACCATAAAAGGGATACTTCCCACATTCTCTGTTTTATCTCTTTACATGTCATATGGTAAACTCACCTGAATTATGACCTTTATTTGGAGTGTGGCCATAAAAACGTGTGAGCAAGAGTTGTGGGTGATGACTTTCCAAATAAAACTGAATGGCCTTGATCTGATACAATGCAACAGAGGATGATGCATTTTAAGTTTAAAATAACATATTTATGTTTGATGAGAAGAAGGTAAGAAAAACCAAAACAACTTATGTGTGCATATGTCTGCTCTTATAACAGGCTGCAGCAGCCTCAAAGTAAAATGGCACTCCAGAGTTCACAGTAACTTCAGATGTTTAATATACAGAAAACAAATGTTTAACAACTTCAACCTCCATGGATCAAAGAAATAATGAATATTGTTTTACAGTGATATTTTTAGTCTGAACTAAAATAGCTGAAAGTCAATGCTGGCAGCAGAACATTTTCTTGCACAAGTGATTGATATAGCAGGGGCCATTACTGCCTTTAATTAAAATAGACACTCTCACACAACACCCTCATCTCACATCACAACTCCTCCTGTAATTTGTATATATTTATTCTTTATAAATAGCCAGAGGCTGTTACAGTTCATTCTTGGCCTGATAATCAATAGATTTGACCTTGACTTTGAAGGAAACAGGATTTAGTGCTAATAACTTTAATAATTTTCCATTTCAGTTCTTTCCATACAAAAGTTTAGCTAGTTTTTCTTTTCTATTTTTCTTCAATCATCCATGTAGGGTCTTGTTTTGTTTTATTCTATTTTATTTTCTTTCTATAGTGCTCTCCATTTTGTTTTCAGCATCTTCTTTCATTTAATATATGCTCTTTGTCAGTGTTTGCTCCACAGCTGCATATTTTACATTTATCTGAATTAGATCCTATTTCTACGTATAGCATTGATCTTTTATCTAAATTGTTCCTGTTTTTCTTCATCTGGCTATTCCTAATTTCTGAAGCTTTCATCTATTAGCTTGAAATACGCAATTTTCAATACTGTTGTCATTGTTATTTATATAAATATCAAAAACCTGCAGACAGAGAACAGATCTTTCCACAAATCCATGACCCAGATCTGCTTTGAGTTGTTTTCAGATAGAGTACATTTACTGTGTTAACCCTTAATTTATATCAGGAAAGATGAAAATGAAAATGTAACAAGATGAAAATGTAACCAGAGGTGGTACTGGAAGAATTTATGAAATTTGAAACTCTTTTCCCTTGTGTTTAGAAGAGTCTTCTGTCCAGAACCAACCAGAAAATGCATTTGTAGGACAAGCAAAACAAAGGACTTCTAATTAAAAAATCAGGACTACCTGTGTTTTTAAAAAACATTCCTTCACAGTCAAAAAATTTAGAAGGCCAAGATCCATCACCTCAAGATCCCTTTCTCTACTAAAGCTAAGTATTTTCCCTATTTTTTTCTTCCCTTAATGTATCTTGACTGCCACAATTTTCCCTGGATTATGGTGGCTTCAGGACTAAGGACTTTAATGGGCGAGGGAAAGTGTAGTTCGGCCTATCAAAATACGGAATCACTGTTGTCAAACTATTCCGAAGCAGACAACTAATATTTCACCAGAAATTTCAGGCTGGTATGTGCCAAGGGATTGCTTAAACATGTATGTCCAAAGGTATCTTCAGGGCTGCACTTAGGACCTTATTGCCTTAAAATTGGCTCGTTCATCTCTGTTTTCTATTTATTCACAGCTCAATGCCTATTATAAGTTCCGAAGTTTTGCTTTAAAACTGAATAATATGTCCTTAAAAATCTCCGTAACAGAAATAGGGTGGAAATGTGGTCATTTTCAGTCCTCTTGTTCTGAGATAATTTTGAAGAAATCTCACTTATTTAGGGGCCCTTTGTTCTCCATCATCTTTCTATTTTATATGCTGTGAATATTAACTGTATACTCACATTTCCTAGGAAGTACACATAATGCTCTTGTGTATGCTGTGTTTTGGTAGCAGCTTACATTTCCATTGCTGTTAAGACATTGCCATTGTTCATTTTTTTTTAATAAGACATAAGCCAGGCACACTCCATATATACATATTTATCTCTAAAGTCCAGTGGCTTATTCCCAGTTAAATAATTCTGGGGTGTTTTGATTTGAAGACATGAAAAGATAAGAATAGGAGACTTCTCAATAATACAGTTTAAACTCTGTTTTTCAGACCTTCCCAGTCTCCTGGCCAAACTGGACATCTCTGCTTTTGGTTGTTCCAGCTTGGCCTGCAATTCATGGATAAAAGTCCAGAAGAGCAAGTAAATATCCCTGATTACCGGAATTTCATGGCAATGGATTTATTTCACTGTGCTTTAATCTCCAAATTAGGAGTTTACTTTTCATTATCGTGGGAATATCAGACAAAGAGTACTGGGTTAGATTTAGGGTTTGGGTCTGGATTGATAGCTGATGTGTGATGAAGATTAACAGTCACTAAAACAGAACATTCACAATCATTTTGTTATTTCCATTAAATTATTTGGTGAAGTTATGCCAAGGCCATTCTTGGTATGAAAGGGTTTTAATGAGGCAAAAGACAGCAAATGCTGCCAAAACTAGAGATCTTCCAATATAGTTTGTTCAAATCTTAGATCCAGGAACAAAAACTGGCATTCTCAGCTTCAGAGAAATTCAGGGATAACACAATTCAGATCTATCTTGCTTCCTTTCTCGACACCTGGGTAATATCCATAGTAATTCCAAGAGACATGTTTACTTTTTACAAATATGATACTGGCATGTGCTAAAAGACTTGCCTTTTTTAGAAATTTGATCTGTTTATTTTACACAAAATAATCTTACTAGAAATATGATATTGGGGAATTTTTTTCTTTTTGGCCTCTAAAACTGTACATAGAACCTGGAAAACACCCCATTTAAAACAAACCCCCCAAAACAAGCAAAAAACCCAACACCTAATGTACTGAAATAATAATTTATTCTTCTCAAGAGACTTGGGTCTGCATAAGCAACAGGGTTTGTAATTAAAAGATCATGGAGTAAAGGATGTAGAAACAAAAGAGGGAGAAAGAGAGAAAATCTTCATGTGTCTCCCATGAGCTGGAAAAATTACCAGGGTGTCAGGAAATAAATTATTATTATTTCAAGCTGAGGTGTTAGCGTTCAACTGATGGGTGATAAAGAATTTTCCACCCGTGTTGAAGATGTAAAAATAAAGGATTTGTAAACCACAGGCAAATAATCATAGAATCATAGAACCATTTATATTGGAAAAGATCAAGTTCAACCTTAAACCTACACTGCCAAGTCTACCAATAAATAAAAAGTGTAACATTGTGGGTTTTTTTATTAAATTTTAATTATCTTCTTGTCTCTGTTGCTATCGGGCACCCAATAGTGGAAAGTGATAGTACAGAGCAGGCAATGAACTATTAAAAAGTGTTAAGATGTTTAATTTTGTATGTGAAGGTTGTGGCCCCAGAAATTACTATCTAACAAGCCTGTCTGGGCAAAGTTAGAATGTAGGTGGGAATTGTATACTGAATAATTATATTTTTAATTTGCGTGTGACATTTTTCTCATCCTGTGCTAGGCAATCCCAGTCTGCATACCTGGTTGTTCAAGTGTCCCTTTGTACTTAATGAATAAAACCAGTCTATTTCAGGATGGTTTCAGGACAGTTTTAGGCACTGATTTAGGACAAAATTAACTGGTCTGTATGCTTCACTATTGACTGATGGCAATGGGAACGAATATGGATCAAGTTGCTTTACATAGTGCACATTTTCATATTTTTCTCCTTGAATTGAATTCCCATGATAAAGCAAAACTAAATTTTTACACTCATTCAACTCTGTCAATTGATATTTGCCAATTACTAGACAGGATTTCTTGTTCTGTATCTGTAACATTCAAGGTGCTGAGATAATCTCCTATCTGGCTGTTACTTGAGCCTAGATTAAGTAGATTGGGCAAAAAGAATGAAAAGATACCTTACATACAGCACAGTATGAGTAATATATTTGTGCAGATTTCTAGGTGATTTAGTTAAGGTTATTTCTCCATGTTACAGGACACTTAATACTGTTAGAATTTATGACACTATAAAATCCTAGGTATGTGGTCCAGCTTGAATTTTGGAGGTCTGCAGGACAGAACCCATATTCATGCAGAGATTAAAGATAACAATAAAATAGTTGTCTCTTTTCCAGTACAACACACCTTAGGGAGATTGTTGGTCTCTGAATAACTCTTTTTTTCTGTATTTTTTTTTTCCCCCCCCCCAGGCAAAGAATCTCAGCAAGTTCTGGTTGTATCACATTAAGCAATACCATTTCATTTAGCAGCTTCATATTCCTATTGTGCTAATGCATTCACTAAAAGATCTTTTTCTAGTCAACAGATTACCAATACAAACATTAGCTGAATTACCAGTACATTTCATGGCTCATCTCTAATGAATGTAAATAGAGATTTATTGATAAGAATGACAAATGCATTAAAGAAAGCAAAATGAGGAAAATCAATTGTTAATATCACTGACATTTTGCAAGGAGAAAACTAATCTTTCAAAACTGTTCAATGTCTGAATCAAAACTTTTTTTGAGACTTGAGCTGTAATTGCTCTTTTTAAAGTTTGAATGTATACATACTTCAGTATGATAAAAATAAACTAGTTTGAAACACGGCTCTGAATAAATAAAATGAGTAATAAAGAGCCCAGGAAGACAAGTTTTTTCAGGTATAGCAAGAAATTGGAACGCTTTTTGATTTGCTGAACTTCAGAGTATATAAATTTAATGCTAGAGTAAGAATTGTGGTAAAGATGAGAGCACACGTTGACATCTGCAAAAAGGAATAATATATGTTGGAGGAATAATACATGTAGCAGGATGGCTGTGAAGTTTCATGACAATCTGATAATGAAATGAAAACTGAGAAATGCCAGTGGATGAGCAGAGAAAATAAAATTGGGAGTGGAATGGAAGTCATTTTGTTATATTAGAATCATGTTATGGTAAGCAGGAAGAAACCCAGTGTAAAAGTCATCACTTTATTAACCTATAGACACCAGGCATAATTTATCTATTGTTTGCAAAACACTATGATGAGAAAATTAATCAACAATTGTTTATTTTTCTTTTCTGCTTAGAATCTAGGAACCACTGGAGATGAGAAAATATCCCTCCTTTTTTTTTTTTTCCCCTTTTTATTGGACCTGATGCAGACTCATTTGATCAATTTGCAAATAATTTGAGTCCTCTTTCAAAAAATTATGACAAATAGTTTAAGAAAAATACCTTCCAAAAGACAATTTCCTCAAAAGATGAAGCGATCTGGCTAAATGTATCCGTTACTCATCAATGACTCTGCATGTGGTTGTCTTTGTCATGGAAACAGCTGGTTAGAAATTTCCTTGGGAGAGAAATCACTGACTTTTTAATCAAATATTGAATTAAAATATTTTCAAGAGCCGAAACAGCATTCAATGCATTCAACGTAGCACTTCTAGTGCTCTCCAGGAAAAAGTTCTGCCTGTTACATCTTCCATGATTCTCTCTTCTCACAAAGTGGAGATGCAGAAAAATTGGCTGTGGTAAATCAAAGGACTCGGAGTCTCACTATAATGATATTACGCATGCTGCTGAGAGACAGCAGATATTAGCTCAGCTGAAGCACAGCTAACAGGACTACATGGCTTTAGGACCAAAGCTATATCAGTTCAGAGTAAAACTGATTTCTCCTCACTGTTTTTCTTTTCCCAGGAACTGCCAAAATCATAATAGAAATATCACAGCTTACGTTTATTTTCTTCTTGGGCGAACTATAAAGCATTATTGATAGAGGCAGACACATATTGCTATTTTTTGTTTTCACTGATACAGAATCACTCAAAACAAAACAAAACAAAACAAAACAAAACAAAACAAAATAACCAACCAACCAACCAAAAAAAACCAACAACCCATTTTCCACAGTATAATTTCTATGAAGGATTTTCAGCTAGCGTCAGTCAATTGTTCCTTGACTGGGTAAGTATAATCTCCATAAAGAGGGGATGGGCATGATTTTTAGTAGCTTCATTTAACACATAGAGAATCTTATTTTCTTACAATATAATTTATCTTTATTACATCAGCTTTGTTTGCACTGAAAGAGAAATCGTGAATGAGACACCAGGTACATGAGTGTTGTCACCTCATGGAACATCAAATTCACGCCATGGAATGACAAATACACTGACTCAATGCACACAACATGCACAATGTACTTCACCTTGCAGGCAAAGGTTAAGTCATGTGATGGAGAAGGCAAGTCCTATGTCATTCACATCACAGAACTAACTCGTGTTGTCTACTTGAGACATAAGTTTTCCCAAGTACATAGGATGGAAAGTGGAAAGCTCCCCTTTCTGCTTCAGCTGGCTTGGGGGCATCATCTCAGAATACAAAATGTTGGTACAAAAGCAGAAAACCACCTTGTGGTAATTTTTGTTATGATAGTAGCATTACAGATGTTGACAGTTCTGCTCTGTTTTTTTTCACAAGTATTACTCACGATTTTGTAGAAATCATTATCCAGTGAAAAGCAATGCTCTCACGTATTTATCTTTTTTCTCCCGTTTTTCAACAATTGGATGATGAGGAAAACAGAGCCTGCTGTTCCTCTGAGTCAGTAGTGGTAAGAATGCATGAAATACGTGCCCTACATTTCTTGCAGATGCCACTTTTCCTAGAAAGTTCAGAAATTTTTCTGGTAATTCATAGATACAAAACACCTCTTCTTCATTTGTTCTAACTTGAAAATTGTTTGATGACCCCAGATAATGGGCTGAGCAAACTAAAGAAGAAGAAATCTGATTAAAAAAATATACAATGCAAACACATTAAATTCACTGTCTCCATATATGAGTGAAGTTTTTGTTAAAAACATGAAGGCAAATGCAATAATAAAGTTACCATGAATGTTGGATTCTGGACAGACTGCAGGACACATAGTCACCCTCATTTCCCACGGCCTTCTGTAAGGGGCAGTTGTCTGGAAGCAACCTGTCTTCCTAATTATCAAGCTTCTTTCGTACTCTAATAAAAATAAATGAAGTTACAACACAGTGAGTTTCCTTAATGAGGTCTGAGAACACTGTACCAACAATATGGAAGCCTGACGCCCTAATGATTTGTCACAGAACCACTTCAGGTGTGAATTTAGAGCTCATTAACTACTTGGCAACAGGGATGAGTTTACTTTTAATTGTATTTGAGTTGGTCTGGAAATTAACGTTTCCATCTTGGACCAAGTGGAAAAAACTTCACATTTAATGTCAAGTAAAGAGCATGTGCACCAACAGTCAACATGCAGACAATGACACACTGAAAACCTATACCTAAATACAGCCTATTGTGCTTTCTGTCATTTATAACATATAGCCAATCTAGCCTTTCACTTTTTCAATGTGTTGCTCCTAAATTGCCTAAATTGCTTTTGAGGTGACTGCTACCATAATTATGTTATTGATAGGTACAAATTCTTCTCTGATGCACTTGGAGAAGCTCTTAAGGTCAGAGAACTCCTGACATTCTCCAGGTAGCCAGAAGTCCATTTTGGGTGCTCTGCACCTGTCACCATTTTTGGATCCTTGGAGAATTTCTCATTATCCTCCTTTCTCAGTAGTCTTTGATCAGCTATGTGTCATAAAGGCTCAATTATATATTAAAAAATGTATTCATGCCTAATAAAAGACTTATAAAATTAACCTCATTAGGAAGAAAACATGTATTATCTTTAAAGATACAGTGAGAAACCCGAGTTTTTTACTGTTTGAACTAGAAATGGGGTAAACTTCACTAGTTTCAGCTGGAGTTTGCTTTGAATTTTGGTGTCGTACATAAAACCTGGACATGCAAATGCTTGCGTATGTGAAATGCTTGCACATAATGTGGCTCAAATATTCCTCTAATGTGTCCTGGCTGAAACCAAGAAGCATTGACTCTGTTAGTCTCAGGAGGTATTGGCGTTGTGGAATCTGAATTGACAAGTTCAGACATAATGTATCTTAACATTTCTTCCCTTTATATTAAATAAATGATAAATGTAAGCCCAGAGAGAATGAGATCCTCTTAGTATTTCATTACCATCATCGAAGACTAAGACTAAAATTTCTTTGATTAGTGCTTTTATATGTCGCTTGTCTTTGTCAAACTTTTGATGCTTTTTAGTTGTACTCTATACTTCTGTTTTCCTGTTAGAACCTTAGGGCAAAACAATAAAAGAAAATCATTTAAAAGGAAACAAAAAAACAATAATAGAGTAGATCTTTCCTTGAATGTCATACAGTACATGAGTGACAAGGGAGAGAAAAACTGAAATGTAAGAAAGGGCTTTCCTTCCACTATATTGTAGAAAATTATTTATCCTTGATCTCTCAGGGGGGGTAGAAGGATGCCTGGACAGAATCAGAAGCAGCAAACATCCATCATGTTAAATCTGTTTTCCAATAACTGAGAAAATATGTATCAGAATCTTACGAAGACTTCTGATAAAAGATTACCTGTACAATTGGCAATTTAAGGGGATAACTCTATGAATTTACCAGTCTAGGACTACTGAAGTTGTTCTAAACATTGAGTTCTAAACCTGCAGTCATGCCTCTGCATTCATTCTTGTTACCTGCTTCATCTCTAAGTATTTCAAATGCCTTTGTAACTTTACTGCTTGTAATGAACTTCTGAGCAACAAATAAGACTGTAAGAGGTTTTGTTTCCCTTTTTCTTCCTTCTCTTTTCCCAGCACTTCCCCAGTATGGTGCTCCCTGAGGCACCTGTCTTCTCAAATGGAGACGACTTTTCCCACCAGAGAACTAAATGAGCAAATTAAACCATGATTAAGCACAGATTTAAACCAGAATTCTACCCTGGATCTCTTAGAGACCCCTTAGAAATTGAGATTTTAACTGATACTTTCAATTTCTATAACAGAAATAATGAAGGTAAAGAACAAGTCTTTAGTTTATATCAATAGAAAAGTGGAAAGGACCGTCAAGGATGGGCGGACTCTGTGCTGGTGTCCTACAAGTGCCTGACAAAAGTCCTTGGGAATCAAGGTCACCTAGCACAGCAGATATGATGGTTGATTCCCTTAACTTCCAAAACAGAATGATTTCTTCCAAGCTGCTTCTTGCCAATAGTCACTGGAACTCTACAACTGGCTCAGGCATTTACTTGAGAGATGAATTTCTTGATCATCCACATTGCTTGTGCTTTGTTTTACATCATGGAGTGTTGTTGAAAACTGTGAGCTGTGGTGCTTGCAGATTGAGTTAAATTAGAAGATTGCAAGAGCACAACAGATGTGCTCCCCTCAATACAGTGCAAGCCTGTCCATGGGACCAGACTGGACTTAATGTTATGCAACACGTGAGTCACCCCCTGCAGTGTAGTGTTGAATTCCCATCATGAGTATCTCTGTTTATGTAACCCCTTCTACTGAGCTGAGCAACTTGCTGATACAGATATAAATACTGATTCTTGATACATGTTCCCGGGAATCGTTTGAGGGAGTGCTTTTGATCCAGAAGGAAGGCATACAAGGATCATTCTAGTAGTTTAGCAACACTGATAGTCACATCCCAGCACCTCAATTGCAGTGATTTATTTATCATATTCTGACTCCTACTACATAGGCAACCATAGCTTAAGAATTAACAAAAGTTCATCACAGAATAAGAATGATAATTCAGTCAGCTTTTTACCTTGATCTGCTCTGAAAGTTGTTTCAGCAATGTTCCTTCTGTGTTTGTTCGAAACTTTCACACTTCCGTCTTAATTTCCAGTTGACGTTAGCATATGGTTCAGAGTCGTTATAAGATAACAGTGAGTCATGCCTGAAAATCACAGTGTCTGAGACTCTAAGTGGAGACATAAACAGTGAATCAGTTATTCTGGACTCCCTAGAATAAGTGGCGAGAAAGAAGCACTTTCTGGATGCAGCTCATCTGCCCAGGTTCTGGTTATGTAGCAAGAGCTATGGGACTTCAGTTATAAATGACTTGTACATATGAAAATAAAATTTGTCCTTTAGTGTAGCCGGCTATCAGGATTGTGCCTGTTCTCGCACAGTGTATTTAAGTCATTAATTCCCTGGGTCTTTCAGCAACTGTCCAACTTGTTGTCTGCATAGGTGAGATATGGACTGCTCTGAGGCACTGGACAGAATTGAAACGAGGGGACTGACTGAACAACCAACCATTTAACTGATTGTTGCAGGAGTTCCCCAGGTGGGAATTTCATACGGTTCTGGAGATTCCCCCAGGCACATCCTGTTCAGTCCAGTCCAATTCATGATTTGCGTGCTTAAATATGATGATTAATATCCTGAGTAAAGTAACTCATTGATTTTTAGGCAGTCTCTTGCTGCCAAAGTTATTGAATTGTACATAGATATTTGTAAACAAAGAAAACAAACTTTCCAGTAGATGCAGAAATAATCATGTAGGACAGTCTTTTATAGGTGGCTAAGAGTTTTAGGAGATATCTTGTATGTGATTAATATTGCCAGTAAAGATTGTAGACAAGATGGAGTGTTCACATAGGAACACAGGCCAGCAAGATCATAAAAAGTGAATAGAAGAGTGATGTGGGAAGCCCCACCAGTTCCAGCTGAAGGTCCTGCTGCAAGGTTTCTTACAACAGAGGCCCCTGTGACCATACAGCAGCAACCAATACTAGAGTTTGAGTGATTTCAGTGTGAACATTGTCCTATAAGAACATCCTAACAAATTGTTTTTCTTCCATTTTAACAAGTATTCAGACTTTGAGCATCTGTGCAAATATCCACTTTAGGATGAAGGGAGTTTCACTGAAGAATCCTGTCATTGTAGTGGTTAGAAGTCTGTTGACAATGAAGGGAGAAGTAGGTGGCAAATGTTACTACTACTACACACCAAGACACAGTATTAGCCACAGTTGGGAAGATTAATTGCATCCATATGAATTTTTTTTTTTTAAGTTACCATTTCAGAAACCAGTGAAAGAGCTGATGGAGAGGTCCACATGGGCTCCATGGCTATGCAGGATACGTAGAGCCAACAGTTCATTTTTATCTTTTGGGTATACTATATTTCACTTTTGCTTTTTGCTTATCAAGCCTATTTTTGGTTCCTTACACCATAGCATATAAAACATACTTTAGCATGACCTGGAGGAGTTCTATTAATGTCAACATGCAAGATGAAAAATCACACTGCATTCTATACTATTTAAAACTGAAATGTCTTCATACAGTTATTCCAAGTGTATTTGACGATATCGGTCATGTTGATTAACTGATCTTACTAAATGAAAACGCAGAGGTACACTATAATTTTTCAAACACCAAACATTCTTTTTAAAAAATATTTTAAGCTCACTGCATCCTTTATTCAGTTATGAATTTCAATAAAGTAGGATGAAATTGAATTGTAAAAACAATATATAGTTGTGTCTTCAATTCTGAAGTTTCTTGTCCTCTGCACCTAAAATATAGTATAATTAGTATATACCAAGCTGCTTCTGGTGTTGCAAATCTTTCTGTCAGTGTTTTGCTGTGCTTATTCCTATGATACATAGCAATAGTAAATGAGCATAAATACATTTCACAGCATTCTAGGTCTAAAAGTTTATTTTGCTTTTCCAGTCTACATAAATACTTGATAAAGGAAGATACTGAACGCTTGGAAAATCAGCCCTGAACTGTTTGAAGGCCTAATGTGCCAGCAGTTCTATTTATTAAACATGTAAGAAGATTCAGTGTCTGCAGCTTTCCCCTCTGCCTACTCATTGAAGCCATAAAGATCAGTCTGCAAGTCAGCTTGATCTTGGGAATAAGTTGCTCTAAAATTGATCTAAATTTAAGACAGTGTGAGTTCCCTTAAATGTATTGTTATAAACCTTTGGTTTATTGAAGGTCTCATAACTTGAGTTAGTAAAGAAGTTCTCATGAAAATACACCCATGTTAGGTTACAGGGTTTTCATAATTTAATTCTCTCTTCTTTTAGTGTGATATCCTCTAAGAGTATAGAAATATTATTCAGATGTCTACGGGCTTTCCTTGCAGTGGAATGAACATTTCCACAGCATCATACTTTAACATGGTGAGCAATCACAGTTGAGGTTGAGCTATGGAACTGGATTTGGTGTGTGGCTCCTCACTGGAAGATTGGGTAGATTGGGAAGAGACATTTTGCTGAATGAACACCGACTTATACCACCGTAGCTGAGGATCAAGGTAAATCCACAGGACAACCCTGAATCACTTACCTGCTGCAAACCCACGCTGTGAACCTCTGGACTGGGCTTTGCATTGCTCACATCTGTCTCTAACTTCCTTATGGGTCTTTCCTCATTTTCTGGGTGTTACAGAGCAAAGTCTGCAAGCCTGTAACCGTGAAACTGAAGACAACACAAGAGAACAAGTAGAGCAGAGCATGACATGCTTCTCTTTTTCTTATGAAGTTAAAATATTACGTAAGGGCTTGAGAGCTATTGTGTTTCTTGAAGCATCAGTTTCTGAAATCATGCAATAATGTGTTAAAGTAACTTTTCCCTGGAAGAAACAAATAAACAAACAAATTTTCAGCTTTTACTATTGTAGAGACAAGCTTGATAAGTATTAGAGTGTAATAAAAACTGAAGTGTTAACAAGGGACTATTAACCACAAAAATCCCATGATTTATTTACAAAAGCTCCCCAAAATCATTGTTCTTTAAACCTGATACATTTTTAGTGGTTGTAATTGACAAAATCGAAGCTGCTTATAATGAAATAATGTTTCTGAAGCTGATACGGCGCTTCCTATAATTCCGTGATTTATGAATAGTTTGTGTGCAGATAAACTTCAAATTGATTTTTGTTCTCTTTGGACAGATGGGCTCGACGGTAGTATTTGGCTGCTATGATTCAGCAGCATTGAAGCATAGCTAAAAGTGACTTTTTTTGTATCATAGTGTGGATAGTACCCACACTATGAAAATATGAACAGAAATAAAGTACAGTTTTGAGAAACCTGTCAATCAAAAAGCTCAAATTATTCCACTTAATAGATTCTGCATGAATACTTCAAATAAGGTGAGTCCAAAGTGAAATGTAGGAAGATGTGGTATTTACGACCCTTTTAACTTCGATCACAGACTGCTCATTTTAGGGTAGTTTCTTCCAGTGTCTATGTTATTCATATGATTTGCAATGTAAAGAGGGAAATAAAAATCCTTCTTTAGAAACCCAAAGAGCCTGGGGTCACAATCTCTAAGTTCCTAAAATGGACTAAAATGGATGAGTTAGGACTACATTTTAGTAGACCTATCACAGGATTCATACATTATTAAAGAACTAGAGTATATTCCTCCGTTTTCTAGGGTTATTGCAATTGTCTGTGTTAACCCAGTTGTCAATTCTCTCAAAATAAATAAGCAAGTGTATCTACCACTCACTGCAGATATCTGAGAGAAGATTGTGTATCGGTATCCAAAGACAGTCCCATGTTTCCACCCCAAAAGACTAAACAGCGTAAATTGGCTTGAGTTATTTTTGTTTGTTTGGGGTTTTTATTTGTTTGGTTTATGTGGGTCTTTTTGTTGGGTTTGTTTTGTCCACAGATGACTGAGGGATACCTTTGTGTGAAGTGTGGGAGGCATGTGAGGTGAACAGAAACACACATCATGTCCTATCCAAACTGTCCAACAAGCCAGTTGCAAAATATTAGAGGGAAAGGAGGTGTCTTATGTTCCACCTTGCACCAACATGCACTAGGCTTCCCAGTGGAAGCAAAAGGATCTTTGGTTTGTGTGCATAGTGGTTTTTTCAAACATCTTCCTAAGATGCACCAACTTCTGAAGTGGAGCACAACATACAAATGATCATACAAATAAAGATATTACAAAGATATTAGAGAGACAGTCCAGCCTTCTTGCACCAGGAGTGGCTGTTAGGTTGTTTCATGTAAGCAAAACACAAAAACTGCCACCATAGTCTACAAGAGGCACTGGTTTGCTCAACACCATGAACACAAGGGTGGCTCTGGATATGAGTTCAAATGCTCCAAATATTCTAAGTTCAGAGGTGTGTGGTTGGTGTCCCACCTCCATCCATCCAAGGCACTATATGGAAGTCCCTTCAACTTTTTGTGCACGTGGGTCCATAGTCTAATGGGAGTGTTGATATATGTGGTAACAGATATAAAATCTTCAGACACTGTAGCAGTATGGTCCTTCCTTTGATTATGAGACAGATCCATTATGTATTAATGGCTGTCCATTAATCAATCCATTATTAGTCTGCTAATGGATTAAGTAGTCCATTATCCTTTAATTCACATGCAAAAATTGTGAAACTCTTGACATGAAGCTTTAGGCTTTCATTGCATGTTCCTTGAGGCAACTAAAGGGTCTTCTCATGCAGATTCAGCTTGTATCACATCTGAGATTTTCTCCTTGTTACTTCAGATTATTTTTAGGGAGAAGTGATTCTTTTGAAAGTCTTAATTTTTGGTCAGTAATGGAACAAGAAGTATATTTCACCTATCATTCTGCTAAAGCAATGCTACCATAGCAGACCGTTACAAAGGAATCAATCTTGGCAACATCCCCAGAATGTACCAACCTAATAACATCACTTTCCAGTGTCTGCCAAAGTTTAAAAGAAGGGGATGGGCTGGTGGGCAGAGAATGTTAAGCATGGATTAATCTACCTTTGCAAACTGGATTTACCTGAGAGCTTTGGGAGAAGACTCCACCTTAGAGCAGGATAGACATTAGTGGTGCTGAATGAGCCCCAGTGTGCAGATCACAACTGGATTCCTTCCTACATCCTCTTCCTGTGCCCTGTGCAGATTTTTATGTATGAGCTACGATAAAACGGGAAATCAAGGACTGTATGTTCCGGATGAAGGTCCAGACCATCATGCCAGCTCACATGGGCCAAATGTGAATTTGGTATAAGGAGATGCAATTCTACAGCCCTGCTATTTGTTTTTCAGCTGAGTAATTATTTCAGTCATTTGGTACAAGAACTGTAATCATAAATATCTTAGGAATGAGGAAAATCTAACCTCTTAGTCTCTCTGTATCTCCATAATGGATGTGTACAGGACAATGTCCAAACTGGGAAATCATGCAGTGATATATTCCCAGAATATTCCTCTAACCTCCAGCAATTTGTGAGTCAGACTTACAGAGCCCTGGCAGCAACTCTGTGTTTAATAGCCTTTGCAGGACTTTTTGTCCATGAAATCGCGCAGTCACTTTTTGAGCCCATGTAAAATTCTATTATCCGTTACATCTCATCGAAAGGATTTTGACAGCTAAACTATGTTTGAAACAGTTTTGTATGTTCTTGGACACTTAGAACTGATATATCTAAATACATTTGAGAACCTGAACTTTGGTTCCTAAAGCCCTGGTAATCAAAGGCAAAGCCAGTTAGAACTTGGACAGAGAAACCAAAACAGGGACCTTCCTATCAAAATCTCTCACATTCCTGTCCTTATTTAATCTTAGATTGAAAACTCATTAGCCTGAGTATTATTGACATATTTTGTTCTAGAGTGGTACCTAACACAGAAAGCAAAACCTACTGACTCATTATTTAGTCTGTAAATCACTGCAGATGCAGTAGAGGAGGTGGTTGGTTTCTCCTGCGATCAAATAACTCAATGTATACGCAGAAATAAGCGTGTTTGAGGGCAATTCTCACTTGAAAAGCGTTGCCTTGAGCTGCAGCACAGTAACTGTGTGTACAGTATTGTGCATTGCAAACAACAGTCTTGTTGACTGCTACTGCAAGTGGTTTCAATAAACCCAGTTTGCTTAGATTTATGACAGCCTAAGAGTTCAGTTACTGAATGCTGGTTCAAAGATGTTGACATCCAGCTGCAAGGAGAGCTAACCTGATGATCTGCAGTTATCTGACTACAAACTTCTGTGATCATAATATCTTTCATGCTGATGATTAGAGAACAATACTGCAAACCAAGCTGAACCTGCAAAGCATTGGTTTTGATATGGAGAAGGTGGGCCCTAAAAGTCACCCTTCTTTTCATATAGGTTAGAACCTGGATATATCACACCACTGGGGAGCTGTAGAAACTGGTGGTTTTTTAATGTATCACATCTCTTCTAGTAAATCAGCGGTCATCCATGGATTTTTCCCATTCGTGACAGGCAGTGTTTTCATAGTAATGAAGGGAAGCAGCAACTTTTTCATGAGATCCATGTAAAATAACTTGTTAAAACAAAAAAGGCCATCAAACACACTGCCTTTCTTATAAAACAAACAAACACAAACAAACAAACAAGGCAAAAAAAGATCATTGACTGGACCCAAAGTCATTACTCTAATAGGTACTGCTAAAAGCAGCAAATTCCCAAAAAAAATCTCTGTTTTTGTCATGACAGCCAGGTTGCTTGCTAAGAACTGATCTTTCATTTCTTCTGTTTTGGCTTCAACACAACATCTGTTTCAATAAGAGAGTATTATTGTGATGTTTGCAAGTTATACATTGCAACTGTACATGCAAACAGGAGAGAATGGGAGTTCTAGCCAAAGTTAGCAGCAGTTACAAGCAAAATTTGTGAATATCCCATGTAAGAACAGTCTTCAAGAAGGCTCTGCAGCTGCCTTCTTAGCATTTCTGCCTTCATCCTTGCTAACTTTAGGATCAAATTGTTTCTGAAGTAAACTTTCTTTCATACTGATGCTAAGTGCAGAGCCTCATATCAACACCAAGCACTGAGCGCTACCACCACCTTGAGGTCTTTGGCTTCCTGAGCCAATCTCAAAGGAGCTTGATCTGGTTGGTGTCTGAACCCTGAAGCAAATTAGTTTTCGTTTCTACAGGTGTTTTTTTAACTGCTGCCACACACTTCTGACGAAGTGCTGTTATTATCTAAGCTAATTGGGCACTACACACTGAACCATGGAATAATTTTCCTGACTTTTGTTTCTAATTGACTCCTGGGACAAAGAGGGACATGTGACTGCTGCAAGTTCAGGCTTGGGGCTCTGCACTCCTCCAGTATCATTCCCCTAATCTTGCCTTCATGTACCCTCACATGTCTTCAGCACAGCAATATTTATTCTCTGACTCCACAGAGTATTATAAATCTAGCTGCAAGATTTGGTAAGTGCTTTGAAAATGAATAGCATAATATAAATTCCAGGTGTTATTAACACATCAATTATTTATTTGCTGTGTTGTAGGATTCAGACAAAATCTTGCTGTTTCTAGGAAGAAAATCTCCCCACAAGTGCACACATCCCTAAATGGTTTTATATGGTTTGTTAGAAACTGATTATGCTTGGAGAGATATTAGTCCTCCACTAGTCAAGCAGTTCAGCTGAAAACAGTTTTGAAAAGAGTTCTTTGAAAAGATATTTGACAACACAGACATGTAAGTACTATACATAGTATTACAGTCATCAAAATTTAATATTCCAGTTGGTGGATGATATGAAATCAATTGAAGCAAACAAGTAACTGTAACATGCGTGAAACTGTAGAATACAAAGTATGCATCTTCATGGTAATTAAACATTGTTATTAAATGTGCACCATTTTAATGGGCTTCATTCTCTTTCATCAGAGCTGGAAAACTTGTTTTAAAAACTGAAGACTCCCAGGACTAGAAAGTTATCTTCTTGCAAGAACATCTCAATAGAATTAAACTGCCAGCCAGTATGACCATATTGAAAGTTTATCTTTCGTTCTTTTAAGGTACAGACAGCATCCTCACCTACAGCTTAAAACAAATAAACCAGTGAGAGAATTTCCTTAGCAAAAATAGACATAGTATAGTGGATGGTTTTGCAGACAATGGCAATAATGTTATAACATTTCTCAATAGTAAATAACACAAGAGATTATTCCAATGTTTGCTGAAGTGTAGAAGGTGTGGTGGACCATATCTGCGCTTAGATATAGGATCTGGAAAATTCAGGCTCTCAAAGTCCCACTCAGATACCAAGGAAGTTGTATTCTTTCTTTGTTTAGAGTCCTTTGAAACTCCAGGACATAACCAACTCAGACTTGACTCTTTGAACATAATTGCTTCAAATTGACTTTGTTTTTTAAGTGTCATCCATTGAAAAGGGCATGATGGGATCACAGAGATTAGGTAAAATGGCTTGGTAATGTATTGCAGGAGGAGAAGGCAGCACGTATTTGCATTGTTGTTTTGCACTGCACTACTGAAAGATGTAGATGGAAGTACCAGCTCAGCAGAGACCCAGAGTAATTTGCAAATAGGAACTGTGCTCAGCAGCAAAGCTCAATTATGTTAAATACACCAAACTCACGTGATTGGTACATATCACCACCACAGCTCAAAAATCTGCCCTTCTCTGCTGTTTAGCTCTCAAGATAAGCTGATTTCACTGAAACCCAAGAGCTTGAACAGAAGGTCTCACCTGAGATAGTTTGGGTCTAGGTAGCAATATTGATGTTTCTATGACCTGGACGTGTCAATTACTGGGGAAGTACTCATACCACTTTACTACTAAGTTAAAATAAAATCTTGTTTTGACACAAACTTCTTGTTCTTCTTCATGCCTATCTTCAGCAGACAGGTCTGCCTCCCAAGATCCCTCATGGAAAACCTTCAGATTAATTTCATTCTTCCCTTCTTGCGTACAAAAAAAAGTTATGGAAGTCAATGTGATGCCTTTGGTCTCCTCACTTGAGCAAGGACATGAAAGGTTTAAGCAAAGGGTTGCCTCACAGGTTATCTTGATCTTCCCCAGGTATCTTGGTGCTGCTAGTACAATGTATTGCTTTTTTCACTACAGAGGATTTTTCTTTTATTTTTCCTACAAATAACCCATAGCCACAACAAACCAATATCTAATAAAGCTTATTCTTAAAGACCCCATGCCAATTTCTACAGTACAGAGGTACAAACCGAGAACATTTGAAGTTCCTCTGCTTTTCCAGTTACTTATACACAGGGTTTCTCAGCAAAAGGCTGCTCAAGTGTTGTTTACTTTTACCCATCTGAGTCTTTAGACGTTTGTTAGGAGAGAGACAGACCAGCGGAGACAATTTCTCTTGCAAAAGAAGTTGCAGGGTTCTATAATGCTTTCAGTATATGTGGCAATCAGGCCATCAGCAATATGTAGCAAAGAGTCCTTGGAGATAATTAACATCTTTCATGGTCCATATATACAGTGCAACTGTTTAAATCCAATGCATGGCAATTAATTTGCCTTCGGGCAGAACAGGTACATAACAGAGAGCATCACCCGTGAAGAGAAATTAATATCTGGGCCATATCTCCTCAAAAGTAAAAAAATTCAGCAGAGATTAAATATGTGATACAGTCTGGCACAAAAATTACTAATGACACTAAAAACTTGTGTAGACCAAAAAGTATGAGCTACATTGTATGATAAGAATTGGGGGAAGAAAAAGCTTGGAAACAGATACAGTGTGGAAAGAATAATGAACCGATACAAGCCTGATGTTATGAAACAAAATGATAAAAAAGAGCAACCCCCACCTCCCTACACAGATGGAAGTCCCTGGGCTGGCATTTTAAACACTGAAGTAGAGAGTTCAGAAGGATGGACCCAAATAAAACCATACTGGTCCCTGTTTTTTCAATACCTTCCAAAATTTCTGTAGGGAAGATGACGAAACCCTAACAGTTTAAACCCCATTTATTACATGGATAAAACATCTCAGCCCTGCATGAGGTAGCGATCACCATTTAAAGTCACAGTTTCTGCTTTTGAGGTGAAAAGTCATAGAAAAAGTTTGAGGGTTTTTTTATTCATTTGCTTGTTTATTTTTTTATTGTTAAAGGAAATGAGAGATACAGGATACAGAGATCTCCCTGAGCAGTATCTGTATCCTGTCTCTGTATCCTTCCTAGGGAATCTGAAAAAGAGTCAAAAAACAAGCACGGCAGAAGGTGAGAAATAGTGACCT
The DNA here is from genome assembly GCF_037038585.1 of Patagioenas fasciata. Lineage (NCBI taxonomy): Eukaryota > Metazoa > Chordata > Aves > Columbiformes > Columbidae > Patagioenas > Patagioenas fasciata. The sequence goes on along the minus strand of NC_092521.1, from coordinate 165,729,064 downwards.
GAGCTAGGACAGCTTGTCTGCTTTATGTCACAGACTCCAGCAATGCTGTCCTGAACAACAGCAAAACAGGGACTGCAAAAATCACAGGAGCTCAGAAAACAAGGGAAAAATTCACCTATTTTTAGGAAGCAACAGAATAATTGGCTTCAGAGTAGACCCTGATGATTACTTCTGCAGTCCTCAAAATTTGAAGAAGGAAGCTTGATGGAGATGACTGTTAACCACCATGAGTAAGCTGGGACTTAAACTTTGTCTATGCTTTTCACAAGTGTTACTAAACCCTACTATCTACGTGGGAATCCCCTACTGAATGGACTGTGTTATGGGAAATTTGTTTTAAAACATTTGCTGAATTCACTGCTAGAAATACTGTTTTGGAAACTGTACAGCAGGTTTCTGCGTCTTGGTTCACCAGCTTATAACTGCATTATTCACCTTATACCAATATGAGTACTTTCAAAGAGTGCATATGTGAAGGAAAATTACTTCTGAAACACAGGGAATAAACTGCATTTATTGTACATGAACCTGTAAATGTTTCCTCTAGCTCAGATTGTAAATGCCTGTGATCTCTTATTGCTAAAAAAGTAATAACAATAATAGAGCTCTTGTCATAGATTTATTGCTTCTTGCCGTCTGTAGCATCTGAATTTCGCTACATTGTGCAAGAATACAATCATCTAGGAGTCTGCCTCTTGTGCAGCTTTCCTTCCTCCTTTCTCGGTAAAGTGCAAATTAGCACAGACCAGTACTACATGTTACGAAGAGGTGGATTTGAGAATATGATTGAGAAGTGCTTCCCTGGACTTCTAGTTGTTTACCTTTGTTAATACAACTTGCATTCACAATTATATTGCAGATCCAAATGGGACATATTGTCCCAAAGTTACTGATCACAACAGTATTCAAACCACACAAAATCTCTTCTAATAATAATTTTAATTCTGCTTTTATACGAGTCTATTTAGCTTTTGGCAGAACTAATTTAGAAAGGGTAATTCATTTTGGAGCAATCACACCAGGGTTGTTTAGATGGAAGCAGTTTAATGAAAATGATCATAATATTTATGAAATGACCTTTTGCTATTTATTGTAACATGAATTTTGTAAGCGTTTCTCTAAGGAAAAAAAAAAAGCACCAGGTGGCACAGAAGAAGGGTAAAAGAATATATTAAGGATTCATTTCCATTTCTACCTCTTTCAGTATTCATATTCTTCAAATTTAGTATTCTGGTCCAGCTTAAAACTTCCTTCTGCCTGTTGTGCCCTGCTATTATGTGCAACAGACTCCTGTGGACTACTCCAGATATACAATTGACTGCACCTGTACTGCCTACCAGGGAGCTCCTAAATCTTTTAGCTTATAGAGGTGGAGCTGCCACAGCCCCACGCCCCCACGTCTGGCCAGTAGCCAGGCTGGGAGAGTGTTTCTAGTAGGCACACACATATATAAACCACATGGGATCCATACAAATCAATGTGGAGAGAAAACACAGCACTTACGCAAGTACAAACAGCACTCATAATCTCATCCTGTTCCCCACTCTGGCTAATCAAGGGGAAGGTCAGTTGGTGGGAAATAGGTAATTATATAGACTATAAATCCTTCCAGGCTTTAAGCATTCAGTCTGTCCAAAACCAAGCCCTGGATCCTTGGACTGACCAGCTGCAGGCACGTGGATGTACGAGCCCTTAAAGCTGATAGACCCATTCCAGCTGCTGGACCCCCTTGCACACACATACAATGGATCCCTCCAATAACTGGCCTTAGACACTCAGTCTGACAAGTAACTGGCCCTGGATCCCCTTGGCTCCTCACACCCAGACACATGTGCAGGTGGGCTCAGATGACCATCAAACCTCATGGTCTCCCCAGTACCTGGCTTGGACCACCTCAAACCTCCAGCAGCCAGCTCCCCCACATCACATCTCTCCAGTACTTGTTCCAGACTTCTGCCCATCCCAATACCTGGTTCCCAAGCCACATATCTTCCTCACCAGCTAGTCTGGTTTGATGTTTACACATGACTGGCCCCTTTTCCCTCCTTATCTCTCTGTTTTCCAATGATTGTTCCTTCTCCAGCCATCTCAGACCCTTTCTTTCACTACCTTTGGTACTTCCCCTAACCATCCCCTAAGTTTTTTACCATCCCGGGATGTTTGTCCCCTGCACCCCTTCCTGAACCCCATGCCCCAAAGAAGTAAATCCCCTTTCAGTCTGTAAGGCATTAACTCATGGTGAAGGGTCTCACTCCCAGCCCATGGGTCCAAGGCTCCCTTAAGAGAGCTCAGGCTCATTTCTTTGATCAAGTTTAGTTTCCTCTGCGTTTATAGGTATGAAGCTTTTTTTCTCATAACTGAATTTTGCATAGCTTTTTTTCCAGAGAATCCTTCAGCCATCAGCAGGTGATGCTTCCACAATACAAAGGCTCCTTAGCTACTACTAAGATGTCGTGTGACTGAGACACAGTCTCCATAGGCAAAGAAGATTCTGCCTTAGAAGCAGCATAAGCACAGCCTAAATCTGTCTCAAAGCAGGGAGAGACTTGAGCTTTTATCTTCCCCATTCTAAATGATTTCTGTAGTCATTAAGCTGTAAACACATATGCTAGCTTGGGTGGATTCTAAAATGAAATGGCCATAAATTAGCTTGCTGGCAGTCCAGTTTTGAAAAATATGGTTTAGATACGCTGTATGCATGATAAGGAGATCAGGCTATTGTTGCAGTCAAGGCACAGGGACAAATAGCATTGGAACCCCTCATATTCGGGTAGGAATGGTGTAAGAGGTTCACCTGGAAGCAGAGTTCTAGATACAGGTGAAATTTTAGAGTCAAAGTATCTGCAAGGTTCAGAACTGTCCAGTGTGATAAGCTCTGTTCCTTTCGGATTACCACCTTGGTATCTACTGCTTCTCTTTTTTGTATGAACATTAGAAAATTGACTTTCTTTAATGATGTTTCCGAAGTGCTGTGGCTCGAGAAAGACTCTCCTGAACAACTATTGGTATTTTGCCAGTGTTCGTGTAGGCGGGGCAAGGGGTAAATAAAAGTGCATTGTCTTCTGGTGAAAAGGATTACAGCAATAACAGAAATTACAGCTGAGAATTGGGAAGTGGAATTAACAGAGCAAAACTGCAGCAGTTGTTCTAAGAGCAGCAATTCAGAAATGGCAAGGTGAACAGGAAATTTCTGTCTTTCAAAGAGGTAAAATAAAGCATCAAAGCACAAAGCAGTGACTGTGAAGAAGAGAGAGGGATTCACATCATTACTAGGAGTTGGGAGGTATATCTGGTTGTTGTAATTTAATAATGCACATTTTTCTCAGCTCCACTGTTAGGATATTTTTAGTTGCTCACCATGAATGTTTCTGTTTCACTAGCTAAGGTGAAACAAAACTAGGGAAAAATTATTCATTATGTATATGCATATGTGTGAAATTAAACACTGAAAAAGAAACAACTTTCAGGGTGATATTTAAAAATCAGCTGAATTAATCTGGTTTATTCTTGTGGCTTAAGAATTCTTTTCAGAAGCTGAGGGACAGCAGAGGTCAGATGTGTTCTCAGTGCAATGCCACACCATATGTGCACATCTGGGAAGCCCAGATGATGGCAACCACCATCCTAACAGGTAACAAAGCTTCACAACTGCCTTGTAGTACTGTATCCTGAAGTAGCCAAATTTCAATGTATGTAACTCATCCTTTTGGGACCAGTTAAAGAGGTACACTCCATCAGCATTCCTTATTGACTTCTATGACTTGGATGGAACTTGTCTGACGAAAGATTAGAAGGTTGTCAAAGCTGAAGAACAAAGCCCAAACACAATTTCTTGTCTTGCTTTGTTTGATCCCAAATGCTTATTATTTTCTTCAAACATTTTCTATCAATCAAGTATCTATATTATCTTAGAGTGAATGCCAAAACCAGGAGAGTGAGGCTGAAAGGTTAATGTGAAGGAAGTTGAAACACGTAGTTTGAATTACTCAACTTGGTGACATTAGTTTTGATAAATTATTGTAGATTGACAAAAGTACAGAAATCTCAATAAAAAAACAATTGTGGCAGATAAGGATTATGCAGAAATGTTGCAGAGTGTCCTGGGTACATATTAAATAGCTTTCAGTCATTTTTATCTTGAAGAAATGCAGAATTAATTCATAATGATCTATTTCTCTAAGTAAAATAATTCACATGAAAGTGGGTTACATTGATTACTTCATGTTAAAATGATTAAAAGTTTTTTTTGGTTTTCTGTGTGATTTTAGTGTCACAACTCTATAAATCTGGCACAACTCAATTAACACTGCTAGATTGGCACTAGTTGAAATTGGCATGATGAGGGCAGACAGAAAAAAAAAAGGTTCAGAGGAAAAGTAGTCCTGTCCTTAACTGATGCAAATCTGAAGTCCTGTTTACTGGAGTAATTCTGTATTGATTTGTACCAGTAGGGAACTGCAATTCGTGTTTGGAAATACGACCAAATACGGAATAAAATAATACCCCAGGAAAAGGGCTACACTCTGTCCATCTGGAGATGCAAAAAATCCGCTGGTTTTTTGCTGACTTTACAAATAAGAAGAATTTGGGTCAGTTATATGCAAAATTAAACACCTGTCTAGCCTGGGGTCATCAGACCAGGAATCTTTACTTGAACCAGTCACCTTAACCTGTGTTTTGCATAATATTGAGATACACACTCTAGACAATCTATAGTATCTCTACCTAATCAAACTGAAGTTGTGGGATCAAGTGCTAAAAGGTTATTTTTTTCAAATCTTTCATCAAACTACTAAACCCAACATTTATTAAAGCAATAGTCTATCTTTCATAATTCTTGCTCCACAATAAAGCCCTAAGGAGCTATTTTAACATCTTATTGCACTGAGGACATTGCTCAAATAAACACCTCCCCATCTTCACAGACCAATACTAATAAATCTTACTCTTCTTCCTTCACACAGCCCTTGCTGGCTCTTAATGAGCTCCCAATAACACTTCTTCCACCCCCTATTCTCCAAACATTTCACCAGTTTTGGGGACCAGGTATTACAGTCAAGGCATTTTTACAGATTAGGCGTGAGAAATAGAAGCCATACTGCCTTGTGGCCTTCTTGTGTTGGAGACTGACCCAACAGATCTAATACGTATATAGTATTTGGAGAAGGTAGTCATCTGGAAGCCTAAAGACAGAGCAAATCCTAAGAGTTATGAGTGGGGAGCTTACAAAGAGTTGAATTCTGTTGTCTGGTGCAATGAATGAGAAATAAGTAGGGGGGGAAATAATAACATAACATTTTTTGTTTTATGTACACTGTTATTAGTTTTGAAAGATAAGATGAGCTAATCATTACACAATTACAATAGCATTTAGAAGTTCAGAGCAAATATTTACCATTTACATGTGCATGAGATGGCAAGTTACTACTGCCTTGTAAGGTATAGAGATGTAAAGGTTAGATCCAAAGTTTATAAGATATGGAATTAAAAAAGATGGTTTCATGTGAGCAGCTTTTTCAAGATAAGTAGGATGGGAAAAAGTGGTTTAAGAGTTTCCTGTGACCTGTCTCTTGCAACTGAAATGATTCTTTGACTCTACCTGTACAACCTACATTCTTATCATTCAGCAAGTTGTAAATCCTCAACTATTAGTTTAGGTTACTTTGAGAGAAAGTGGAAAATCATTTTCTGAGGCCAGGGTGTGAGGGGTGGAACCTGTATTTAAAATTGGAATACAATCCCTGTTGCTGCATTCCTAACAGAAGGGTCACATATGGGACCACTGGACAAGAACAACGTCTTAAGCTACAGCAAAATCTGCTTTTATGACTGCAGAAGGAAGCTGAAAACCAACCCGGTTGTGTATTACTTGGCCAGTGGGAAGTCTGGCAGCAGCCCAAGAGTTAATATAATCCCTCCAGGTCCTCGCTGGAGTATCAAGTCCATAATGCAGACTCCAGCCAGCGGTGAAAGGTATAATTGTGTGAAGCCTGATAAAGTAAGAGCTCTGCGAGGATTAAATTAGCTACACAGCTTCATTCCCACATCCTGTAAGTGAGGGTGTTTCATTGTTTAGAAAATGATGCTGTCTTTTCCATGACAGCACTGACTCCAGCAATCTGGCTTTAATGTGAGGCAATTTCCAAGTTTGTTTCTATCAGGGGGCACCTGGGAGAAATGGGGAGGTAGCTTATCCCTAATGGGTTTTCTTCTCTCCAGGTTGATTGTACAGCAGAATGGAAATGGTTCATTTGACACACTGCAAGCACACAGCCAAAGGAACCAAGAGTCCTGACATCCTCTCTAATGTGTTTTTAAGCCACTTTCCCTCAAATGGGCAGTTGAGTTGAATAGCTATAGAGCAAACCTTCAGTTCCTAAGAAAAATTACCACTGGTTGGGATTCCCAGGTAAGGGGTGTATTATTGCCTCAGACTCTGAGGACTTCTGGGAGACAAAGGTAATTATGACTTAAAGCTGTTTGGCCACATTAGCTTAGGTAGAACTGCAGACCCCTTGGGCTCTCTCATGACATCTTTTGTTCTGTTCTTGATATTAGTAATAAGGCAAAAAGCATATAAAATGGAGTCACACATCCTTTGCTTAAGATTACTGTCACCATAGTTTCTGGGAGAACTTTCTAGGCCCAGCTATTCAGAAACATGTTATTCTTATCTAATACTCACTTAAGAGCAGAAACTGAAAGCAGATAGATTGCCACATCAGTAAAATTAGGCTGCAAACTTGATAAAGAATAACAAATGTCTTGTAGTTTCTGGCCCCTTGTCTTCCTGTTCTAAAAATCTGAATTATTAGTTATGAGGCTTGTTTGGGTAATCAAAAGTATTCTTGCTACTGATCAAATTACTTACAGGGATTAATTTGAGGTTTCAGTTAGTTAACTGGGCGGTTATTGCCTGAGATTTAGTAAAGCAACATTTTCAAATGTTATTAAGGAATAAACAGATTTTTGTGTCACTGTCCATCACATTTGTAGGAATTAATTGGGCTTTCCAAGGAAAGAGAGACATATCTCTTCTCCTATGACAAATTTTTCTAAGGCAGGTTAGACAGATGAAATACACGATGGAGGAGAAAACACACGGAATTGGTTTTGTTTCTTTAAATATGTAAAATACATGTAAAATCTTCTGTTAACAAACATTTCAGATATAAATGAAGCCTAGTTGCCTCAGCAATGCTAAGAAAACATTGATTTAAGCAGTAACTAGTGTAGGAAAGATTCTACTAACATTAGACCAGATTCAGTCGTCATATGAATTTGCAAAGACAGAGAGGAATGAAATGTAGATACGCTGATTTGCACCTACTAAAGGTCTGACTCTAAGCTTCCTACAGAAAAAAATATCAACTAAACAAATATTGATAAGTTATAACTCAAGGTTTCTATTGGTCATTCAGACTTCATTGGAATTTTTCATAGGTGAACTAGAATACGATGTTGTAATGTAGATGAAAAGAAAGCTGCAAACATCACAGTAGACACTGATAGGCTCAAACAAGCATATTTACACTTCACAGACATTCATTATTTCTGTGCTATAAAACAATAAACATCATGCCTTCTAATAGTCCAGAACCCGAATCACTTCCAAGACAAGTAAAATAAAAGTTTTGAATGGATCAGCTACAGGACTTTTTATTCTCTTGTGCCCAAATACATACCAGTGTTAATACATAGATTTAGATCAGAATATCTGTATTGGGCACTTTATAAAAGTGATTGCTGAGCAAGACAACTACAGTCTCCCTCATCCCCTTCATAGACACATTTTTGCTAAAGGCAGACTTATACGGAACTACTTCTATGCCAAAAAAGTATTTTCTAAAGATAGTTTTTGATACACAGGATGAAAGTTTCTCTTCTGAAGCTCAGCCGCAAGAACAGCCTACAGCCTAGTAATCATAGCATTCAACTGCAAGGGAAAACTAAAGCCAAATTCTTAGTTAAACAAACTAAAATTCAGTTCTCCGATTTCAGAGATGATTGAGCCAACATGCCCATGAAAACCAAAATGGTAACATCTTCTGTTTCCACAATTATATTCTACTTTGTAATAGGTATGTAGAATAAAAATGTAAAAGCATTTGACTAAAAGCAAATGCCCACGTAGACATAAAGTTAATTTTTTGAGCCTGGGTTTTCTTCTTGGGAGATCTAATCAATACCATAATTGAAGTCTATGGCACAATTCCCTTAACTCTACACACCTAAGAAGGCATGATGAATCACTCTGGAAATGCTAATTTCTTTCTGCTGACTCAGAGTTTCCCAGGGGGGAACAGCTGAACTGTCAACTGCAGATGTCTAAAGATATATGAAATTAATCTTACCCACAATGTTTAAATCTCATAATGTACTTTATTGAAAAGCTTTCCTGACTAGCTCTGTACATGATGGGCATTTATATAGCACATTACTGTCTCCAACTACCACATCCTGGAATGCCTAGAACACGAAAAAGAACAAGGTTGCCAGGGGAAATTAAGTAGTTCATGAACATTTTCTAGGTTTTATTGAGGACATGTCTCAAGGAGAAGTGAGAATCTTAATTTTCACTCCATTTAGTGTAAACTTGCAGAAAAAGAGATTTCCTCGTTCATGCTTGAAATTATCTTGCACTGACATCGGTTCGGGGAAGCAAATGGGGGTTCACAGCCAGCCAGTTACCAACACAGATTTGTAACCTCATAGTCTGAGAACACTTGCATGATCTATGGTGGACATAACCACACGTTTTTTCTTGAAATGATATATTTGGCCCATTCAGGTCCTATGTATTTTGCTATTTCATAACAGTGGCTATGTTATTTGAATCTTGGATTTGTAATCTACAAGGAAGATTGACAGATAAATTGTTATCATTAAATAATTTCTCCCCAGAGGCCAGTTTTCTATGAATGCAGATGGGTGGCAAATATCAGGCAACCTATATCTATTTACCTACTCTGTAATAAAATGACTGTGGAAAAAAAATCCTTTGTTACTGGCTTAGTTTTCAAGTTCTATATTTGTGTTCATCAGGTTGTCAACTGTGTCAGATATCTTAATTAAGCTTTGTTGTTTTAACTTGCACTTGACACTACTTAGAAAGTGTAAGTCCCCAAGCCAGACTTAACAGGCAGAAGCAAAGAGATGTGAGCTCCTTTGCTTACACTTCTGAGCAGGTCAGACATTAACCAGGTCTGTTCTCAAAGCTGGTGTATTACAACACCGTAAGTCAGTTTAATATACTCTCTGCATTATCAAGTCTCGCTAGCTTTGTCATGGCAGCAAACCACCAAAGTCCAGAAAACAAAGGCAGAGCAAACCATTGCCTAATAGTAGAAAGTGTCAGGAAAATAGGGTTGTCCTATGCAGGGACAGGAGTTGGACTCGACGACCCATATGGGTCCCTTCCAACTCAGGACATTCTATGATTCTAACAGATTTGTTTATGGAAAGGCAAAATGAGGTGGCCACCATCACTAAAACATGCATTGGGGCAGATGGAGGGGCAACCACTCCCAACATCCAGCCATCACTCTCAGCTGTGCCAAGTTTGGGATGGGGTTTAAATGTACTCCAGTTCAGCCAAGCTAAGTAAGAAGCCACATTTAGTCTTTGCTGACTTGTTACCAAGAAGAGTTGCAAACTATCCGTGCACGATACTGTGATTACTGCGTAGATCTTGCTTGGTTCCACATTGTAGAACAATCTGATCCAAGAATCACTTTTCTTCCTATTCCCTCTTTGAAATAATAGCTTGTGTTTTAGGACTCCAACAGGTGTATATGCAGGAGCAACAGGAGAGACTATATGCACTATTACTTATAAGTTTTAGTGAATAAACCAGCCTAAATATCCTCCCTTTATGGGTGCCCTCAGAAATCAGAAGTGTATACACATACATGATTAAAGATACATGTTCTTCTGCTTTAATTAAACTTTCCCAACTGTTTATCCTCATTACAGTGCAATGTGCAAAAGGATGGAGATCTTTATGAAACTCTTGAGCACATTCATTATGAAGCTGATATCCTTGTTAAGACAGCATAGAGGAACTGAAGTTGTTTTTGTTTTAAAAGGCTTTCCTGATGAAAAAGGTGGTATAAAAATAGAAGGAAAACAATGAGTCAGGCTTACAATATTGGTAATAAGACAAGTGTCAGAGGCTATAAACTATTGTAAGCTGAGAAAAATTAATGTGAAAGTCATTAAGAGTCCTGGACTACTACTTTAAGGGTAAAAGTTCCTTTCTCTATAGAAACAGGACCCGCAAATTTTGCATTTTTGAAGCATCTGGATTTTTGTCTGATTAACTGAATTTGAGATGAATGTGAGATTCAGATTTTCTCACAGATTTGTCATGCTGTACCATTCAAAATATTTATTGTAAGCAGGAGCACTACATTTTAATATTTTTTGCTTGGATCAAGGAGGGAAAAGTTCTACATACAAAATTATGATGACATTTGTCTAGATCAGCAACAAGTGTAATGTAACCAAACAAAAATAAAGTAAAGCAGAGCAGTTGTTTTACACCTTTAATGTTTCAAGAAGGGTTAAATGCCATAATGTAGTCATAAAGTGAAAAAAATCAAGCAGAAGAGATCAGATGAGGACAACAAGTAGTACAATAGGAAGTGTCATGAGAAGTTGTAGAACTCTCATACCTTGTGGTTAGAAAAAAGATGCCAAGAAATTGATCAAGACAGCATTGGATTTTGGATTCAATGTTTTGGTACTTGCTGGTATTTCAAAGCAAGCAACCTAAGAAAATTTTAAGCTCGGTGGCGAATAATCCAATCACCTATAAACTCTTACATGTGGAGCTAACTAATAACAGACTGAATCCAACAACAGTATATTTTACAAGAACTTTTCTTTCATGGGATTTGTTGATGAATTGCCTTCATTCTGGTGGTCTCAGACACAGTGTTGTATATTTTTTATAATGATATCAGAGATCTAGAAAGAATAACTTATTTAAGCCTGTATCTAGACCAACTGTACTGTGTCACAGAGGCCTTTTAACAAAATTAGGTGTCCTTTCATGAAATCCAAAATAAGGGATTTTTTTTTTTGAATGAAGCAGCTAACCTGTTATCTTTAAAGAAACACCTTCCTAAATATCTATGACTCTTACTCCAAACAGAAGGCAGCATCAGGGACAGTCATCCACTCACTTCCCGAACAATGCTGAGAAACAAACTTTTGGTGTGACATTTGTGTCATCCAACCAACTACAGGTCCTCAGTAGGGAGTTAGACACACCACAACAGCATCGCTGGTGGGTCCTTTCCAACTCTCATGTTTGAGCTATAAAGTTTTGTATGTGTGACTTCTCTAATCCTAGCTCAGAAGTCTAAAACAGATCAAGCAAAGTATGGTCTAAGAGTATCCATTTCTCTACATTGACTATGAAGTCAACATGATGAGCCTTGCAATTGTCTAAAGGAAGGAGAGAGGAATCCTGCCCCTTGAATGCCTGAATCCTTGAGATTTGTTGAGGCTCTGTTGAGCTGCTATATTTCATGTTATGTGGCTCCATCTGTACTATATCTAAAAATGAGGCAAGGGTGGTTCACCTTCAACATTCTGGCATAGCATGGGTTACAGCCACTCAGCTAAATCTTTTCCCTCCCATCAAGGCACTTGGCCTCATCTAATAGCTTATGCTAATTAGTGTGAACAAATCTAGCAATAACTTCATGGCCAAAACCATGCAGGAAACCATAACAGCAATTCAGCTGTATGGGTAATCAAACCTGCCAGTGCTTGGGCTCTACACGGTCCCTGGGTAGTTTGCTAGGCAGAAACTCTGACATCTGATTTTAAAACTGTTCTGATCCTACACTCAATAAAACACAAAGGAAGCTCAATTAAGTCGTAAGGCATTGGATCGAGCTCTGTGAGTTCATCTCAATACTATAAGTTACAGAAATTCAGACCAGAAATCATAAAAACCCAGTGGGGTGGGGAAAACAAGGGGAAAATAACAAAACACAAAACAAAACAACACAAAAGAAAACAAAACAACCTACACACACACACACCAAAAAAACTTCTAAATAGTTTCAGGGTAGAAAAAGGACATTGCAGCTTTGTGAATATTTTAGTTAAGAGGCATGTTGATTCAATTACCAGACAGCTTAGCGAAAAAACCTACAATGGTTCCAACCTGCAATTATACACTGATATTTCTCCAGAAGAGACATCTTTCTTTAGAAAGTGATGCCTGAATGTAACCATCTCATCCATAATTGCAAATGACAACTCCTAGTGACATGTCAAAAAAACCCAACAAAAGTAGGTTGGATCCAGGCTCAGCATGTTCTGTAACAGCATAACTGACATAACCCCGAAGGAAAAGTATTTGTCAGACACTGTCAGCTCCAGCAGCTGCATAGTCTCAATTTTCTCAAAATTATAAGGTTGGACTTAAGTACATTTTGTAATACAGAGAAAAAAAAAAAAAGTAGAATGTAGAAAAGAAAGTTTCTTATCAGGAATAAAAGATCCAATCAAACCTCCACTGTTAACCCTACAATGATGGTTATTTGCAGGAGGCACCTAAACTTGATTTTAACTCTGAAGTGCAAATACTGCAAACTTGCAGAAAGCGTTTCTTTGCAGCCTAAAGACACTGGTTGAAGAAAGACTGTAGCTTAAAAAAAATGTGCTGACCACAGTCAGGTCAACAGTAAACAGATTTAAACTGTTAATAATTACTGTTTTGGTGAGACACTCAGACATAACTGATAAAGACTGATCTTTTTTAATCAATGGACTGAGCAGTCATGGTTGCAGGTGAGTGTGACACAGCACAAAGAAGAAAGTTTGATATCCATATCTCAAAATAGAAATAGCGATAAAGAATTTCTTCTCAGCCGTGTTTCTCACTCTTTTCATTGCTGCTTTCTACAAAATTATGCAGCTTTACAGAACAAGTAATCTTTTATTTAAATTGATTGTACTTTTTCGGGATAATGCATTCAATCACTATATCTCAGGTGTTCTAATAATTTAGCATAATTTATATGGAATAAAAAATGATGTTTCAGCAGAAGTTGCTAGATAAAAACACCTACTCCACTACGAGAAAGGACTGTTTTAGTTACCGCAAATGTCTGTGTGCTTGTCTCACTTTTTAAATTATGGTAGGATTGATGACATTGTCTAAAAGATAAAGGCGAAGCCAGTTGCCTAAAACCAAGGTAGGGAGGCAATCACCTACCTTCTTTTGTACCTTCTTTCCTCAGATTGGTCACCTTCTGGAGTTCTCCACCAAAACAGGAAGGAGTGTCAATAACCATCTTAGAATAGAGACCTGGATTCTAAATAATTGAGACATAAGCTCTTGGAGAAAAAGCTACCTTTTAACTTGATCCTGGCACAATATTAAGTTCAACTTAATTATTGTTTTGGTTTTGTTTGTATTGTTTTTGTTTTTGTTTTTTTTTTCAAGGAATACTCTTGTATTTCTGTCCCCATGAATTAGAAAGGAGGACAACTGTCTTCAAAAGCCCATGTTAGCAACTTGTCAACAGGATTCCTATGGAACAGAATGACTCTTATCTTCAGTGCAGAGGGGATTATTAATACAAAATCAACAAGATTAAGAGCAGAAATGTCTGGGAATAGTCCATGTTCCCAAACTGCATCACTTCTTTGCATGGTGACCCAGAGGCACACAAACAGCAGTGAAAGTTTCTCTAGCCTATGCAACTTTCTTAGGAAGGACACAGAATCATTTTTGTTGGAAAAGACCTTGAAGATCATCAGGTCCAGCCTTTAACCTAATGCTGCCAAGTCTACCTCTAAACTGTGTCCCTAAGAACCTCATCTATGCATTTTTTAAACACCTCTAGGGATGGTGAATCCACCACTACCCTGGGCAGCCTGTTCCAATGCCCAACAGCCCTTTCCAGGAAGAAATTTTTCCTCAAATCCAATCTAAACCTCCTCATCTCAATTTGAGGCTGTCTTGTCTTGTCCTATCACTTGTTACTCGGGAGAAGAGTCCAGCCCCCTCTGGCTCCAAGCTCTTTTCAGGCAGTTCAGAGATCAGAAGGTCTCCCCTCAGCTCCTGTTCTCCAGCTGAACACCCCAGGTCCCTCAGCCGCTCCCATCACACTTGTGCTCCAGACCCTTCCTCAGCTCCTTTCCCTTCTCTCAACTCGCTCCAGCACCTCAAAGCCTTATCACGAGTGGCCCAAAACTGACCCCAGGATTTTAGGTGCGACCTCACTAGTGCTCAGTACAAGGTTGTGACCAGGAAAACTCCTCCTGATGACATGAGTTGGGAACTAGGAGAGCTTGATGTGTTCTCTACGTCCCCTGTTTCTGAAGCGGGACAGTTGTACCATGTTGGTGCATCATATAAAATTCATCACTCAGGGCAACACAGTAAGCACATGTGAGTAGAGGCTGGGACAATGGTTAGTCTGAAAACTCAGATTCAGTTACTTTTAATGGAATTACCAACATTATTCTATGCAATTCAGTTGGGACCATGTTCTTAAGGGAATGTGCAGTGCTTCCTCATGCAGTATTATAAAACTCAAGTAACCGAAATGCTTAAATCTCATTTCCCAAATACAATTTACTTTTTTCTTTTTTTTTTTTTTAAACAGGATTTAGAGCCTTATTTCCAATAAATTCCATATAAATATCTCACTATTGTATCTTTTTCAAATCTATTTACCTTTAAGCATCTGCTTCTTAATCAGACTGTGGTCCCTAAATGAGGGAATAACTGAGTCATAAAAACACAGTAGATTGAATGTTGTTTAAAAGAAATTGATGAATCTGGGCTTTATCTTGTGGGTTTCAGCCAACTTTGCAAGAAACACTATATTATGTCTCTATCTCTTAAGAGCACTGTCAAGATAAAAAAAAAGAAAAAAAGAGTGAAATGCTCAGATTTCTCAATAACGGGGTCATGTAAGTGTTGGAATTAGATAAGAACTGACAATGTTGATAAACTATATAAAGATTGTATAGATATTCCGATGTGTCTCTACAGATCCACTTCAGCTATACAAATATTTTCTTAGTGTTACTCTCAGTAAATAGAAAAAAATCAATCTAGAAAGATCAAACTGAATTTAGATTACTTGGATAAATGCCAATATCAGCAGAAGTAATAAAATGAAAGACAAAACAGAATAGAAACAGGACACGTAACTTCTTCTTTGTAACTTTAAAAAGTTAATGAAAGGAACAAAAAACTATATCTTACAAAGAAAAGCCAGGCCTGAAGGTCTGACAACTTAAATTTCCTTATTTTTTGCAAAGCAAAGTGGATCTGAAACAGAAGTAATACATTCCAAGCCTAGTAGACACTGAGAAGGCCACAGTTGTGCAATTTAACTATGCTAACTAGTTGCTTCAAATGAAAAGTGTCTGACACCTGTGGGGGTGTAATAATAAATTAAACTCTTGAGGTTGTTAGCTCCAGCTGAGGGAGCAGGAAGTAACATAGTGATAGCAGCAAACTAAGACCTGCAAGAACAAGAACTGCACTCAGATTTCTGAGCCTTTTGTACTGTCAAGTTCATTCAATTCATCTTCCCTCACAGCAGCCTCACCTGGGACAGTCAGTGTTTTTACTTACAGCACAAAAAAATCCAAAAAAATATAAGTATTCCTGCCAACTTCCACAAGAAAAGAAATAATAATAACTGTACTGTAATAATATTAGTAGTTGTACCAGTTGTATTTAAGGAGCCTTGGTTTATTAACAAGACTGAAATCCCAGAATTCCTTACTGAAGTAGTGATGGAAACCAGTAACACCTTTCCCAGAAACTCTTTTGGACCACGTCAGCTTCTACATGCCCCAAAAAACATCCCAAAAGGCAACATGCACATTAAGCGATATGGAAAATGTAAAGGTGAAACACATCTTTTAGACCATCAATTACTACAACCCACACTCGGGCCTGTAACAATACACTTTCACTTCTTGAACACCACTAAATTCACTTAATGAATATTTATAAATCTTACCTTATTATAGGTTTTGAAATAAGGAAAAAAATCTGAGTAAACAACACAAAGTCAAATGACAGAAAGAACCTCCCTGTGAGATCAGCTGTTATTTATTTCACTTGATCTAATCAACTAATTCACAAGTGCTAGCAATCAAATCAATACATATGTAACTTGGAACTAACCTTCATATAAGTTGTGCTTTTGTAGTATTTAGCAAGTAGAGTCTGGATGGTATTGATGCAGGATTACAATGAGGAGAAGAAGGTATTATTGCAGCTGTAAGTAGCTATGGAAAAGAGACAGAGTAATGATAATTAGTTCCATTGTTTTGTTAACTGTGTTGTTTCATTAGCTCAGTTGTTTAAATTATTTTAGGCAAACATAGAGAATGCCTTGAAAGACATACAGAATCAAAAAGGTTATTAAAAGAAGAAATGCACTTTGTATTCAGGATTTAGCTTCATGGCAAGAATGGGTGTCCCTTGAAGTAAAAAGCAGAGGAACCCCAAGTTAGAGAGCTGGAGCCCAAGGGATTTCAGGACTGAATCTTTTAGCTCATTAAGGCATCTTGAAAGCTTCGTTCCAGGTTTACACAGAATAGCAGAACTGCACAGTAATACACCATTGTCCTTAGTGCTAGTGAAAAAATGTGAAAGGGATTTGCATGGCACAACACCACAAGTTTCTTCAATTCTTATCTTCGTGGCTGCAGCATTTTCCATAGAGATTGGAGAGGACATTCACCAAGGCACAGAAAGAATCAAACACACTGTGCCCATAAAATCTCTTTCATATGGGGGGAGGAGAAAGAGGGATATTTGTGTAGCTATGACCCTGTTTTAGCATGAAACTGAGACACTATTTCATGTGGTGGGTTGGACTAGAAGATCTTCAGAGGTCACTTCCAACCCCAAGCATTCTGTGATTCTGTGGCAGATAAGCTAGGAAATATCTGATATGTGTTTCCAGCAAGTGTTTATCAGATGAATCCTGTAAGGAGAAAAAGGGGAATATAAAACAGTAATTTTCTTAGCACTGGCAAGACTGAGATGCTCAGAGACAGACGGCCCACAAGTGTAGGTGCCTCAGGCATTTTAGCATTGAAAAGCAGATTTAGGTTAAGTGGCAGATGTGCAGGTGTTTTCAGGTGGTGGTTTTAAACCTAGGCACCCAGATGATGCTCAGGTCCAATTTTGGAGCTGTCCCTTGGCTCTTAACTTTGCTCATCGATTACATGCCTGAAATTAATCATGGGTATCATCCACATGACCACAAATGATTTATATTCCACTTGATTTCTGTCAGGACCGAACTCTCTGTGGAACTGGTTTTTCTTACCGTGCACAGCAATGTCTTAATGGAGATGACAATTATTTAGCTGTCACTGTCTCCTCTCTCTCTAAGTTTACCTTGGGTGACATCCCTCTGCCCTCCAGATATCAACCACTCTTCAACGATTGACCTACTTGATTTACACTCAGAACAGTTGCTCTCGGTTAGAAGTTTGCTGCTTCTTAGACCCAGGAGCGTCAAACACCTCATCCATCCTCTCCAGATATCTCAGATGGTCTGATAAAAAGCTAATACAGCTCCATCCAAACCTTTCTTTCATGAGATAGTGTAATGTTTGCCCTGTTAATGCATCCAGAACAACAGTACTGGATTTATCCAAGGCAGGCAGCACAAGTTTCTGAAAGGTCCTATGATTTTTACAGTTATGTCTAGGACCACAATCAATCCTGTTGTCTTCAGTTTGTACCAGTGAGGGGCTGAAGTGGCTCCTTCACAGGGATGATCAGTTTTTTGCCTGGATCCTCCTGAGGACGAGAGGAGAGGAGAGGAGAGGAGAGGAGAGGAGAGGAGAGGAGAGGAGAGGAGAGGAGAGGAGAGGAGAGGAGAGGAGAGGAGAGGAGAGGAGAGGAGAGGAGAGGAGAGGAGAGAAGAGAAGAGAAGAGAAGAGAAGAGAAGATCAATCTTTTCATGTTTAAAGTACAGAGGCAGAAATAATGACTTCTAATGCAAGAAAAGTTCATTGATAAAGCTAATATTTTCATTGGAGTAAAGCATACTAAATAATGAAAAGCTTCGCTATTTTTTCCTTACTATACTATCCAGGCTAATAAGTTTTTACAACTATCTAAAATAAAGCCTCCGCCTACATTCTACTGCTTCTCTCTGTAGAACACCACAGCTATAACATGTCGTCATTATGACTTATTAACATGTTTTCCACCTTTTCTATTAGTTGATGATGTGATTTTGAAGCTGGTCACTGATAATCAGATTTTCAAAAGCATTTGTGTGCTTAATCATGCATGTAACATGCAGTGATGTCATCATCATGTAAATCTCAGACTTACAGACACACCTAATGTTTGGCTCCCATTGATGCCCAGAGTGCTTAGGCACCTAAATCCTTTAGGTTTTGTAAAAATATATTGTATTTTTAAATATGTGTCAGATTTGAACCGTCAACATTTTCTTTCCAGTGTAAATAAATAGTCCATCAAGCTGTAAGTGCATGCAACAATGGATTTCAACCGGTGGTCTATGTAACTCTGAAAACCTTAACTATTTCTAAAGGCTGCACAAGAAGCCAGGAGTATTGCAAGCTAGCTCAAATTCACTAATTAAAGGGAATGCTAAGGGACACAAATCAGAAAGAAAAAAAAATGCTGAATAGAGACCTGTGGCCCTTTCTCAAGCAGGTCATTATTTCAGTTGAGGAAATGAACAAAATTCAGACAATTAAAATAAAAATAACAAAAATGTAAGGAAACAAAAATAAAATTCAGAGGACCTGTTTTAGACACAAGTCACAAAGGTCAGGTAAGGGTTACTTAGAGGCCAAATTAGAGTGCAAGGGAAGTCATTTAACATGCCAATGGGCAAGAAAATGTGCCTATCATTCCAGCGAATTTAATGTTAGCTCTACATCCCTTATTAATTCGTCTCAGCTTCAGAAAAGTTTGCTTCAGGCTTGTTTTTCTCTGCAGAAGCTGACAGGACAACACCATTTACTGAAAATAGCACATTGCTCAGTCTTCTGTGTGCCCCATGACACTGGCTAGAACACTTTGTTTGAAGTGTCTTCTATTAGCAACATTTAAGTCCTGCAGTTACTATCATTTTTATTCCAGAAAAATAAGTGATCTTCTTCAAGAGGACAAAAAAGACTTGGATACATTAACTTAACATCATGCCGTGAACGTACCAGGTACCTGGATCAAGAAAAGTCATTTTAGAAGGATGCCAAAGTTAAGTCAAAGCCCCAGGCTGGTTCCTCTTACCTGGCCAATGTCAGAGTCCTCTGTATCCTTAGAGATCTTCATGAGACTCATAGGGAATTTTACCTTCATTTTCAGTATTCATTATAGTAGATACTATGGTGGAGGGTAGGGGAGTGGGACAGGGACACAGAGATGGGAAGTAAACACCAAAAAATCTCACTGCAGTAAATGTTTGACATAAACAAGCACTTCATACATTTATGCTATTCTTCAAGAAGAGGAAAATACGATTAATTCCTTATTGTGTCTTTAATGTGCTAAGCAACTATGAACCATTTCCAATTCTGGAAAGAAACTAGCTCAACCTCTGGCTAGGGCAGAATATAAACTTTTGAGATCAGAAAGGAGAGCTGCAAGTGGACGATTTCTGGGTTGGAAATGCAAATAGAACTTGTAACTGAAGGGAATAAAACAAAATCATAAAGAGCTGGAAATGGAGCAAGTTAATGACAAAAAGAAGAAAAAGAAGATATTAAATACCATTAAGGTGACTTCATTGGCTGAAGGAGCTAGCTAAGGAACTCATGATTATGACAATATGTAGGATAGATTTCGTATGTCAACAGCCATAATTAGAGCTGGCCCCTAGCTCAGCATGTGCCTTCTCTCCTTCAAATATAGAGTGCCTTAAACCAATATGACCAAAAATCTGTAGACAACTCATTAAATAGAGCACATCCTGTAGCTGAAGGATCTTTGCTAAGAGAAGCCTAATGACCTGATAAATCAGCCTCTCTCTCCTCCCATAGCCAAAACTCCCATTTGCATCTTCAGGTGGATGGGCAGTAGGTGGCAAGAAGAACGGTGGAGTTAGAGAAATATTAATGGCAACACACAGCTGGAGTAGGCTGGGATCCAAATGCCAAAGATGAATGTAGGGGTCTGAACTTCAGCATGTAATGGATAGTTTGCTTAAATCTGCTTGTTTTGAAGCTGTCTACCGAATTAAAGAGTGCCCACATTGCAATAGTTGGGTGTAAATCATCCATCTATTCCATCAGTTTCGCTTGGAAACAAATGTAACTATTTGGTCTAATGGTTCCTTAATATCATTATTCAGATTCTAAAGCACTGTGTACATTAGTGCCCAATGCTTTTCCTGCACTAACTTGCTGCAAGGAATCTCAATCAGTCCTGGTAAGCCTTTATTTGTCCCTTTAGTGGTTCCTCTACAGGATTCCTTGTTGATTTTGTTTGAGGCCATAAGGCTCTGAATATAACCATCAATTGAGCATGCTCCTTCTTTTCTTGTGTGTCCCTGACAGTTCCTGAGCAACCTGTGCTGGTCGGTTGGCTTTGCTAACCCATCCCTGAACCCAGGAATTCATAATCCCATGAGCACCCTCTTACAGCACTAGCTAGTAAGTTAATAGATTAACAGGCCATTATCCGCTTTTTTCATGCTGGTATGTTTGATCTTGAGAGAAATGTTTAGATTTTAGACTGGACTCAGCCAGTGACCAGGTCAAGACAGATACACGCTTTTTTTTTACGCTAGAACTGAATATAAATGAAGTCTTGCACATGAATGTGGGGTCTTTTTGCATCATTTCCATCTCTGATGGTTATCACCTATTTTTACTGCCACTGGTTATACGAAAATGATTATTCCAAAATAGATTATTGAATTTAATCTGGAAAAAAAAAATGTGGCTAATTCTAGAAAGTTACTGCAGCCCTCAACCAAAGTCTCTTTGCATTTGGAAGAAGAGAATGCCCTTAACATAACCTGATATTTTAAGCAAGTGAGGGAGAAGCAAGGCTGACACAAATCTAGGTAATCTGGGTCACCAGATGGGATGCTGTAAAGCAAAAGGCACAGTAACAGTAACTATCTGAATGAGAGAAAAACAAAAGAACATACATAGCCATTATCAATAGCTATAATGTTTTATAATCATTGGGGATCGCAACAGAAAATTCTGTAGTAGACTGTGTGTGCTTATAAAAGCAACAGATGCTTAGGAGAACAACATTGTTCAAAAAAGAAACAGTGTAGGCTATTCATCGTCAAGGCAATAGTAACAAGCCAGGAATATTTAGCTATTAGAAATTGCAAGCAAGGAAAAACAGCCTCTAATTCTTAAAGGACCTTGTCATTTTCTCCCACATGCACCTTTTGGCACTGAGGCCAAGCTGATCTTTTTCCATCTCTGGTACTTCGGGGGTAGCCACCAAAATCCCCATTATGGATTTTTGTCCAGGCTTTAAGCATGAAGACTCTAATGAATCTGGTGAGCATCTTTTTTCAGTCCAAAAAGTTCTTATTTAACTTTTAACTTCAAAAAGAATGTTGAAGGCATACACTTCAACAATAAATTCTGTTCTCGTGTCATGGTCAGATTACGGGGTTTGGGACCTTCTGACTTCATCCTGAGGTGCTTCAAATTTAATGTTCAGTCTCAGCTGTTGGAAGCCTGTCTTTGAGGCTTTGGGGATAGCCAAGAAAATCCCCTTGTGATGGGTACCAAGCAGATACAGGATACATCCAGTTCTGGTGTGTCGAGTTACAGGGCTTGGCTGGAGAAATTGTGCTTATCTGTGGCTTGTGCAAGAGAAAATTAACACTGAAAGATTTTAACAAGTGGTCATATAGATTTGATTTATGTCTCTGGTCTAACTTGGTTATTTTAGTCACAAACTTGCTTTCAATGATGCCTGGATTAGTCCATCTGCATATACATATATTAAGAAATGCAATGAGGACCAAAGAACACAAATGTTCAGACCAGGAGTTCGTTTAATACAGTAGTCTGTTTCCAACATGTAGGGAAAAGGATACAAAAATTAGACAATAATCCTTCCAGCATTCAATATCCACAGCTGATACAGCTGAAAAAAATGGACAAACTTCCATCTATCTTCATCGCAGCTGGGATAAGAAAAACTACTACTTTTCCCTAAAGGTCATCCATCCAGATACTATCCTTGCTACAGAACGCTTATTATTGTATGAAACAAAGTGTTGAAATATGTCATTCAATATTCCTCATTCATTCAATTCATGTGAGAGGATGACATTTATCACTAGTGATTTTTTGGATGGAAAATGTCTATTTTTCCCTCAACTCTATTTTTTGAAAAATGACATGTAAACAGCTCAATATCTTCAAAAAATAACTGAAAAATTACATTGATTGTGCCTGATTTACTCCACCCCTGTCCAGTTTTACTGTGTGGGAGGTATTTGTGTTATTTTAGTAACAAATCTAATGTAGCTTTCTGTCTTTCTTTGAGGCTCACTGTCCAGGACTATAAGAATTCTGTGGAACAGTATCTAATAGCTGATTTATGGTCACTTCACATGGTGGACTCAATGTTTGCTAACATCTGAATTGTGTCAGGCTGGACATACAATAACTGTCAACAACTGAGTTAGATCATTTGAAAGTAGCATTAAAACAGTAAGAAAGAGAAATAAACTGTCTGGGGTTAAGGAGAAGATGAACTCCCATGATGTGGAAAACAACGTGAAAGGCAAGTCTGGACTCAGGACTCTCCTTTCTAGTCAAAGGGAACTTAAATTCTGGTAACATAAAGGTAACACCTTAAAGGAGGCTTCACTAAGGAAGGAAATAGGCTGTGGTGAGCATTTTTGTAGTATAATGCTGTAGTTATGATGACGTTGGGATATGACAGAAAGGCTATTTTTTTCCTTCTGTGTCAACATATAGAGTAAAAATGTTGCATCACAATACAAATTTCAGCTTCCTGAAAACACAGGGCAAATGTGAAGGGATAAAAACATCATCAAGATTGCAAATTTGCTTGCACATACAAAAAAAAAACAACATAAAAAATAATAATAGCTGAATGAAAACATTTCATAGAAAGTTCACAAAATTAAAAAAAGAAAAAACCTCAGTCTTCAGAGCTGTGCTAGTTTATGGATTTAACTCATCAGTTTGATCTCTTTCTTTGTCCATTTCTCTACCCTTAATGACCAGCAGGCTGGTCCGAGAGACTTACTTGCAAGCAAAATCAGTGCCTGCCACAGCGTGATATTCTTGTAATTAGGTCCTTAATTCCACTCCTTCTGCCATCAGTGGTGATCCTAGATTAAAGCATAGATGACTTTTAATGCAAGGAAAGACTGTTAAAAACAGATATTTTCCTACTTCACCAGAAAGCAGGTATAAAAGACCCATAGAGAAATCAGACAGAAGGTTAAGAAGAGAGGGTCAGTTCACACAGCACTCAGGGCAGAAATATACCTATTAGAGTTATAACAAACCAAGACACATTCCCTGATGTGTAGCTGCTTTGATGGACACTTCTCCCCAAAGTCTCCAGTATCCTTGTCTTTTGAGCACATCCTGTGTAAGCTTATTAAGTCATTCCTCTAATTAACTTGATAGCATGAACTCACAGTTGGACGTACAGGTCAGAGTTGGATTCTGTTGCTTAATGTTCAGACAGTTAAAAGAAAAAGAAAACACAACTCCTCACAGGGCAAAAAATATCCCTGATATATCAAACAGTCTCCAAATATTGGCGAAGCTTATTATTTATGTAAAAAATAGTCACGGGTGAAGTGTCCCAATGATGAACAGCATACACACACACAAGATGCTTAGCCCCAGAAGGGCAGAAGCTGGAGATGCAGGGATGCAACACATTTCAGCCCTTGCAACATCACCCCAGAAACACCTTTCCTATTCTCCAGGAGCAATACGAATACAAGAACCTGATTTTCTCGATCTCCCTCACCTTGTTTCTCAGGGCACTCATGCTACATTCCCTTTGAAGGAGTTACCAGGCTTTGGTACTTCAGGAATAGGACAAACTGCTCAATTTTGGTTGTACTGCTGAGGTGCCTTCAGCAATGCATGTGGCTTTTTAATGGTGCACTGGTACAGTAGAGAAGTAAAAGATACCAGCCTGGTAGTTTGTTGGAGTCACTGCTACAAGGCATCTGCCTCCCTTCTTTTTTTTTTCCTTTACCTTTTTCTATAGGAACTTTGTTTCTATGACTTATTATTTCCTTGTCCAAAGGACTTCACATAACAGAAAGGTAAAGGCAACTCGGGTACAAACTAGCCCTACTGGCCTGACCTGGAGATCAAAGTTGGGTTGATTTAAAAAGATTGATGGCATCATCTTTTCCAAATAAAAAACGAAAATGAACACACTTTAGGAAATAAACTCTCCAGGTATCTAATTTACCAGCAAGTGAACAAAGAAATGCCTATGGGTTTGCACAGAGAACCCTGATTTTTCCATTTTTCCAGGGCCTACTTCTGCTTGATGTTAAGGCTGATTAGCACAACTGAGTTAAACATGGAATGATTGTCCCCAGGCTCTGTTTAGGCTGAACATCATTGCTGCTGCTGTTTGAGTCTTGAAGAAAAGAGTGTGCTCAAATCTTTTGCTTTCTCCAATTCTGTTTGCCATTCTGATGAAACGTATCTATTTTCAGACTTTTCTTCATTAAAGCTGGAAGCAGTGTTGATGTTTAAGAAGGTCAGATTTTTAATGTTGCCATCTACACAAAGCAGATAATGGACACGTGAGTCAAAGTTACTCACAAATATGCCCTTTTCAAACTGAGGCCTTTCGGTTCTCAGTTTTGGCACAGACCTGTTGCATATGAAGTCAGTGGAAGAAAATGTTCTGAACATTATAAAAATAGGATTCCTACACACTATGTCAAAAATTAAACAGTAATCATAACACAAAAAAGAGCAAAAGGGAAAAAAAAAGTCTCTACCAACAGCTGTCATATTTGCTTAGATTTATTGTTATGATAGTCAGAGCACTAAAGAGTCAATTAGTTCCCTTCTGCAAATATACCCTCTAATTAGTGATTGCTGTTTCTAGACTGAATACGCTGTAAACATGGCAAAGTTTGCCTCCACTGAAAGGTAGATATATACAAAAGTGTTATACACCTGTACAAAACCACATAGACACATACATATTTTATACAGCTTATATACTAGATAATTATTTACACAAAGTGTGTGGTTTATTGGGTCATCTGCCATTAAATCTTTTCACAGTGCTTTCGTCATCTGATAAAGAGAAAGTACATCTATCTAATGTACTTTGGAGACAGGAAATAAACTTTGAGTATTGCTGTAGAATTGCCACATTGTATAGTATTATCATAATGCAGGACGTTATTAGGACAATAACTGGAAGATTTGACCATAAAATAACAGAATCGTAGAACATCCTGAGTTGGAAGGGACCCACATGGACCATGGAGTCCAACTCCTGTCCCTGCACAGGACAACCCCACAGTTCACCCCGTGTGTCTGAGGACGTTGTCCAGTCTCTTCTTGAACACTGTCAGGCTTGGGGCTGTGACACCTCCCTGGGGAGCCTGTTCCAGCGTCCAGCACCCTCTGCGTGAAGAACCTTTTCCTCATGTCCAACCTAAACCTCCCCTGGCACATCTTCTGCTATTCCCTCGGGTTCTGTCCTTGGTCACTAAAGAGAAGAGTTTGGTGCCTGCCTCTCCTGCTCCCCTTGTGAGGAGCTGTAACCACCGTGAAGTCTCCTCTCAATCTCCTCTTCTCCATGCTGAACAAACCAAGTGACTTCAGCCACTCCTCATAGGGCTTCCCCTCCAAACGCTTCACCAACTTTGTAGCCTCTTCTGGACACTCTCTAGCAGCTTAATATCTTTTTTACACTGCTTGTGGGCTGCTCCATCTTTTATCAAGTTGTCTCAACTATATGTCAGGAAGACTAGAAATGGAGCTGAGTGATAAGCAGCCATGTTCAGGTAAACATATCTGCTTTGGGAAATGGAGCAACTCTGGGATTGCTCTGTATTTGGCTAGGAGGGCACCTGGAATTTTGAGGAGCATCAGACCACAGAATTGCAGGATTTGGCTCTGTAAATTGATGGAAAGTGATAAAGAAAAGAGAGAGGATGGGAACATCAGAGGTTTTGGCATAGCAATTCAGGGCTGTCCCACCAGGCTTGCTGGTGATGTAGAGCAAGGAGAGATCCATCTGCCTCCTGTGCTTCTGCAAAGATGCAGCTTCTCAAAAATGCTGCTTTTAGCTACTCTGTCCTTTGCTTTCCCATCTTGCATTCTTAAGATTGGGAAAGTATCCCAAACCCATAGTTATCACAGATATATTCTGTTCACAAACTCTTTGCTGTGCAACTTTTTGACCATCCCTATCTCTGCCTGCTTGAAGTTTTGCCAGGGGAGGTTCAGATTGAATATTAGTAAAAAATTCTTCCTGGAAAGGGCTGTTGGGCATTGGAACAGGCTGCCCAGGGCGGTGGTGGAGTCACCATCCCTGGAGGGGTTTAAAAGACGTTTAGACGAGGTTCTTAGGGACATGATTTAGTGCTAGAGTTAGGTTATGGTTGGATGATCCTGAGCGTGTCTTCCAACTGAAATGATTCTACGATTCTATTGCAAAAATCAGGATCGCTCAAGACCGAGTTTAAAGAATTCCCCCTCGAGGTCATCGTCATTCACAGCGACTGAATCAAACTGGCTACCTGCCGTCTCCAAAATCTTGACTGATGTGTCACTGGGCTGAATTCAGCTTTTCTTCAGCTCCTTGGATGACGGGATCTGCGAAGAGCTCGGGTGGCCTCTGCGGGCAGAAGGAGAAACAGAGCCCGGTGCCTTCAGTAGGTCCGCAGCTCCATCTAGTGACATACGGCCAAACAGCGACCCAGCATCCAGAAAACAAGCAACTCTGATATGTACAGCACGTCTTAGCAAGAATAGAAAAGGGATTTGCGCTTTTGGAAAGGGCTGTCTGGTTAAAATGCTGCAACTATAGGCTTTTGTTTGTTTGTTTGTTTTTGTTTGTTTTAATTTATGCATTTACTGTATCATTGGGGCTGAGCTTTCTGAGCTTCAGGAAGAGCTTCGGTCCTTCGGTGGAGTGCACGGCATGAGAAGTCAATGGGAGTGGGGCTGAGTACTTGGGTTTCCCTGTCCTGAGTTGAGTACGTTAAGTATGTTCCATAAAGTTACATTTGCAAACAAACAAACAAACAAAAACAAACAAACACAAAACCAAAAACAAAGCTACAAAAATATAAATATCAAAGTCCAAATCACAACTCTTAAAATATCTGCACAGATTGGACCAGAGCTCCAGAAACACATTATTTTTATCCTGCTTTCAATTAGTCTTTTGTTCCCTAGAAGCTCTTTGTCTTCATGAGTTGTGGGAGTTTTAAACGTCTTCACGGTAATGTCCAATTTATCTCTAAACACCTCTTTGACAATGGAACTTCTTAGACATTGGAATTTCTTTGACATTCTTCTCAGAATCTTCTAATGGACTTGGAGATGTTTTCTGAGGTCACTTAATGATGCAGGATGCACAGGGCTCGCGGAGGTGCAGTTATCCCTTTAAATAAATAGATATATATTTAGAGCATTCACACACTTTGGGAAATAACTCAGTGTAGCCATCTCCTCAGCCCAATTGGACTCAATTTGACCTTTCCTAGTGAAGGTTTTCCCCTAACTGTGTGCTGCCCTGTTTTGGGGACACTTTCCCTCTATTATTCTCTGAAGCAGCGTCATTATGCAGATAACGAGCCACTGAGCTCACTATGAGCTGAATCATTCCCAAATCTATAGTTTATTCCAGTGATTGTGAAGATGTTTGTACTTTTCTTGTTCAGTGTGTGCAAATATAGCCATGTAAATAACTGACTTTATGTTTAGTTTTTCATTACTGAGAAATTAGGATAAGTTGTTTTTAAAGTCAAAGTTACCATAGCTGGGGTTTTTTCCACATTTGAAAGGTTGTATGATGTTTCTTTTAGATTCGAAGCTCTTCTTGGCCTCTAAACCTAAATATTTGAAATCTAAAGGTTTGAAATTTCTTAAATATTAAAAAAAAGAAAAAAGCAAACAAAAATATTTTTAGCAATTATTTTCTCTGAATTAAAAAAAAAAAATCTCTTAGATTTTATAATGTGTAAGCCCTCTATACTTTTAATGCGTATGGTTATTCAGTTGAAAGGAAAGTATGAAATTGACATTATTTCACCAAATGGTTCATTTAATCCAAATCTTCATTTTTCAAAGAATACCATTCGTCTTAAAGAATACCATGTGTTAGTATAAAGACAGAAGTACTACTTTTCCCTCCAATTAATGGCTTAAAAAGAATTTATAGGGTCTATTCCTCTATTCTCCCCCTAAATGTTCCCAACAAACTGGGCAGAGGAAACAACAGTGCTTCAATGCAAACAAAAATAAAATAATTTCAATTATTTTTGAGCAATCAAATATTTCATGAATAATGAGGTTTTTCTGTACAAACAAAGCTTTATTTGCTGACATATACAGTGCTGCTATAGGATCTTTTCCTAAGCCAGCAGTATTTTCTGGACAAAATAAAATCACCCTTTACTCAATGTTCAGAAATTTTAGATCCTAAATAATGCATAAAGTCTTGTGACTACTGGAAACAGTGAAGGAATTATATATTTTTAAATGAAAATAAGCTTGAAAGTTTGAACTGTCATGTGGTTCTGTTATTTCTAATAAGTTTTGGTCTCACTGACTGTTCTTTCCCTCAATTTAGAGCACTATAGAGGTGATGCTGTAGCATATGACTCCTTACTTTCATTAAAATAGTCAAAAATAAATACTATTCAGCCTATGTTCCTTTGTCAAAAGCGGCTGGAATGGGACATTGGATTTCAAAATTTCTTTGTGAAAATGGGTAGGTGCAGAAAGACAGGGATCATGCAAATTATCTTTCTATTCTTTTCCCTTTGTCATGGAATTGTCATTAGTATTTACGCACCAGCAGATCTTTAAAGATTTGGCTTTGTACTAATATTTACTGAGTTCATGAATGTGCATTACACAGATTTTCTTAGTATGTCTGCATTTCTGTAATGAGTCTCATAAGAAAGATGATTGATTGATTGATTGATTGATTAATTTTAGAATTAGTACATGTGATTTATGTTAAGTGCGTGCTAATAAACCATCTAACTATTTTCTTGCACCTTTCTAAGCTCAGAAAAACTTTCCAGTTCTTGACTTATCTCAATTTTGCACATACATGTAGCATTTACATTTTAATACTTCGCAGTATTTGACCCCGACTTTCTTGTTCTAGGTTTGCTTCTTTCCTTTGAGGTGCCCGAACCCGGACCAGGCTGCCCAGAGAGGTTGTGGAGTCTCCTCTGGAGACATTCAAACCCGCCTGGACACCTTCTTGTGTGATCTGCTCTGCTGAACCTGCTTTAGCAGGTGGGTTGGACTGGATGATCTGCAGAGGTCCCTTCCAAATTCAACCAGCCTGTGATTCTGTGATTTTGTGATGCCAACCTCAGGTCTCACTGCAGGAGACAATATATGGGGGAGAAAGCACCTTGAGTATGGAGGGAATCTGCATAGGTTTAAAGGCCACCAGCTACTTTTGCCTTCTTTTTCTCATTAGATTATTGAATCGAATAGGTCAAGAGAGGTTCTCCTGCCTCTCTACTCTGCCCTGGTGAGACCATATCTGGAATATTGTGTCCAGTTGTGGCCCCTCAGTTCCAGAAGGACAGGGAACTGCTGGAGAGAGTCCAGCGCAGGGCAACAAAGATGCTGAAGGGAGTGGAGCATCTCCCGTGTGAGGAAAGGCTGAGGGAGCTGGGGCTCTGGAGCTGGAGAAGAGGAGACTGAGGGGTGACCTCATTAATGTTTACAGATATATAAAGGGGGAGTGTCAGGAGGATGGAGCCAGGCTCTTCTCGGTGACAACCAATGATAGGACAAGGGGCAATGGGTTCAAACTGGAACACAGGAGGTTCCACTTAAATGTGAGAAGAAACTTCTTCATGGTGAGGGTGGCAGAGCCTGGCCCAGGCTGCCCAGGGAGGTTGTGGAGTCTCCTTCTCTGCAGACATTCAAACCCGCCTGGACACCTTCCTGTGGAACCTCAGCTGGGTGTTCCTGCTCCATGGGGGGATTGCACTGCATGAGCTATCCAGGTCCCATCCAATCCCTGACATTCTGGGATTCTGTGATTCTGTAATTTTATGCTGTATAAGTTCCTTTTTGTTTAATACACGGCCCCAAACAACACTTCAGCACATACCAACAGCTCCTCAGACTCTTCAGGCCACTAAGTAGTTTCATATTTAACCAGCTCCAAAGAGGACAGTCTTCCTGTTGCCACTTCGTGTTTCATGAAAAGTCTTTTTAATTATGGTGATTCTACCTCGGTAGCTTTTCCACTATAATAAGCCTTCCACTGTCAGGAGGAGAAACAATAATAGCAACAAACCTGGCATTAGCAGGAAACATTTAAGTCCTTGATACAAAGCTTGCTGCCATCTATTAATTAACAGAGGCCACAGGAGCTGTTTTTGTCGTTCTCAGAAGAAAATTACATTTGCAGCTGATAGTTATAGCCCCTGTAATAGGAGGCTGCAGAAATAACCTGCTAATCACCTGATCATTTCAACCTGAATTCATGGTGGTGATGTTTCCAAGAAAAGATCTGAGGATGTGTACCCAGGCCAGACCTGTACTCAAGGATGTAATCATGTAAATTTCCAGGATTCATATGCCCGCCTGAAAAGCAATTCTAAGAATAAACTAATAACGCGGGAAAGCCTCCGTTGCTTAGTGTGTTTGCCTTTGCCTACCTTCTGCTTCTGTTTCAACTGCTTTGCTCATTAATATTTGCGCCAAGAACATCAGATTCAGTAGCAAGTGTAAATGGGATTGTTGTTGGTTTATTATTTTCTTAATAACATCTCAGAGAAAAATTTAGGGTCACTTAATAGCAAATATTATAATAAAACATTATAATACGATCATAGAATAGTTTGGGTTGGATGGGACCTTCAAAGCTCATCCAGTGCCACCCCTGCCATGAGCAGGGACATCTTCACCAGCTCAGGTTGCTCAGAGCCCCGTCCAGCCTGGCCTGGGATGTCTCCAGGGAAGAAAGCTCAAAGACCTTTTTTTTTAAGTAGCAGAATCAACCTTTGAGTTCTGAAATATTTAAAATGAGAAAATACATTGACTTGTTGGAGGGGTTTGTTTGTTTGTTTGCTTTTACAGCTTAAGAGCATGAAAACCAGTGGTACAGTTCAGTGTAAAGGCATTAATAGCTGATTCTTTTCTCTGACAGCAGCTGTAGCAAAATGCTCAGTAAAGGTGTAAGAGCACAGTAAATCTGCAGTGATGCTTCCAAGGCACCTGGCTGCCATCCAGCAATCTGCAGCTCAGTAGATCCTGAAAAATACTCTGGACCAAATTGGACAACTGCTTAACTATTTGTTATACGGGTCAATCCCTTTGAATACGATGTGTTAGACTCAGCTGGTCACGTTTGAATGTGTGTCCATTTGGCCTTATAAATTGATAGCTGACTGCTATTAAAAGTAGATATTTATTAAAGATGATGTGTGATTTTAGGTTTGGTTGTTTTGTTTGTTTTTTTTTCATCTGTTTGCATCTTCATCATCTCTTCTGGTATTTTAGATGGCCTGTGTATAAATTCTGAGTCTCCTTCTGGATTAGAGCAACATTAGAGAATTTTTTCACCAACACTATTATGAGGATTTTGTGTTGGACTCTTTTCTGCTTTCATTTTTCACATTTATTTTTCCTGGCAGAGAAAGACAAAGTAGGGAAACAATCACTTTTGTTATGTCTTCAGGTGAGTGTTGCCTATTATAGACACACAAAATAAAAGTCCAAATATTGAAGTGATCACTGTAATTTTTGCTTTAGGAAACTAAGACCAGAAGCTAAGTCAATGTGAGCAGAGAATGTAAAGGTTCCATGTGCTTGAAGCTTCAAGGCAAAATTGTCAGTGTGCAAGAATTATTCACCAGTGTTTCAAATAATAAATCTGGGAGAATTAAAACCTGTCTATGAAAAATTAAGTAACAGGAAAAGGAGTTGAGTGAAAATGTATAAATGATAAAGTATTTGCCACGTTCCACACAGAAAACTAGCTATTATAAATACAAATGAAATTATCCCTGTTTAAGAGGAACTTTATGGATTTACATTTTCTGGGCTGACTACCATAAGTCCAGAGTTTTTTACTAGTTTTGAAATATTGTTGGAGAAGGCAGAGGAAGGAAATCACAACTGTATTTAAAAGAAAGGAAAATTTGGACTAATAAGCAAGTTCATAGAATAGGGTCTTTGAAAAGATAAAATCTTCAAATCCCAAACTGTAAGTTTGTCCCTTTTCCGTGCTCCATGGCACCCTCACACTGCTTCTTATTCCTGCTCTCCCGGGTGTAAGTAAATTGTGATGCTGAGTTAGTTTTTATGTAGTTTCTATTCATGAGTTCCTGGGTATAGATCAATCCTAATGCTGACTTGGTTTTCATGCAGCTATTTTTCATGGGTATTTACAGTAAGATTTTTCTCGCATTATTCAACTAATGCTGTAGGAAATAGCTTAATTCTCTGAACATAATGCTGCAATACACTCATTATTCCACAATTATCTCCAAAAACCCCACAAAACACAATCGGCTTATAACTGAATTACATGAATTTTTTAATGAAAGAAAATGGGTTTGATGCCTTTTATCACACAGTTTTTGCTATTTATAATGACTTCTAGAAAAATAAGAGTAACAATGGGTAAGCTCTGCAGAAAAATATAACTACAAAACAGCATCTTCCCCTCATACTTATGACAAAACCAATGTAGCTAGCTTTCGATCATCTAGAAGTACTAAATCAAGCAGTGGTTGATTAGTTAGACAGGATTCAAATAATGTCACTTGACTTGTAGAATTATGTGGCATTCTGCTTTCACTACTATTTTTTTTTAAACATGGGTTTTCAAGTAGCACTCAAAATTGTATTTACTTACCCTTAACAAGTCACATTGTTGAGTTACTACAAACATGTTTAATGACGAAAGAATGTAGCAGAAACAGCAATAAAATATACAACCTATTCTTTCTGTAATAGTAAGTTTGCTAAGATGGAATCTCACTTAAACAATGACTACAGCATTAATTTCGACCCCAACTGGTATTTTGACTTAATGACTTGCTGAAAGTTTAAATAACACTCTTAGTTTGAGTCAAATTAAGATTTATTTTTAATTTTCTTTTGAAAGCCACGGTAGTGACAAAGATATATTTTTTATGATTTTCCTGCAGATAATTTAGACTGTTTCAGATCATTTAAGCTGTTGGAAGTTCACAAATTCTGAAGAAATAAACCTCTTCCTTATTTCATTGGTCTGTTCCTGGGGAAAAGTTTGTTAATTTTTCCTCTTGCACTTGTGTCTCAGAGGGTAGGGTAATAATTACCTGGTGTCACCACCACTTGTGTTAACATTAAATAAAAACCTAGTTCTAAAAAAAAATATAGGGTTCTATATTATTTTTATTATGGATTTTTCACGAAAAGTTGTTCTGCCACTAAAAAACTGACTGATTATTAGTTCGAATCGTGATTTTAGCTAGATGTGTTATTTGAAATATGATTTTCATCAAATCCAAACCCAGTTATTTTGAAACCCTTTGACAACCATTAGATTTTCTTATATATATTTAATCTCTTCTGTGACTGGAAATCTTTTATACTAGAAAAAGAAGGAGAAAAAAAGGCAGGGAGGGACATGGGAATAAAGAAGAGAGTAAACAATAAAAGGGTCTCCTCATAGTGGTTTTCATAGCCAAAGTTGATGGTGGTTTTTTTTTAATATATTTTATATTTGATCCTTTCCCATTATTAGCCTGTCAGATGCCATTTGTGAAATAGGAAACACTTCAGCTCCTAAGAGTCTCAAGGGATTGCTGTTCCTGAGGTGCATGGTAGCTTAGATTGTGCAGTTACTTACATGTGCTCCTCAGGGTAGCGTTTAGGGAATTCACTTGGACTCATCCACTCTGTCAAATTTTGGGTGTGTTACCTAAGGGGAGGGTCTCTCTGGGTACCCTGTAGAAAAGGAGATGCCCTTCTACAAAGCCGTTCAGAGCAGAAGCTTAACTTTGGAATTCCTGGGGACTGAGACTCTTCAGAGGAAATTAATACAAGGTTTTTGCTCAGGATTAATGTAAACAGAAGTATTCTGTGATTCTGTGATTCTGTGATTCCACAGTTGTCCTTCCATTGTCCAAGTATGTATGTTGAAGGGAGTAGGATGGTGTTCATAGAACCACAGAATTGTTTGGGTTGGAAAACATCTTTAAGGTCACGAGTCCAACCATTAACCTAACACTGTCAAGTCCACCACTAAAGCCTCTTCCTGAGTGCCACATCTACATGTCTTTTGAACACCCCCAGGGTAAACTTTTTACATAGATACCAAAATAATTCTTTATTTAATCATAGAGGCTGATAGTTCTCTTGTTTTCCTGACATAGTTACTTTTTAGGGCAAATACTAGTGCTCTGATGACTGCAACTTCAGCTGGAAGACCTACAAGAGAGTTTCATCGCTCTAATAATAGATTCTGCCCCATTTGGGGGTTGTGACTCAGAAATCTTTATCCACAGTGTTTTGCACTTCCAGAAATTGAGTCAACTCATTTCCCCCTACACATAGTTTGCAGTGCTTGTCCTTGAGCACACAAAGTTCCTCTCACATGAAAGCTTTTGGTTCCTGTTATGATTTCATTTGCTTTAATTCTCCTTTTCCAAAATGACAGAGCTCAGAATTATGAGTGTTCAGGGGGTAGATCACATGAAGGATGTATGTGTTGGATTCATTTAATCTGTATAGCCAATGGCATATGGGATCAAATTCATCTAATGTTAAAATAAAAATGCAAGAAAACATCAGAAAAAATGACACTTAAGCATGTCTGCTTTTCTAATTTCATTACAAATAAAGCTATGGCATGAGAACATATCCACAAAATAAAAACTTAAAGAAGGTTAGAAGAACCTCATAGTTTGTAGGACCGGGGATGAATTCATCACCTAGGAATGATGGTTAAATATATATATCAGAGTTTTGTTATTGTATTTATTGATATTCAGATATTTTACATTATTTTTCTAATAACAGGTCATTATGATAACAAAACCAAAGAAAACCCCATACACAAAACAAAAACAATGTGTTCACATACTGCAATCTTGTTCTATGTGTAATTCTTAGCTATCTAGGAGGACAATTAACCAGGAATTTATTATGCTAAAGTAATATACATTTTTTTTAATCACCGCAGAAATTACATTGTTATGAGTAGTTATTTTACCACACCTAGGAAGCTGAAGAAGAAAATGAACTTTGGGACCCTTTACATGTTCTAAGCTCTTTAGTGTATGTGAAGGAACTGTTAATAACAGTGTGCTCATAAAGTCATGGACATCATCCCTTTCTTTTGGGGAGTACAACTATGAATAGTACAATATTTAGATATGTGGTTCCTTGAAATATGTAGAAATACAACTAGCAAGAAACAGAAATCTAGTGGTAATATCCCCACAGCAAAAGACTGTATGTGTATATATATATATATATGTATATATATGGAGGAAATGAAGTGTAGCATAATCAGATGATGCAATCATGCAAGAAGCTTGGCATCCTAAGGAGAAACAGTTTGTGATGATGTGAAAAATGGGTTTAGGTAAAGCAGTGCAGCCTGGATTTGCTGTAATTCAAATAACCTTTGAGAAATACATAGCATGGGATTCACCTTAATATTAAAAGTCAACCTAAATCAGATGTCTAATCTGGCTTGGATTTATCTTATTTCACTTCAGGACTTGATTCATTTGCCCACATGAAAGACTCTTATCTCCATTTACCCAAGTAGCCTCGAACTGTCATGCTTTCACTGCCCATGTTTTGTATCTGCCAACCTCATGTAAATGTTAAATATACTAAGGTATCTCAGTTGTCACTGGTCAACTAGTACTGGGCAACTTAACTGAGCCTCAAAGTGTATAAAGTTATAGAGGATCTCAGTCAATACAGTCCATTAAAGAATTTGAGTCAACTAAAGAGTCATTCAATAAACCAAATGAAGGTACCATTTTAGATTATTATGAACCTCAATGGAAGCTTAAACATCCAATCTGTGTCTAGACACATGTTGATACATAAATTTCTCAATGTCTTTAAGAAAGTCCACCTCTCTTTGAAGTTACTTAAAAGAGGGACAATGGCTTAGGACTCTGTACCTCCCACCACAATATAGTACAAATGAGTTTCTAACAGGAACTTTCTATATCGTACCCATAACTGCGAAGGAAGCCTAGCTAATTACTTTTGACTGGCTATTAACCACA
The DNA here is from genome assembly GCF_037038585.1 of Patagioenas fasciata. Lineage (NCBI taxonomy): Eukaryota > Metazoa > Chordata > Aves > Columbiformes > Columbidae > Patagioenas > Patagioenas fasciata. The sequence goes on along the minus strand of NC_092521.1, from coordinate 165,692,585 downwards.
GCAAGAGACCACTTTTTGAGCTTACACATCCAGATAGAGGCCTATATTTGGTGTCCGTACCGGTGTGTGAAATTTCACCCCTAAAGTAAACATCTACATCAGAGCAATCATCCTGTCCTCCTTTTAGTGATGGTGGAGAGGAGTACACCCTGAGGAACTGATTATCGTGTCCTCTGTAGACATCTAAATTATGGCAGGCAAATTGCATTCAACAGTGTCTGTGACTGTGAAAATAAGCTGGAATAAGCAGTTCATATTTATGCTTTTACTGTCTGAAATTAGATGAGACAAGTACTACCACAGGGGTGGGAGATGAGATAGCTGCCTGAACCCCTCTGCAGTCCATGGAGAAGTTGCCATAATCATAGAGAAAAGTCTGGATAAAATACGTTCTTCACTTCATAAAATATAAAAACAAGCAGAAACCAGCTTGCCCTAGTAATTGAACTTCTCAGTTGTTAAAATTAGGTTACCCTTGTTTACCTATTCTCTATTTTGTAGATTCAACCTATGCCTAGGAGTAACATGGTTCTTTGATTGGTCTTCATGGAGGGAGCAAGCCTTGTCTTAAAACCACATTTTAGTGAACAAGAATCAGTGTTGTGCTACTCATCTTGAAAAACAAACAGAAATGAATTTGAGTTGAAACAGCCAGAGGAAAGCAAGAAAACAAATGAATGATATAATGCATAAAACTATTTCTGAGGACGGGAACAGCTGGTTTGTCAAATCTTTAGAGACTATTAATAGGAATGAAGATTGTATTGTGTGTCACTGGGAAAAGCAACTTCCCTTAGGTTTGAAAAAATGACTTTCTTATACAAGAAATAAGATACAACAGAAACAGAGAAGGGTTCACTGACAAACTAATATGTGTTTTAAATAAAAATAATAAAAAATATTAAAGGAGTTTACTTTTAAGAGATTCTAAATAGTATGTTTGTGGTAGATAAGTACAGATAAGGTAAATTTTCCAAATTTGCGAAGCATCTTAGGTGCTTGGGTGAAATTAATGTTACAGATTAAAACATGTGAGACAAGAATTCACGTGAGACAAGTGTCCATGATTGCATGACAAAACTGGGCTGCATCTCTGCCTCTATTTCTGGGGTGGCCCTGAAATCAGGCCAGGTAGCAGTAACTAATTATGGGTACATATGGAGTCAGAGCCCCAGGACACAGGAGGAGTCAATTTTACCTGAAAAAAAAATAATAATAAGTAGATACACAACTAGTATATAGAAAGAAAATTAATTGGGCAAATTATCCTCACACAGACATTAATTACCTGTTTTGTGATATTTAGCGCCTGACCTCTTTAGTATCTCAAAAACAATCTATAACATCAGTTTTTCAGTCTTCCTGTTTTCAGGCCACTCTCTCTACCACCACACAGAGATCACCCTCAGGAATTAAGCTTCCATCCCTTTTATATACCCTCCATATTTTTAAATACAGTGGAGTTTTGCTTTTAATTATAGTTGCAATATGTTTCTCAGTAATGTCATGTTCGGGCTAACCACCTGATTCTGTGCTTTCAGTATCTGGAGCCTTTTCCCCATACTTCCAGGGCTTTTTGTTTTGTATCTTTAGTCAGATTTATCAAAAGATTGTTTAAGAATGTCAATAGATTCACCTTTATTCTCTGGTTGATGTGCTGGTGCACTATATTTTTGTTGTCTAAGGGGATGATTGTATATACACAGAGGAAACGTAGTTGTATTTCAGAAAGATTTTTGTTACAGAAAAACCTTATTCAGGTAGCATAGAGTATTGAAAATAACATTCTCCAGCTTCTACAAAGGTTCTAAACAGCTCAGTAAATGTCAAGTCATTTTCATTAAAAGGCATCAATTGATTCAGAGCATCCATGATGGGGATTAGGAAGGATCTCATGTCTATTGCTTCATTGATTAAGTTTCACACCATCATGGTGGCTAGATTGCTTGTTGATACTAACAAGAGGACATTTTTAAGCACATCAGAGTTATATTCTGAGCCCAGGCTGGTGTAGAACAGCAGGAAAAGAGAGCTGGCCCTTATCTTAGATTAGTTATCCTATAATTGCTGAAGAAAAATCAAATTGCTTAGTTATAGCCATCTTATCAGGCAAGGAACACTTCTGTGATGAAAAGTAACAAAATGCATCAGAGCACACAAGGGATTATGAGAAGTATGGTTCCTGTAGTATTTCATTATTAGATCTTCTTCGGTTATATACAGAGAAATAACACAGTAGAATGAATAAAGTAAAGGAATATGATAAACAGAAATTAGATTTCAGCCTAAATAAGGTTTTAGCCTACAAAAGGATCTGTTTAAAGCAATGGAGGGATATAAGTAAGGAACTCATAGACTTTAAGATAGGCGAGGTTTATAATATTAGCTACAGTGAGATGCTACAAAAACCTCAACAAGAGGGGGCTTTGTTTTCTTTATTAGCATGGATAAAAAATCTCATTAGGAGTTTCCAGCTAATTAATTTAAAGCTCAAGGACTGGAATGTGGCCTGGTTTTTAGATCAACTGGAGACCTGATAGGAAAAGCAGATGGAGGCGGGAATATATAAAAGGAAGGAAGCACTGAGAGATCACATCTGCTCAAAGAAGCAATGTCTTCTAAGGATTGCTTATGAATACCCATGTCAAGAAACTACAAAAAGACTACAAAAAAATCCCAATAAAAAAAAACAAAACAAAAAAACGTATGGTTCTCACTTAGTTTTGCTTAGTCTTGCTCCAAACTGGGAGATAAGGTTGATTATGGTGACCTAAAAGGCTTCATCAAAGTGACCTGTGAGGCTTTAGATAATGGACTTTAATTGAAATATCATTGAGTTGAATGTCACAGTGATATTAATTTAATTGTACCTTTGTGTTTACAGTGTGACTCCTGAGCATGAGAACAACACAGCAACCGAATATCTGAGCAACATGACCTGACTTTGAAATTTGACCTATTTTGAGGGGATAAGATGGTTGGGGCCAGATCTCTATAGGTCTCTTCTGACCTGAATTATTCTGTTATTCCGTGATCTCATATCCTCAATTCGGTTGAATACTGTTCAGCAGGAATTATGATCTGTTCCTGTCTTGGGGATATTATACAGGCCTACACTCTGCATTTTTCTTTGCATTTGAATTAGGAACTGCCTGATACCATGTGGTGTTTGCCTTGTATCGGGATTCTCAAACTTTTCCAATGTAACGAGAATCACGTTATTGACTAGTGAGAGTTGGCCACAGCTTTAACTCATCCAGTATAGACAGGGAAAAAACAGTCACAATAAGCCTTCAAATTATATATTCAGGTTTTAATCTCTTTATTTTACAAGAGACTTGATTTTTGGAGTAGCATTTGAGGCTTCTTTGTGCAGGTGAGTGATCACGTGCTATTATGCACTAATAAAAGACATAGACGACGGGAAGTAAATGAGGACTGGGTTACAAATATCATTTCACAAATTCATGCTTTAGTTCCCCTCTTCATTCTGCATGGGTTGTGGAACTGACTGTTTCTCTAGCTTGAGATTGAGGGCAATTCCTTTGATTTGCAAGACTAATGTGGCATACGTATTAATATTAATGCAAAGCACCCACATTTCAGTATTTTAATACAGTTGTCCACAGATGTACAAGTTGTCTAGATTCCCATTACAACAGAGTGATTTGATCAGGACTACCAGGGCACAATGACAGAAATTAATAGATAGCACTAACATGACTCAGTTTCTTAAACATAAATGAGTAATGCCACTCAGGGTGCTCTTGTATATCTGTAATATCTAGGTGGAGCTGGCAAACATGATATAGGACTGACAGGAGAGGTATAGACTTATGAAGGAAGCTGCAAAAATATGTATTTCCTGAAATAGCATTAGATGCCTATTTTGGGGTAACTTAGGTGAGCCCTGGATCTCCTCTGACTATACAGAATTCATGTGTTGGACACCACTGGGAAATAATGATTAACGGGTTATAAATTAGCACTTAAATCTTATCAAGAAAAAAATGCTTTTGTCGTGTCCATAATTCTGAGAAATTACTGGAGAGAGTCCAGCGGAGGCTACGAAGATGGTGAGAGGTCTGGAGCATCTTTGTGATGAGGAGAGACTGAGAGAGCTGGGTCAGTTCAGCCTGGAGAAGAGAAGCTGAGAGGGGATCTCATCAATGTTTATAAATATCTCAGGGTGGGTGCCAAGAGGATGGACCAGACTCTGTTCAGTGGTCACCAAGCACAGGATGAGAGGCAATAAGCCCAGGCTGAACCACAGGAGGTTCCATCTAAACATGAGGAGAAACTTCTCTGAGGTGCCAGAGCCCTGGACCAGGCTGCCCGGAGAGGTTGTGGAGTCTCCTTCTCTGCAGACATTCAAACCCACCTGGACACCTTCCTGTGGAACCTCATCTGGGTGACCCTGCTTTAGCAGGTGGGTTGGACTGGATGATCTCCAGAGGTCCCTTTCCCACCCCAATCACTCTGTGATTCTGTGATGCTGTGACCGGGGTGGCCGCGAAGGGAGGTGCAAGGATCTCCGGGGCGGGTCTTGGGCAGGTGGGGGCGGGCTGAGCTTCGGCTTTTGGCAGCTTCACCACAGGCAGAGGGAGCGGGGAGGACCCGGCGGCTGCTGCCGAGGATGTTAAGTTTGTGCTGGCTGCTGCTGCCGCTGGTGAGTGACCGGCGGGGTCCCTATGGGCTTGGGGGGGTAAGAAGCGGGGGGGGTACCGCACATCTGGCTCTTGACACTGTTGTCCACAGCTGGATGGCTCTGTAGCAGCCCAGAAGGATTTGGAGGGGGGGCGATGTCTGCAGAGACAGGGTAACTTTTCTCATAACAGGGAGTAGGGAAAGGATTTAAAAATAATAAAAGGGGTGGGATGGGGATGTAGGAGGGGAGGAAAAATAATATTCCTGAGTTACAGAGTTGACCCAGCTCTTTTATTTAAAATTTTCCAGCCCTAAGATGCTATTAATAAATAAGTTTTCATTTCCATTCATTAGAATTGCAGTTTCCAAAGGACAGAAAAGCATCCCTAAATCAGAATAGCTGTAGCATGGCTTTAGAGGGACAGAAGGGGACAGGTTGCTGTCTCAGTTGCCCTGAGAAAGGCAACTTTGCTGAAGTAGAATAACTAAAACGGAATAGTTCTCCAATGGATTTGGCACGTTTACCCCTTTGAGAAGGCACTGATGTTTTTACCACTGAAGGCATCTGCTTATAATATCAACAAGCAGGAGCATGAACAGACATATGTCTGCTATGCACTAGAGGCAGCAGGTGAGATTGTGTCATTAAACATCAGGGGAGATGTATAAGCACAGGGATACAACTGGAGCAGGTATATCCCTCCCTAAGCCCCATGTGCTACTTCTGGCTTTGCCTGGGCTGGGTAGCAAAAGCTACTGTAAGTACCAGTACAGTCATATATCCTCTTTCCCCTCAATCTTCAGCCTCAGAGAAGTGTTTAGAAACCTTCTTATGGGTGTGATTCCCAAGGACTCATTAACTCTAACTTCAGTCATTTCACACTTAAATGTTCAGTGTGGGTTGTGATTCAGACTCCCGCTGTAGTCAAGGGGGAGACGGTCACCTTATCTTGTCCTGAGGAAGACAGATGGGGTGACTTGTCTTCTTCCACTGATAACAGTGAGAGCCTATGTGGCTACAGACTGGTCTTGACCCTTCTGTTTTAAAAGGTAAAAGATGGCATGTACATCTTCACACCTGCACCTCACATCCTCTGGAACCTGTTGCTTTCCTCTGTATTTACACAGCTTTATGTACAAGTGGTAGGATATAGGTCCTTGCTATGTAAACCTTGTCACAAATAGTTATTAACACATGTTATACCCTTATTTCAGGGAAAACTAGTCAGCCTAAAATGTTAACACTGCTGCAAGCAGAGTGACTTCAGCATCTGGACTGACTTTTTTACACATAATAGAATCACAACTTATTCTTGCAGCTGTCAGCAGAGTGGAGCTAACCTGAAGGGATGTATCATGCACATCTGTGGGCTGCCACACATCATTTTGATGTTTTTAGCATACTGCAGGGGACTGTACCCATAGTAAAATACACTATATGAACTGCATGTTCTATGTAGTTTCTGACCTCAAACTATTGCTTATATATGAACTCCAGCTATATGTCTGGTAAGAGTCAGTGCTCTAAATATCAATAGTTTTTGTGTCTCAAACTAGGTCTCCTGACAAGCTTTGCAACCTAAGTTAGTCAGGGAAGGCCTAAGACCCATAGGATGTATTAAGTAAACAGTCCTTTCATGTTTCAAAGGATCATGCCAGAGCAGAGAAATAATTCTAGTGCGGATTCTGCAAATAATTCATTATTCATAAATGAAAATAACCAGAACAGTAATGCTGGAAACTTTCTCTGTGAAACAGGGTGCTTTTACCTCCTATCAGCTCCACAGGGAGCTGTATATTGCAGGATATACTTTGTGTCTTGCAGAATAGAGTCCTTGACATTAAAAATTACCCTTTGCTTGTAAGTGACAAGGAACAGAGAGCGGTGGGTGCTGAAATGCATAAAAATGACTTTTTCTGTCTTAGATTTCAGAGTCTCAGGAAACAGGGGATGGGGAATAAAAAAGACTCTGCATTCACTGTCCTACCTGCTGAGCTGAACTGCTTTATTCTTCAAACACGTAACAGCTTTTTACACTTCTTGGGAAGGGGTTGAATCTGATCTAATGAATGGAGGTGGAAATGGAAACACAGATGGGTTATTGTTGAGATATACATTTGCTTTAATAAAACTTTTCTTGTGGTAACAGCTATATGGATCCAAATCTGTGGCAAGATGCTGAGCGCCTAATAAAACAGTGAGGTGCCTGAATTTCTGATATAGCTGCTATCAGCTAATTTGTGTTGGAGGGACATACATTCTTCTCTTAGGGATCTGGTCCCTGCAGACCTCAAATTCCCCTCCATAGGGAGCTGAAGGTGTGGAAGGATCAGTCTGTTTAAGTGTGTCTTTAGCCTGGAGGGAGTTAATGGAGGGAGACAGGCTCCTGTACAGTGAGTCACTCTGTCCTCAAATAGGTGTCTCAGAGAGGTAGGAGGAATCCTTCCCTGGAACTGCTTGTTTGCCTTCATTGATCGTTAAGGGAGGCTTGATGGGGGAGTTTAGATTAATCATCTAAAATTACCTATCTAAAATTAGGAATCTTGTTGAAAGCTACACATTTAGCCTCCTTCAGTCCTACTGGGAATAAGTGGAAACACTCCAAGAACAATGGCCATGGGTTCAGTTGAATGGACTTGCTGATGGACTTCAACATCCAGGCTTCGGTTCTTTGGGATTCGGTGACATGAACCCCACCTTTACACAAACATACTACACATGCAGAAAGGGAGACATTTGTCTTTAATTTGAAGGAATACTCGCAATAGCAGAAAATGAAGATCCTCCGTTATTAGTGTTCTGTTATTCGTTAAGTGTTAGTAGTGATTAAATGCTCTGGCAAGGTAAGCATAGGGCTAATAAATTCATTTTTATTTTTCTCAATGTAATAATAATTTCACAGGGTTTATAAACAAAATAAATTAGTATGACTGTATTGTAACATACAGAGTACCTATGAGTAAACAAATATATTGTTATACGTGGATATGTATGTATATCAAGTACTGTACTGTATAAGGCTATGCAGTTAAATACAGTCAGATAAAAGCAATCCAATACACAGAGGAGCATTCAAGCATTACTCCAATGTCTTAAAAACAATCTTGAAAAGATATTCCTCTAAATGACTGTAAGGCAATCAGTGTCTCAGCTTCTCTCGTTCCATAGGTAATCGAGTTAGAAAGAGAAAACAAACACTGAAAATATCCTCTAGGTAGTCATTTTCAGTGAAAAAGACTCCTGAAATAATCTATTTAGCTGGCTGAAAAGAAAGATTGGAAATAGGTCTTTACCTTTGGGGTTGAAAGCTTCTGGGATCAAGACTGTGTCAGGGCTTGCAAGTTGAGGGCAGGACTTTGCGACAACTAAACACATTGCTGGTGACTGGAGTCATGTCACTGCTATGGTGACCTCATACTCTACAGTCAGTCAACATCAAGAGTGGTGAACATGGTTTGGATACGGCAGAAACAAAGTAGGTGCTCATCTATATGTACAAGTGTGTTTGAGCTGTTGTCCTTTTTACTGCATAGGAAATGTTCCCTTATTTTTTGTAGTTTCTTGTAATTTTCTGACACAACATAGTATTATATATATTACACTATAAATATAACAGAATTTCTTATAAGCCACCATGGATAGGAAGATCTTCGCTGGGGTGATTGTGAATGTAATTGTACTGGAGTGGGCAAGAGCTTATGGAGCTCAAGGTTGATCCCAGCTCCCTTCAAAGCACATGTGAAAATTGGCCCTGACTTCAGCGACCTGTGCTTCCAGTCTCAAAGCTGTCTAATTAACACTTGTCTTTTTGAGAAAGGAGTTAAGCAGATGGAAATAGACAGACTTAATGGAAGATTTTGATGAGACCTATTCAACAGTTTGAGAAGTTTATGAAAAAGGCTGAGGATTTATTTGTCTTCTTCAGTTATTTGACCTGTGTCTAGTTATTCGACCTTCCACCCTATAAGCCTTTCTTGTTCATCAAAATTTCACTTAAAAAAAAAAAAAGTATGCATTTCAGAGCACATCCTGGTTCTCTGGACTGCATCTTTGGTATCTCTGGCCAGCTTTCAGGACCGACTGAAAACTTCATTCCACAGCTAAAAATGGGCAGGGGATGCAGGAGTTTTGAATGTCTTTGCTGTGCCTTTCTGTGCCCCAAAACACTGGGTGAGTTTTAATCTTCCAAGCCGCGAGTCAGTGTGTGATGTGAATGGCCGACAACTCTGGTTTTGTATACGGTAAAGCTAAAATATTCAGGCATCAGAGTCATATCAGAAAAAGTGAACAGGGGAAGCACAGGCAGGGAGAACAGGGAGTACAGAGATGATTTCAGAGGAGATCTGATTTGAGATCTGGGACATGAATGCAAGCTGTGGAGACAGAGGCAAAAAGAACAGTGATGAATATTCTTAGTAAATGATTTATGCATTTGATGCAAAACCTATTCATGAGGATTTAGGATTGCACTGCATTGGAAACTAAACTAGATCACCGGGAAGACCCTTCAAGTTCTTGAAACATTGCCATCTTGCCACAGAATTCAGCCACTTTGATTTTTGATTAATTTTCAAAAAGACTAAGTGTTACCAATTTATTTCTGTCTCTTTGATCCCATTGAATTGCTTTGTAAAAGTGACTAATATATTTGGTTCCCAGCTTTGAAGTATTTCCCTTGTTTTCAGGGAGCATAGAAAATGTCCCTACTTTTCCTAAAGTGTGTTAATGGACTTCCTAATGCGTGAAGATCTGTCTTTCACGTGACATCTAAATTACAGTTTCTCTACCACCACAACAGCCTAGGGGCACCATCTTGGGATGGGCTCTCAGGAAAGATTTCTTCTAACTAAGTTGCACTAAATATGGGATGAGGATGCTGCTAGAAAAACTCTCTCCCAGAGCTTACTAAGTCTGATGTTGTCCAGCATGAACAAATCAAAGCCCAAAGTGCCATTAGATTGTTTTTTCTGTTCAGATTTGGGCAAATAAATAAATTATCTTGCAACAAATGAAATATGAAACAATGTCATACTTACTACCAGTGAGTATACACTAAAGATTTCAGTGCAACAGCCTTACAGATGTTAAGAAAAGGAAGTCTAAAAGTAAGTGCAAACCGAAAATGTGGCTGTCTAAACTGTCTCAGGTTTTTAGCATGCCCATGTCTGTCATAGGTAAATTTTTAATGTCCACTGTGTGATTGCTTTGTTCCAGGCAAGATTGATTTATTGCTTAGGACTTGGATTTAAGATACCCTTGTGAATTTTGACTGGTCATTAATGTTCAAGCCAGCCAAGAGGTCTTTGTGTTGCGATGCTCAGCAATGCAAAACCCCGTTCTTGAGTGCTGTCTACAACACCACATTAAACCTTTACATTTTCTCTATAAGCCTTGGGGAGAAGACACCCCACTGGGAGTTTCAGTAAGGTTCATGCCAGGTTACTACCTAGCCACTAGGGACTGTTGATCCAAGAAGGAGCACTTTAAATCGGCCTCTTATGCTTATTACTGTGGTTGGAAAGACCATGTCACATTGGACATCCCTATCTCAGAAATCTTTGCTTTTGTTTGTTCCCTAAATAATCCTTTTCTAAGGTGAACAGGAGCTACTTGTGTCCTACAAGAGCTCTGCCATTACAGCAGATGCCTCTCAAATTGGACTATGTCCCTACAATGAATACAAAGCCCCTGCTTTCTAGAAAGTCCCACCATTGTAGGGAGATGAGAGCAAGAATATGCACTTTTCTCTCAAGGCACTGTGAGATTAATAATAAAAAGTAAGTAAGCCATATCCAACAAATCACAAGTAATGTTCTGCCCAGAAGGCTTTTCTTTAACTGTAAAATGGTTTAATGTCTTTATTTTCCCTAACGCCTGGGGAAAACCAACAAATTGAAGCATCGTCACAGTTCTGAATTTCTTAGTATATATGTCCTTTTTTTTTTTTTTTGTTACAGTGGGATTACTTCCAGGAAGGCTACAAGATTATTAGTTAACATCACCTTCATTTTCTGCTTCTTACATGATGATCTGCAATTGCATTTGATGTTGATTTTCAAACAGTGAAATGCCAGTAATATTTAACCTATGCACTGGCCTATAACAAAATACTCTGGGCTCTGGTGGCAATAGCCAGCCCTACCCCAAATCCAGTAGCCCAGAAGAAAATAAATTGTAAGCATGCTGATTAATTGCTTAGCTATTGGTGGTAGTGGGGTTGACTATCATCACACCATTGGTGAGGATTACCACCAGTAGGTCAGGATTTCTAGAAGAAATGTTTTCTGGTGATTCATCACTGCTTTCAGAGGTGTGAGTCTGCAGTACATGAACTAGGGATCTGGTCTGCTGTGGCAATTCCTCTGTCATGTGTAAAACCAATGTAGCACATCTTCTCTGCAGGTAGGGTATGGGCTTCCCCAGTCACTATAAATGGAATAAATTGCTTCAGTTCAGTTTTGGGCCCCTCATCATAAGAAGGACATTGAGGTACTGGAGAGAGTGCAGAGGAGGTGACGAAGCTGGTGAGGGGCTGGAGCACAAGTGTAATGGGAGCGACTGAGGGACCTGGGGGGTTCAGCTGGAGAACAGGAGCTGAGGGGAGACCTTCTGATCTCTGAACTGCCTGAAAGGAGCTTGGAGCAAGGAGGGGGTTGGTCTCTTCTCCCAAGTAACAAGTGATAGGATGGGAGGAAATGGCCTCAAGTTGCACCAGGGGAGGTTTAGATTGGATATTAGAAAAAATTCTTCCTGGAAAGTATTGTCAGGCATTGGAACAGGCTGCCCAGGGCAGTGGTGGAGTCACCAGCCCTGGAGGGGTTTAAAAGGCGTTTAGACGAGGTTGTTAGGGACATGGTTTAGTGCTAGAGTTAGGTTATGGTTGGACTCAATGATCCTGAGGGTCTCTTCCCACTGAAATGATTTTATGATTCTATTCTATGATCTCCCCCAAGTGCTTGTTTCTCAAAGCTGTTTCCAATCTCCTTTCATGTTTTTATTTCATTTTGGGTTATGACCGGCCACTGCTTTCAAACTTTTTGCCAGAGGACTCAGTACAGATGGTAAGTTGCACAGCATCATGTCAAAGTTGTCATGACTTTCAAACATAAAGATTAAGAATCAAAGTTTCTCAACAGTAACAGAGTCCAGAAACTCCAGAAAATGAAGAAATGAATTATTTCCTGCCCAGCTGAATCCATCTTCATAAAATGAAATAGTGAGAGATTTATGTTTGTATTTAACAATAATTTTGTTACTACTACTCGAATCATCTGTTATGTAGGCTGAATGCAAAGTAATATGCATGTTAAAAGATAAAGTGATGAGCAGAGAACCTATTAATAACTGAAAAATTGCATTTCAGAATTACATTACTATAGTTGAGCAGCAAGAAGTACTATTTTAAGAGTCACTCATGCTGATTTATGAAATGTGTTTCATGTTATCCACTGGAGGAATATAATGCATGAAAAAGGCCATGTCTTAATTTTCTTTTCGAACAGTGTCCTTAATCCTTTTTCTGTTCTAATATTAGGATGTATGAACCATCTCTAGGGCCTCATAATTAAGAGCAGTCTGTCTATGCTACTCTAAAACCCAAATGCAGGCAGAATTCATAAAGGTTTTTAAGAACAAAATTATGTTCCATTTTTTTCCCCCCAGGCAAATATTATTGCTAAGATGTAATAGCCTACATGACTTCCAGTAACATTTCTGTGGAGGCTAAAAGAAGTCCTGGTTGCACTGCTCACTGAACATATTCTGAAGGCCAATAAATCAACTTCCTGAGACTGAAAGGCAATATAGCAGTGATATTTTCATCTGTACTCTGTTTTCAAAGTCATTAGAGGTTTAGAATGGCCTACAGTCTTCCTCAGAAATGTCTCAGAAAGCCTTCAATCTATCATTTCCATTAAAATCACTGCCCCCTCTGGTTTTACCTTGAATAGGACGGCTGCCAAAGGAGCAAACCGTCTGCTCTATTCCATGTAAGACTCCCTGTGTTTTGGAGATCCAAATATCCCAAAGGAGGTTTTGGTGCAGTATTCAGTAGGCTGAATTTACATGCCTTATTTGCAGAAAAATCTTCAGCTGGAGTTTTCACATTCTGGGAATCAAAATGTATCAGCCATGAGGTACGAGCCTGAAAGAAACCTGGGTCTTCTCACTCCAATAATCACAGAAAATCTTGGTTTGTTTTGTCTTTGTCTCACCAAGGCTGAGGGAATCCATCCAGAATGCAAGATATTCCAGCAGGTGGTGAGAGAGGAGGCTCTCTGCTTAGAAAAGAATGAATCTGTTTCACCTGATCTTAAAGGTAATGGTCCTTACTGTCAAGTTGTGATATGAAGACATCTTGTATAATATTACTTCAGGGGCACAACGTGAAGATACCATTTGTTCTCCTGAATCAAGATTTGATTCCTATTTTCATTCATTAATTTTCTTAATAGCTTGAAGTGCTTCTCCTTCTATAGGCTGGGGATGTACAACATCTGATATTAGACATCTTCAAAAGCTCACTATCTAAGTCAGGACTTGTCCTTTTAGATTGTTTTAACATAAATGGAGAAAGATGGGTGTCCCTAGAATGTGTTTCAAAGCCTCTGGTTTAGACGCTTACTTCAGGAGGAGATTTATCTTTCTCTGGAGTCATATTTCTCTTTACTAACTACAGAATGAGGCTAAGATGATTAGTTCAGACTCCGACAAGTTCACGTACTTAGGGCAGGAAAACCCTGTTTGGAATATCTTACATTGCTGAAATATTTGGTGTGTTCTGAACTTATATCCAAAACTGCAAAGAAGCTTTCACAAAAGGCACTAAAAAGCATGCCCAAATTGCATTGTGTCAAGAATCACTCCAATCTGGTGAAAATGATTTATGCAAAAAAAAAAAAACACCAGAACAATGAAAACAACAAACCCCACAGAACACACACACACACAAAAAAACCCAACAAACAAACAACAACAAAAAAATCCAACTTCTTCAAAATACTCTATTTCTACATTTTTGGAGGTTCTATGTTTGAAAACATTTATTGTGGTGGTGTTTTGAAATTTTTGTATGCTCAGATATAAATTTTGAAAAATAAAATGAACATTTCAGAGATCCTGTGAAATGTTTTTTAAGATGCTATGTGGAAGGTTCACTTTGCTGGGGTTTTGACGTTGTGGACAACTGTTTTGAATTGATTCAAAATGAAATTTCAAAATATCCAAACTCTTTCAAAAATTAAATCACACTTTTTTGGGCCAATTTTGCTTAGAAAAGTATTAATCCACTTCAGTGAGATTTTTCAGTTGGCATGAATTACCAGATGTTCATTTTCTACAGGGGAGTTATGAGACAAAGATCCCTCATGCACTTGGTATGAATAGAAGTATTGCAACCACCTGGAAGACTGCTTTTAGCAGCCTACCAAAATTTAGAAACTTAGCCCCAGGGTATTTCCTTTATTTTCTTGTTTACTTTTCTTCATCCTTCCCAGTCACTCTAATGCTTTTTGTACTTGCCTACTCTATTTAGCTGTATTTTTCCTGGTATTTAATCAAGTCCAGAATACCTCCTGGACACATTTTGCACTTGCAATACCCAGTAATTCCACCAAAAATGTCCTGGCAAAAATCACTCATTTTCCATAATGATTTATTACATGCATTTTCTATTTGAACAGTATGACATTCCAAGTATTTTTCTCTTTGCCGGAAACATGTGATTTGGGAACCCTCTTTGTAACAAAGGCTACTCAAAGAAATAAAAACTCCTCAAACTTCTGTTAAACTATTTAAAAATCTTGAACCTTGTCAATTCTGACCTTCTCAAAGCTTCCCTTTCCACCTTTTACTCCCTAGATACAGAAAAACCTTACCGAAAATCTGTTCTGATATTTATAGCTGTTTTCAATATAGTTTAAATGAAACATTAAATCTGGAAAAAAAAATAATCCCCAACATTTTATCAGAGGTGTTTTAAAATTAGATTAAGATTAGTAAAAGTCCCAGGTTTTCATCTCAGTTTTCAGGAATTGCACATGAGAGAAACTGAAGGATCATAATCGTACAGAGTTGCTTCTCAGCACTCACAGAGAATTTGAGCTGGAATTAGTCTACGTTGCAGATTTTTTAGTCTAATGTAGTTCCACTTTTCTTATTCTGCAAAACAGTGTTTAATGAGTGTCATCAGTAGAGTCCAGGTGCAATTCCTCTAATCTTGAAGTGGTTGTGTAAAACAGGTCAATTGAATCGAGCTCTAAAAGTGCTTATTTTTCTCAACTATCTGAAAAAGACTGAACCCTGGGTTACTGAAGAAGACTTAGGTATCTATGATGCCAACATTATTTGATACAATTCCGACTGCAGTTGTTTCGATTGAGTCTCAAGTGACTTGGACAATCATTAGTCTCCTGAAAACATTGACATGTAAAATGCTCTTTCTGTCTCTGCACTCAGTGGTTTCTCAGACACAAACCGTAGAAGTCACTGTAAGTGAAGCCAGATCTAAGACTAAAACCATACAGATTCCACTCCTACATAAGGCCACCTGATTCTAGCTTTTAACCCCATGTTGCCAAATATGATAGAGTTTTAGACCCAGCTCCTCAAAGGTACCATAGTCCCTCTAAGAGTGACCCTTTATGTCCCTAAGCCTGTGTGGGTCACTGCATGTCTAAGTGGGACTCATATTCCCTGACTTTATTAATTTGAAAATTAGCAGCCTAGTTTAGGCTCTGATCATCAGAGACACTGAGGTATTTGCAGCAAGTGATTCATCCTGTCCTCAGAAAGGAGCTGACAATATACAGGATGAATCAGACGCTGGAAGTCCCTGTTTCTTTCTACAGATTACAGAGAGAACGTAACTAAGATTAGCTGAAATATTTTAGACAATTAAAATTAGGGATAATGAATCAGGGCTTCTATTTTCCCATCTGGAAAACTGAGGATACTAGGAATTTCATCCTCCCAAGGGTAATGCTGTGGGAAATTCTCAGGACTATCCTTTTGGAAGCCAGAGGCAAGTAACATTGCTTTCACATTTCGTCTCTTGACTATTTTAGATTTTCCTTGCCATCAGTCACGAAGGAAACAGAAAAGAATCAGCGAAAGAAAATGACACCTCCCAAATGAAATTCACACACTTCTTCGTATCCACCTTATGATTACCTAGAGATTAGTTTCGGTTACAGCGCAGTGCTTTTTTTTTATTGTTTCAGTCACTTATACATGCTGATAATTTTTCTGTGCTGCACCCACACCTACTTGTCAACAGACACTGCGTGACCACAGCTTGAGTCTCTGTGTGATGCATCCGTGACTAAGCTGTGATTAACTATAACTTCTGGAAACCCTTTACATCGAGCTCATAGCTGGTAGCATGCCTTGCATCATCAGCTGTCAATCTCTGGTTTAGGGAACTTCATGAATGCCAACCAGTCAGACCTACTCCTGATTACAGCTATTTTATACGATGCTTGGAGTTATTCTTCTAGTTAGGGATGAATCTAATCCCTGTTGAAGTCCATTGTAAGAATGCCATTGATTGCCTAAGACCAGGACTTCAGCCCTTATTTCATTCAAAACAGACAAAATCAGTGGACTTTAAGTATGGAATCAAGAGACTAAAGCTGAATTTTTAAGTCTGATGTTTTTCAGTTACACTTTGAAACCAGTAATGAGAAAGTGCTAATAACTATTCAATGTTTTGATATTGTTGACTTTTGTTTTGATGATACAGAGAGCTTCATTTAATTTGACTTTCAGATTGCGTCTGCTTGAATTTCAGGCACTTTCTCTCACAAGATAAGGTGGCGGAAGGTCCAGTTGGGATGCCAAGTGCATATGTGAGCAGCCATGCATTCAAGGAGAAGAGGAAAACAATACAATCCTTTATTTGCAGAGCTGTATGACCTGTTGTGGCTCTTCTTTCATGTGAATTAGTGGGAAAGCCACAGACAATATCATTATGGAAGATCAATCGTGTGATGTTCTGTGTGTGTTTCTTTATTTAGAGGACCCTGTTTTTCAGGATGCGCCAGAGATTGGGACGGTCTAACCTGCTGGCCCAGAGCCACTTTTGGGGAGGTGGTTAAAGTTCCCTGTCCCAGATTTTTTGAAGAAATCACCCATATTCATGGCAAGATTTTTTTCCTATTCTTTTTATCGTTACATCATTTTTTTTTTTAAGAAATTCTAAGTTAAATATCCTGTAACTTACCTATTTTCCTGAGATACAATGCTAGCTTATGTCAGCAATCATCCAGGTGTACACCTCACTACTTGACACTCTTTTCTTTTGTTTTATTCTGTACTGAATTGTATAGTTTTTTTGATGGTCTAAAATACGGATATCTGCACTACATTGTTAAGGTTATAAAGCAATATAAGTATGTCATAGAATGACTGATTTATAAAGTCACAGAATAATTGATATCAGAAAGGACCTCAGTCCAATCCATCTAGTCCAATCATCCAGTCAGAGCAGGGTCAAGTTCAAAAATTGTGTCTAAATTCAAAGTCGGATCAGGTGGCTCAGGGTTTAGTCCATAATCACTAACTGTCTTGCAAATGCAGGATAGACTGCATAATTGGATTTCCTCTGTGTAAGGATTGAATTTGCAGAATAAATTCACTATATGGAATGTAGAAGTTTTGCTGCATCTTGAAATGAATGGGAATACCTCAGCTTTTAGTAGCTATATAGAATATTTTAACTCTATAACCATTCTTGCTGAAAATGATTAAACCTGTAAGAATCAAAGTAAGAGTATAAATTTGATGTTTCTTGTCAAAACTTAAAGAAAATCAACCCTCTAATTCATTCTGTTATATATTTTATCATTAAAGGCTTCCTTCAGAGAAATTGTACACAGGATGCATATTGGTCAGAACCATTCCCACCATACACCATTGCCTGTGGATTTGATGAAGGTTCCAGTAAAGGTCCTGAGGATCAGGTGAGTTTTTGGTTTCCTGATTGTGAACATCTCCAGAGCATCTTGTTCTGAGTGTGCTGAGTAGCTGGATGCTCCCAAACATCTGAGCCCTGTCAGAATCCAGTAATTACCTGCCTTCAGTTCTAAGATCAAGTCTTTTAGGTATATGGCTGTTTAACAGATTTTGTTTAATATAAAGCAAGGAGGTTGCAGATAGCACTTTCCTCTCCATCCAGTTGTCTCCTCTTGGTGTTAATGAGTGAAGTCATGATTAGTTCACTTGTGTTGCCTAACAAACACTTTGATTCTCTGACAGTGGTGATTTGAATCCTCATCATGTACCCATCTCCCAGGGAAGGTCTACCAGTCTGTCTAGGGGGGATTTTTTTCAGGGAAAACTCCTTCAGATCCTTCCTGTTGATTTTCTTCCAGATTTTCTTTGAGTCAAAGAAAGAGATTCTATAACTTCATAGCATGGTGGTCAATACAAATCTTTAGGAGGAAACTCTTGGATCCCATTGAATATGTCCACACTTTATCTTAGGTGTTCAGTGGTACTGAGTCAGGCTTCAACAGCATTTATTTTTCAACCACATCTTCATATGATTTAAATGTCCATAGTCCTCATCATCATACTTGGCTCCAGGATAGGAATGTCTCACACTTCATTGGTGGTGGTGGTGTTTCAGTGGTGAGCTTTGGCTCATGGCTGGAAGCTGTTGATCAACAGAGATGTTCTTGCTGCCTCTGCCTTTGAATTCTGACATTTGCTACAGTTCCAGCATGAGAGAACAGAGGTGTCTCCATCCCCTCATCTCCAGTCTGTGTTGGACAATGTTCATGTATCTTGCACAAATGCAAGATGGCGTACATCACTGCCTCCTTCTCCTATTGTGGTACCTTGATAGAAGCAATGGGATCCCTCCAATCTATGAAATAAAAGGTTAACTCACGTAACTCTTTGTGAGTGTTCAGACTCATGGAAAATGCTTATTTGTCACAGACCAGTGCAAGACACAGAGAGGTGAAGAGGGTTGTCATCACTAACACTTTAGGTGATATCTGGAATAAACCATTAGGTTCTCCAGGCATGAAAGCTCAAACACAGCAGTACTAGTTCAGGTAACTGAATCTTTAGGAAGTGTAGACACAATTGGCTTTAGGTGTCTGGGTTTGTGAACTTAGAAAGCTGCTGTCATAGGCAATACAGATAACTGGAACTCAATTTTCCACTTGTAAACTAAGAATATTTGTACTTTTTTATCCCATGGGGAAGTTAGAAACACAAACACTTGAACAAAACTTCTGGAAAGTTTCTGGAAAGCCTGCAAACAATTGAAAAGGGATGTAAGACTGGTAAGGTGCCATGTGTTCTGGTATGTGGTTCTCCAGCACTGGGAGACCTAAACTCTCTTCCTACAGACCTAATTCTCTTCCTCTTCAAGACGGCTTTCTTTAAGCAATCACTGGCTTGTGTTAAGCCAGGCATAGTTTGTAGCTGGTCTAGCCTGGAAACAAGCAAGGGACTACAAACTATTTCAAAAAGATGGGCCCAGTTTCAAAGCAGCATGATTTCAAATTGGATCTATCTTTTTGAAACACCTTATATATTTGCATTTTGACGTTATGGAAGATTTGAAGGCAGAGTTCACATCTGTGCTGTGGCTGTATTTAGTTTGTTATTCCAATCAAACCCACAAGGTCTATAAAAGGACAATAGGATCAGTAAGCTCTATTGCATTGTAAACACAGGGAAGCAGGTAAGAAGAATTCCACTTAAATTCTATGGAAACCACTTGTTTTATATTTTGTATCTGCAGTGAGAACTTACAATGTCTTATTCATATAGTGTTGATTTCTTTAGCTGTCCTACAAAAGCAGATTAAATGCATCAAAATACTTCATTATTCAATTGAAGAACCTGTGTTTTGAAAATACTGTATAAAAGATTAGGACTATTTCAAAAATACCAGGATGGTTCCTAGGTTGTTAGGGTTGCATGATTTATTTATGGATCTACTTAAAATTTCTGTTGTCTCAACCTAGAATTTCTGCTTTTTGGGTAAACAGAGTTTAGATCAGCTAGAGAACAAAGTGTCCATTGCATTTACAGGGAGGAACTTTGCCTGGATTCAGAGAATTTAGTTTCTTGGGATTTGAATAATTACGTTATCTTGTAGTGAATCAGAACAAATTTGAATAGCTAAAACAACATAAATGTGTTTCATTTTTCTTCAGACATAGGATATTTGAATGCAAAACAAACAAACAAACTATAAAGAACTTACAGTATTATGGTATGTGCCTACTGAATGAAATGTTTGTCCAAAGAATTGAAGACATCACATTGTTTCCTTAGCCTTAACATTCCTACCTCCACAGTGTGATGTGACTGTTTCCCAGTGTTTCAGTTTCCTTACCTGCAAAATGCAAGTTTTATTTCTCTTTTAGCTATAGCTGTTTATGAAACTTAATACTTACCAATTCAGTGGGAAACACCCTTTGAGCTAAACAGAGTAGAACCTGGCCCAAGACTAAAGTAACAGATGGACAAATCACCCATCAGCAAGCTTCAATGCCCTTAGAGTCTCTATGTATCTATAGGGGAAAATGTAGTTACTTAACAAAAGTAACAATTTCCCGTTGAAGGTGCTCAAAGGGGTCACTATTTTAGATGAGCCTGTGGGTCGTGGAGCCTGCCTCAAAAAGAAAAAAGGTGTTTTAGTGATGGAGAGAAAATCCTGAATCGGATCATAGTCATGAGAAGCAGCACAGAGGTGATGGGACTGACTAGTATGGGCAAATGTATCTTTGTGAGATAAGCACACCAGCATGCATGCTGCATAACCACCAGCATTGGTTTGTGTTCTTTTTTTCTCATAGAAATCATACTATTCTGCATTTTGGCGTGTCTACACTGCTGGCTATGCAGCATCAGTGACTTCACTCATTACAGCTCTAATCGTCTTTGCTACCTTCAGGTAAAAAAACAGCTGGTCTCTTTTCAGGATGTGTCAAGATAGGTGCATTCCAATTCCTCTCCAATATTCTGTGCTTTTGTTTTGTGTCTTTTGTTGCTGTTGTTTTATTATTATTATTAATTTTTATTTATTATTATTATTACTATTATTATTCTCAAACTCAGATATTACAACATTGATGGCAATGGGTCCTTCTCTAATCACATGGAATTTTCCCGTAGATGTTAAAAGATAAAGTCGTCTGGGCAGTTTGTCTAAGTCCAGAGGTGTCAAACTCATTTTCACTGGTGGTCTCATCAGCCTCATGGTTGCTTTCAAAGGGCCAACTGCAATTTTAGGACTGTAAAAATGTAGGAGTAGTTACATTTATTCAGTCCTAAAATTATATTTGGCCCTTTGAAAGCAACCATGAGGCTGATGTGGCCCTCAGTGAAAATGAGTTTGACACCTCTGTCTTAGTCACTTTAATCTTACCATAGAGTGGAAATGCTCCAGCCCATTTTCAATATTGCTATAAAATTACTGTTTCTCCATTGCATAGCAGGACATGCTCTGCAGAAACTGTCTCATATCCTGAACATTTACTCATTCTAAGATATTAGTTCCCTCTGTGAAAGACCATTACTTCCATAATTGGGAGCTATAGAAAGAGATTTAAAGGAAGTTAAATATCATGTTTGATGATGTTGGATATTAGGAAATAGATCCTGGGTTTTATTGGTTCCCACATACTTGGAAAGAAGCCTTAAGGTTACTCTACAGACAAGAGTGGAGGGCACTAAAGCACCTTCCTAGCTGGAGCAGATTTGCAGTCTCAAAAGTCATATCACTTAGAGAGGGACCTAGAAGCAAAAGGTGGTATTTCCAAACCTTGAA
Organism: Patagioenas fasciata; assembly: GCF_037038585.1. Lineage (NCBI taxonomy): Eukaryota > Metazoa > Chordata > Aves > Columbiformes > Columbidae > Patagioenas > Patagioenas fasciata. Next base: position 165,671,142 of record NC_092521.1, on the reverse strand, counting down.
GGAGATTCCTTCAGCTCAAGATAAAACTGTGGACAGACCAATCTAAGGAAATGCAGTCTAGGGTAAGGCAGCTACTCTTCTGGTAGTCATCCCAGAACATGTGACTGAGCCCCCCTAAATATTCTGTTCTCCTCTGGCCAGAAAGGGAATGAAGGGTTCGTTGTGAGCTTGTTCAACAAAAAATGCCATTTAGAATAATTAAAAGGCATTACTGCAATACAGCCCAAGGGGCTCAGAGTTATTCTCTGGTTCTGGTATCTCTTTTAAATGTGTAGTGATTCAAGGACAATTATACTAGCACTTTTATTAGCTTAAATAGGTAATGACTGCACTGCTCCCTTGTGTCTTACTCCCTCTCAAGTAGTGACAGATCATTTATTTGCTTTGGAAGGTGTCTGAAGTCACCCTGTATTCCTGTCTGAGCTTGGAGACTATGAGAAATTTCTCTTGAAGAACAACTTCTTTTTTCTCTTTCCACATCAGAAAATTCCACTGCACACGGAATTACATCCATATGCACTTGTTTGTCTCCTTTATCCTGAGAGCAATTGCTGTTTTCACGAAAGATGCTGTTTTGTTTGCAGATGAAAATATGGACCACTGCCTTATGTCAACGGTACTGTACTTCGCCTTTCTCTTTCCTTGATTGAATATTTAATTCTCGACCTGAAGAGAACATGTAGATTTCTTAGTCCCATTTTTCTTCAGTTTTCCAGATCTGAAATCTTAAAAAAACCAATATTACACAAATCCAAAGACCAAGTACTATGGCTACATTCAGCTTTGATATATACAGTACAGTTCTGTTGGTCTTAATGAAGCTATAACAATTTCTGTCAGGAAAGAATTTCATCTATAGGAGATGGCCAATGTTTCCCTTTCAAAAAACTGAAGTAGAGTCAAATGAAATGATGGAATCTCAAAGCTACTGAAATATTGTAATAATTTCTTTCTTCTTGTGTGGTAACATTGAACTTTGCTTATATTTGTAGAGAAACCAAATGCAATGAAGAGTGGACTTAATAGCTTTTCTTCCTCTGCATTTCCAGGTTGCTTGTAAAGCTGCTGTGGCATTCTTCCAGTTCAGTATTTTAGCCAATTTCTTCTGGCTTCTTATAGAAGGGATATACCTGCAAACACTGCTTTTGCTGACTTTTGTTTCGGACAAGCAGTATGTATGGTGGTTCATATTTACTGGCTGGGGTTAGTACTCTTTTCCTCTTTATGTCATTTGGTATTTCCATTTACTTTCAGAACTAGATAAAATATAAGATTTGTTCTGAGATTAAAGGTGCCTATCAAAGGCGTCACCTTTCTGATGAAAGTTGCCCATTCATTCAGTACTACATCAAAACTGAACCATTATACTGTCTGTCTTCTTATCTTGTTGCATATTTACATGGTTCAAAACTTTGAAGGAGAGGATAGGATGGATTACTAGAAGCACTATGATATGCCTGCTCAAAAGACTGAAGCACTCCTGTTTATGATTGGAATTATTTTCATGCAACCACAGTAATTTACTAAGTCAGCCATCTAGTCTTAACTATCTCTCCAAGTTTCTCCTGCAGTCAGTGGAGTGAGGTATGCATGGGGTGGTGGTGATTAGTCAAGTCCTCAAGAAGATCCTGGAAACAGGCTGCCTTCCTCCACTCACTAGAGAAGTTTGGGTGACCAACTTTAAATTGACCGTTTGCTTTTAGTAAGCAGAATCAGATTGATTAATCTTAAACCATGTGAGTTAGGCCTAGGAATCAAATAACTCTGGTTTTTTTCAGAGACCTTCTGGCTTTAAGGAATCTTTAGAGATTTTATAGCAATTAAAATTGTCTCCTATTGTCAGAATATGTGCATGTAATACATAAAATTTCTTTTGCTGCAGAGAATTGTTTATTGTACTTTACCTTGGCTATTCTGAAATAGAGGCATCCAAACTGAGTGGTTACATTGACATTTTTGGCATAAGGGTGAAATCCAAATTCTCCTGAAGTAAACAGTAATTTTTCCTTCATCTTCGGATACTCAGACTTTTTTTTATGTAAGTAAATTTTAAAAGTCTGAATCTTATAGAGGGGATGTTTATTTGGAGCTATTCCAATTATGATTGCCTGTAACTAGGTACTTAGCCCTTCATTAATCACAGCTAACTTGAGATAACAATGGAAACACCTCAATTAATAATACTTTAATCCTCATCTCCTTCTAAAATCAGTGGAGAGACACCTCAGGGGAAACTCAGATCTTAGGTGATATGGTTGTAAATATTTATCTTCATTAATTAAAAAGGCAACTTGAAGATAATATGGTCCCAGCTTAAAGGCCTTGAGCAAAGGTCTAAAATTAGGAAGGACAACTTCTGGGCCTTTCCTACAGATCTTAAATGATACTTAGAAAAGTATTACCTATATTTATACAGATATATCAATGAAAATGTCATCTGCTTCAGATTAGAGTCCCTTTTATGGCAGCTTGGGAAGTCACTTAGTCTTTGGAAATTCAATTCCACTGAAAGAGAGCAAAAACAATTGTTAGATTATAGATCTGCTAAAAAAAAAAGGGGGGGGGGGGGCATAACTATTCAGTCATAAATGCAGGAGGCAACTATTCAGTCATAAATGCAGAAGGATAAGCAGTGACAAAATGAGGCTAGAAATCGCCAGTTCCTGGATTCATCTCGATTTTCATGGGATGATCACCAATTAATTGCTCCTCAGATCAAAAATGTGAACTCTTCCAGCTGGTGTATGGAGAGCTCTAGCTATTAATAAATAAGTGATTCCTCTAGCATCACAAGTGCTTGTAATTCATATCCAAACCTTCCAGTAATTGTTAGCTCTTATTTTTGAAAACATAGTTTCACAGTATCCCATCTTCTCTTTTATTTGATTTCATTCTCCTACCTTTTTTTTTCCCTTTTTCTTTTTTTTTTTTTTACTGAACTCCAAGTTAAATTCCTTCCTAAAGTTATTTAAAATTGTCTGACCCATTGTCTGAACTTTAATGTACATCCAATCTTCTGCACTGTGAATGTCCTTGTAGTAAAGTTTCCATGGGACATGATATACAAAACAATTCTATTTTGTTCCATGTTGATTTTTCCAGGAGCTCCCACTGCTGTGATGGTTGCTTGGGTCCTCACAAGAATTCATCAACAAAATACCGGGTAAGTCAGAGCTTGCGTAAGAAAATCAAGGATGTCCTATTTTGCATTGTATTTTGATTTACTGACAGGTAAAAAGCAGATTGAAAACACATCGAAAAAAAAATTGTTCCAAAGTTGTGCCTCTAACTTTTAAACTTCATATGCAAGTAAGACAGAAAACAATTTTTAGTCTTCTTATTTTGGTGGACTATTAAAAACTGGAAATATCATAGTAAGTACTGAAAATTAATTTTGATTCCTAATGCCCAGTCCTTGACATACTTATATTTAAAGAAAATCAATGTTTTTATTTAAAATCAGCTATAAATTACTAACTCTAATTTCTTCAAATAATTACTTCCTAAACATATTGTGCCATGAAAGTAGCTGCTTCTTTCATTTCCATTCAGTTCCTTAATATAAAGTATAAAGCAGATGATTCTTCACTAAGAGCTGCCCTGAAGACCTTCAGGTCATTTCATTAATTTACAGATTAACAGTGTAGAAACAGTAAGTTCTATGGTCTACCACACTTGGCACATCCTATTTTCCTTTCTTCTTTCAAAAAGAGGGAATACAATATAACCTAGCATGTATGGTGCTTGACTGGAGGGAGCTAAAACTGAGCTGGTTTTGATGTTAAATACATTTTCAGTCTTAAAACTAATACCAACAGCCTACTCTGCTCTGTCCCTTCAATATATCCTTATCAGGGGTCTGTATTTTTCTTGCCTACTTTCCTAATGGTCCCAAAGTCCACATGTGGATGTTTGTAGTTTAGCCTCTGATCTGTGCCCTGCAAAGCAGTCATATTTCCAACAGAAGAGCAGGAACGAAGCCTACAAATATAAATTTATACTTTTTGACTTCACTGTAGTTTTTCAACCTTCGCCTCATCCTGAACAAACTTCCTTTAGATTGGGCTGCACGGAAAATTTTAGGATGGTATCAGTACTGGCAGAGACCTTTAAATAGAGATTTCAAACTTAGAATCCATCATTTTCCTGTTTTTGTGACAGAAATACTTTCATATGTTTTTTCAAAGCTTACATAGGATAGATAACATGACTGTTTTTTTTTTTTCTGTTTCAGATGTTGGGATGATGAAGAAAATGGAGTGGTGTTATGGATCATCAAAGGCCCCATTCTGCTAACTGTATTAGTATGTTTTTTTTAATTTTGTCTTGAGTATCTTTTGAAATGTGAAAGCTAACTTGGTGTCTCCTTTAGGTAAGCTGGGAGGAAAGCCATAGCACATACTATGGTACTGAATTTCAAATAGCTGAAAATTATAGTATAGCATGTGGTTTTGTTAGTTTCTTGCTTGTTGGTTTTGGTTTGGGTGTTTTTGTTCGGGGGTTTTTGTGTTTTATTTTGTTTTGTTTTGTTTTGTTTTGTTTTGTTTTGTTTTGTTTTGTTTTCTCCCAAAACACTCTAAATCACAAACTGAAGGGTAAATCATATATATATACACATATATATATAGGCATGCTGGGACATATGGAACCACCTTTACACCTCCATTCCACATACCAAAGTCATGTCTGTGTCTCTGTAAGTCATTTCTGAAGAAAAGCGATCCATACTGGCAAGATTCTTAGAATATGATGCTGGTTTAGTACAAGAAATATATATCGATCATTTTGCCTAGTATATTTTTTAAAATGAGTTCTTAAGATGTAAAGTTAAGATTAAAAGATCTCCCTTGTGCACATATTTATTTCATCTAAATTTAGGGACGAAACAGTACATCATTTAGGACTGTATTTGTTATAATCCCTGTCATAAAGGGACTATTTAGACCATGTAATATCTGCTACGTGCTGACAACGAGCACAAATTTATCAGACATAAACTGTATTGAAATATGTATGTCTATATTAAGTCAGTGTAATTTTCAGCATATCATTATGGATAACTATATATTGGTGGGAAAAATTAATACCATTTCTAAAGTTGTTGATTTGATCTGAAAGCAGACCTGCATTGGTTTATAGTAGTGCAATTCCTGTGAATTGGGATTTTTATTTAATTTGTATCAGCTGAAAATATCTTGTCTTGTCTTTTCAGATTAACTTTATTATATTTATTAATGTAATCAGAATTCTAGTGCACAAATTGAAATCTCAAAAGCGAGGAGGGAGCCATTCAAGTCATTTTGTGTAAGTATTTCTGGGTCACTTGATACTGACTTGTTCTAGCTGCTATAAGATGTTTTATGGGCAGGAGCAAAAATGTTCTACTCCTTACCAACAGAAAGAGAAACCCTTAGAAGAAATAAATAAACTTTCCTTTTCATCCCAAATATCACATCCCTGCTTTTCTTCAGGGAGAGGAGGGTGGGATGAACATGGGGCACAATGAGACAAGTAAAATATACAGTGTTACAACTCCAACAGGACCCAGCTTGGAAATGTTAACAGTAAATGTCAAGTAGTGTGTTCATCTTGCATCCCGGTCCTTCCGCACAAATGTCCACACCGAGAAAGATGCAGATAATTTCATTTAAATTATCTGGTTCTGGTAAATGAACCCAGTCCTTCCTGTTTGAGATCCCCTTCACAGTCAATGGGAGTCCCATCAATGCAGTCAGAGGACTCTGGTCTGTTTGACTCATCCTAAGATAGGTAGGTATGACTGTTACCTATGGCACAGGACCTAGCGTAAACCTGTGCCCTTTTGGAGTGAGGTAAAGGCCAAGAAAAATACCTTAGGACATCATCAATGGCTCTCACACCACTATTTAAGCAACCAAATCAAGCCCAATGGACAGTGATGACTGGATCTCCACTGACAGTTTTGGAAGATGAGACACATGGAGGATACCTACATGTGATTGAGATCAGTCTCAAGAGAATAAATCAGAGTACTTAGTTTGGTTTCCCTGTTTTAGCATGTGAAGCAGGGAGGAAAACATTTAAAAGTCATTCCAGAAAACCTGAGTGCTAATTTATCAAGCTTTGTTCACCAGGTGTTGATGGTAGGACTGGCAAAATGTAATCTTTCCATAACTTTTTTGAATTTATTTGCTTCCATTATGGAACTGCCCTCCATATTAAAATTTATTCCAGCATCTAATTTATATCACTAATTCCATATTTCTAACAGTTCACTGTTCTTTAATTCTTGGTTTGCCAGGAGACTTGCTAAATCCACGTTACTTTTGATCCCCCTCTTTGGAGTGCACTATATTGTATTTGCATTTTTCCCAGAAAGCACTGGTCTGGAAGCTCGTCTTTACATTGAGTTGGGCTTGGGTTCTTTTCAGGTAAGCTGGACAAAATGTTAATAAGTCCTAAGAGGTTTGGGCTGAAACACCACACTCTCAGGAGTTTTACATTTTAGATTGGTTACTAGAGCAGGTGTTAATAATGTGTCTAAATTCAACACACACATTCCATTTTACTCCTTTGCAAGCCCTTTCTGTTGTTTGTTCCCTTCTCTTATTATTTGAAATCTCACCCTAGTTTTGAGTTCTGACTCAGACTTCATGTTAATAATCACAAAAAAAAAAATAGTCTACATTTATTGAGTAACTGTGACCAAGTACCATGAAGACCAGTCTATGGATTAAGGTGAACTGATTGAAACTAATTCCAAATATAAAAAAGGTGATGATAAGAGGATTGAAAAGAAAATGTATAACAACCTGTTCTGTGCTTAACCTTTAGTAATGCAGAATCCATCATGTTAAGATTTCTTTGTTTCTTTTATCTTGCTATACCACTGTTCAGAACAATATCTTGCATTTGAGAGGGCCAGGGCCCGGGTATGGTACACATCGTAATAAATAGCTGAGGTCTTTTTCCTTCCACTCTCCCCTTTACCCCACAAAAGCTTGGCCACATTGATATGTGTTGAAAATGATCCCTCACCCATGCTTATCTCTAAACCATGGCCAGACTATGGGGAAACGCTAGCTCAAGGCAAAGCTGTGTCATGGACTGTGTTGACATTTTAACAACCTAGAGAAGAAAAGGCCAGTATTCAGGGCTGTATCTCGTTCAGTTTACTGATACAGATATAGTGTCACATTGCCCAGTGTTTACCTGTGTTGGCACAGTTTGTGAAAAGGCTTGGATCTAGGTTGACACTTCCCAAACAATATCTGGCTGCAGTTCCGGTTGAATATGAGCCCAAGACCTTTTCCAATAGGTTGTTAGGACATACTCATCATCTTATGAATGAGAGAAGACAGTTTAGCAGTAAGGATGTAAAATAAGAACAGGTCCTCACCTAATTTATTGACTACCGTAAACACAGATTAGAACAAGACAGAGGTCCCAAATACCTTATCTGAGAAATAACTTTTTTGTGGGATACAGTAAACAGTAAGATGCAATGATAGAATAATTTTGGTTGGAAAACACCTTTAAGATAATTGAGTCTAACCATTAACCTAGCACTGCTAAGTCTACCACTGAACCATGTCCCTAAGAACCTCATCTACACATCTTTTAAACATCTCCAGGGATAGCCTGTTCCAATGCCTGATAACCCTTTCCATGAATACAGCCCTTAATGTCTCCATACAAGGGCACTAATATATATATAGTGTCACCAGTCCTTTGAGTAATTTAATCACATTATGAAAACCCAATAAATAGTGCCACATCACCTACATTCCAACGGAAAATACATATTTTGCTATCTTTCTCCAATTTTGAATAAAACTTAATGTCTTTAACTCCATACTTTAAATCCAGATGTCTGACTTTTTTCCCTACCCTCTCTCTCCTAGGGTTTTGTTGTTGCACTTCTATATTGCTTCTCAAATGCAGAGGTGAGTAGTAAGCACAGAAGATAATAAAAAATCTTTTAAACCCGTGGCTCTTTATTGCTTTTAATTTTTTTTTCCTACTTCCAGAAGAGATCTGTGCTTTGATCTGCTCCCAAAAGCATGAAATACCCACAGCTTTTTTTTTTTCCCCTTGGTACCCTTGTTGACTGTGTTCGTATTCATACAGTTCAGACAGAAGGGCACAAAAAAAGCTTTGAAGCATTGACTCTTTAAAAACGGTTGGTGACTTTCCTGTCAAGGGACTTTTTTTTCTGCTTTATGTTTGATAGTTATCATGATGATGTCTCAATGGAAATCTTGCAAGCGTCCTTACTTTGGGTTTATTTTCTCCTAGTGAGTTTCTTCCTTTTCCCTTTCCCTTCCTCTTCCCCTCTCCCTTTCCCTTTCTCTTTCCCTTTCCTTTCCTTTCCTTTCCTTTCCTTTCCTTTCCTTTCCTTTCCTTTCCTTTCCTTTCCTTTCCTTTCCTTTCCTTTCCTTTCCTTTCCTTTCCTTTCTTTCCTTCCCTTCCCTTCCCTTCCCTTCCCTTCCCTTCCCTTCCCTTCCCTTCCCTTCCCTTCCCTTCCCTTCCCTTCCCTTCCCTTCCCTTCCCTTCCCTTCCCTTCCCTTCCCTTCCCTTCCCTTTCCCTTTCCCTTTCCCTTTCCCTTCCCCTTCCCCTTCCCCTTCCCCTTCACCTTCCCCTTCACCTTCCCCTTCCCCTTCCCCTTCCCCTTCCCCTTCCCCTTTATCTTTCCCTTTCCAGGGCAACATGCGTTTTCAGTAGTTTTGTTCAAATAATTTATCTCCTGTTTTTGTGACATTGTTAGAATTTGCATAAATTCCATGTGGTACATGTTAGAGAGCCTATCATTTAAAAAAAACTGACAAAATATGCTTGCACTTTCCCCAGTAGAACAGAATTAAACAAAAGACATGAGAAAATGTAAAAATACATCTCATCCTCAGAAAAGTGTGTAGGTTAGATGAGAAGAATGATCCATTAACGGTGCCTCAGTCTCCCCACTAGCTTAGACTGGACACTTTTCAGAGCTAAATGTAGATGAATTTAACAAATTTCCTACTCTCCCTCAACCTCTGGACCTTCAGCCTTGTTCAATCAATCTGTTAGTTATGTATCAGGTGGTAAAAAAAAAAACAAAATCATTTTTTCCTATGATTTTGAGGATCCCTGAGAGCTCTCTCAAATTTAATATGTATTCAAGTTGATTCAGTATCTTTCGGAGTAAGCAAGGAATCTTTAACAGGGATTTCAATTTGGATAAACTGAAAGCCTGGAGAAAGACCCTTATTTTATATTGCAGGTCATAGCCAGGAGGTATAGAAGATTCAGTATGAGGAAAAATAGAAATTATATGAAAAGGTAGAAATATTTATGAAGCAGACCTACAACAATAAACATAGAAACTACAGTCCAAAGCTTCCCTGTCATCCTCTGAGTTTTGGAAATCAAATCTGTTTTTCTCAAAAGTGAGTAGGGACATAGTTCAAGTCCTAAAAATGTGTTAAAGATTAATCCTGATTGATTTTCTTGCCTTCGTGTATCTGGTCTAAGTAGTCAGGCATACATTTTGGCATATTTTACCTTCAATGTCCATTAGGTCTTGATTTTCTGATTCTTTGTTTTTAAATTCCTTTTCTACAGGTTCAAAGTGAACTCAAGAAGCAACTGTGCAAATGGAAGTATCAAGAATACTTGAGCTTCACACACAAACATGGGACATTGTCCAGGGAAAACAGTCCAGTCAACTATGTCACTCAATTATCACTGCTTGAAAAAATCAGCCCGAAAAGGAAAACATCTGTGTACCAGAATGGTGTAACTTCTGTCTGAGCTTTTTTTATCAGGATGAGTAGATGTGATGTTGTGACATACTACCTAAGAGATGGCCAGCTTGGATACTCTATGACTTTCCTTAAGTGTCAAGAGCCTTCTGTGAATTTCTTGTCCTAAATGTGAGCTGCTTTTCTCACCTGGTACAGATCAGTATCACAACTCTCTCTCCTCAAGCATACACAATCCACATGTTTTATTGTGAAAAGCCAGACCTTGAGCTAGTGTGAATTAACAGGTTAGCTTTCAAAAAAAAAAAAATAGCTACATTAGTTCCTTCTGGGCCCAGCATGTTTGTCACAATGCTAATGTTTCCCAAAATTTCCGGTTTTCAAGAACATTATTACTAATCTTTCTTTGAAAGAGTTATGTGCTGGCAAAGGTTTTCCATGTTTTCTGATGTTTTACTGGTGTTTTGAGTCAACAGGAACCAACTTAGTGGGAATTACACACAGAAACTTGCTAAGTGCCTACCTATGGTGCGGCAACCTCCTTTAAAAGGGATGTGAAGGTGTCTCAAGAGTGACACAAAAAAAAGAATGAATTACATTATCTGCTTGGGTTATTTTCTTCCATGGTTGTTGAACAGAGAGATTAAACTAGGTCAGAGGATCCTAAACCCTTTTTGGCCATGGGAAAACATGGAGTAGCTGAACATTAGGCAGATTACGTGTGTATGAAGGAAGAACATTGAACAAATCCAATGCAATATTCTAGCTGAGTTAACTTGAACTCAGAACCTAATCTGAGTGTCCAGATGCTGGTCCTTGTGTAGCTGGAACAGACTTTCTGCCATCATAACCCTGAAGGGTGATTGAATCCATCTATGAAATACATAGATCTATGAAATACATACATCTGTGCTTTTGTGTTCTTTTTGGGACCTCCTTTTGAGGACTAATCTGCTGTTATTGCTGTGATTATCTCAGTCCTGCCCATCATTTCTCAGCTCATTATCACTCCACTCAATTGTTTCTGGAGTCAGAATTATCAACACAGCAGTGTGGTCTAGTGAAGAAATATATGGTCTAGTAAAACAGACAAAAGCAATTTTGTGCTTGCATCACTTCTTTGGATGACTTTCCTCTTTCTCCAGGACTGATCTGGACTCTACCTCAAACTCTTCAAAAGTAAAGAAAGGGCACACAAGGTATACTAAACACATATATAGATCCTTTCAAGGTACAACCATTTCCAGGAGAAACTACATACAGTCTTGAAAGCACTGCTAGAGACCATGACCATTCAAGTATGTGTTGGCTTTCTGTGAACTGCAATATCAGTTTAGCTTTAAATAGTAGTGCTCCAGACCCCCATTTAGCTCTACTCTTGGTTAATTACTTAGGCCAGGAGACATTTGACTTTGTGGAAATGTCTTGGTTGATTTTAGGTGCTTCATCTCTTGTTCCATTACTATAGCCAATATTAATTGTCCAGACTTCTATGAATATGATTCAGATCAGCCCTTTATTAATTAGGCATTAAACCCATCTGTCCAAATGAATCAGATGTCCTCTCTAAGGTGTAACTTTGTATATTCTGACCTCCTTATCAGTTTTCCTTCTAAAAGTAACCTTTGTTCCTGTGTAGTTTGAATTTGTTGTCTAGCATAGTGATTTTAAAACATTTGTATGTACATCCATAAAATGCAAGTGATAATTAAAGTTGTTGTGACTTTGTAAATTTTAATTATGTCCATTTGGGTATTTGAGACTATATAGAAAAAGGACGGTCTTATAATTATGTTTACTATGGATACGGTTTGAAGCCAATGAATCTGTACAATTTTGATCTTCTCGTACAAGAAAAGATTTACGCTACATGATCCTGCAGCCTGAGTTGATGTCCCACTCCCTTTCCAAGACACAATCACTAACACACAGGTCTGTGGTACTTCGCTTTTATCGATCTCTGGGAGAAGACCATTATTTCAGGTATTTGCCTACTTCTGAATAGTTTCTTCAGGAAATTTTTGTGGTAAATATTACTGAGTTTTCTATGTGAAGGAACTGACCCATTTCTCTTCATCTGCCTTTGATGAGGAACAATGTTGGAGTGAATTATGCTTCTGCTTTTGGCTGACCTGGAAACATTTATTCCAGAAAATAAAACTGGCCTGAGGCTTTATGTTCTGGAGATTTCTTCTGCCAGTAAAACCTCCATTTAACTTTATTTTCCACCTAAATTCATTGTTTATTTGGTGCATGTATCAGCTGTCTTGTGTTTTACAGCTATGTCCCCTTCCCAGCTGAGCTCCCAGCATGGCCTACATTGGACTTAGGGACCACCCATCTCCCTATATGTCCTCTTCCTTCATTACTGGAAAGCTTCTTTACTGGACCAAGGATCCAGAAGAAAGAAAAATGATGGTAAAGAAAGGTGACAGTATACCATGAAGAGTCCTTCCATCAGTAATTCAGCGTTCAGTCTCATAAAAATTCAATACCTCTAGCAACCCCACTGTTCCTATCAGATCCCACAATCTAGTTTGTACCCATATAGTATCACCATACACATTCAACTTGCATTAAGTCCCCAGCCTCAAGCTCTTTCCAGTCACCTTCACAACTCACAGAGATCCAACGCAGTGCCTCAAAAGCTCTCCAGCAACCTCAGCAAAACACCAGCCACCTGCTCTGCCTGTCCTTTATCCAAAATGTCCCTGCATCCTTCCCAATGCTGTTAACGTTTCCAAGCCTTTTACTTTTCAAACACTTTGGATCACGATGTGTATGCCATAATCTGGATTTTACTTTTCAAACATTTTCTGGATTTTACTTTTCAAACATTTTGGATCACGATGTGTACGCCATAATCTGGAATGAAGTTATTCTGCATATACACAAAGCGATTCTGCATATATACAAAGCGATTCTGCATATATACAAAGCGATTCTGCATATCTACAAAGCGATTATTTATAGAATTTGTACAAAGGGCACATATGGAACAACCTTGTGATGATGTTAATAACCCTGAAGGATGCAAAAATCCCTTGGATGAAAGTTTTGTTTGGGCTGTGAAAAGACTGTTGGTCTGTCCTTGATGGCACGTTTGAGGACATGATGGTGTCTGTAGGAGTAAGGAGTGTTTCAGAGATATATTGCTTCACAGCAGGCCTGCAAAAGCAGCAAAGGGACTGTCACAAATGGTGACTATAAGTGTTGCACAGTCTGCATGGAGGCACTGCCATCTTGTGGTGCGAGGTGCTGGCCTGTCTGGATGCGTGCAATACATCGAAACATTGTCCCCAACAATGTGTTGAGATGTACTCTCTTCCAAGCGAGATTTACGTAATTACCAAAGGACAACTGCAAGATATAATTATGCTATATCAGCTAGGAAAAGCTGCTTTCTCTTTCTCCAATCTCCTAGCATCTTTTGCACAGTTGAACTCTTCGAGTATTATTTTTAAATCCCTTTAAAAAACTACATGACAACCTGGAAAAATTAAAACCAACAGCTGCAGCTATTTTCTCTTGGTGTTGCAGGAAAGACAAGTTGTTAAGGTAACTGCAATTTCTCATTAAGAGCAGATTTTTAACTCTTAGAGTGTCAGCACATTTTTTTCAGAAAGCTTGATTGTGTGGACTCCAGATTAAAATAAATCCTTCCAGTAGGTGGCATTACCTGCTTTGCCAATGCTGAGCTTCCCCAAGGTTACCTAAACCAGCCAGAGCTGGATTTTCAGAGCAGTGCAGACGGATAGAAGCTGTTGGAAAAAAAAACGGGCCTGAAAAACATGAAACATTTCAGCGCATCTCCAACTAAGGGAAGAAATAACTGATCAATTTGAAAGTGCATTGTGTGACAGAGAATGATCTTCAAGAAAAAAAAAAAAATGCTGTGATGAGAAATACCCAATGCAACACTCTTTTTTTTTTTTTTTTTTTAAAGCAAAATTGGTGTTCAGCTCAGAGGTTATGACAGCTAAATTTATATGCATCTGTATGTTGCAGCCTGTATATGATTTGGATGTCTAAGCCAGTAGAAGTACTAACAATTAAGAGCTCCTAAGCACCTGGATGTATAGCTGACTACACATCACTGACTATTGTTCCAGAATTGGATTCTGTTGTGTAATGGCTACCAAATGGCATTCAAGATGTTCTGGGGCATCCAAGAAATCTGTGCTGTCCTTGAGATAAAATTCAGATTTTTCAATACTTATACTTTTCTGGAAGAACAGCTGGGCAGGACACCACACCACACAGCTCCCAAAATCACACTAGCTACTTGTACTTAAGCATCCAATTCCTGCTTTCAGTGTCTTATTACCTATAATGAAAGCCTGGCACCTAGTCCATGTGTACATGCCTTCCTATTCCCTCAGTTCTACTCCCTGAGTTAAACTCCACTATAGCTAAAGCATATTAAAGGATGGTCATAGTTTGATTTATTTGTATTCAGGCTACCTGTGTGGTCACATTACAAGCACATTATGACTTTCTTGCCATCTACTAAACTGCTGTACAAAAATGACTCCTCTCCAGCAAACTCAATCTCAAATCAAGCTGTGTTGATTGTGCAAAGTTGATTGAGTCCACACCAAACATTAAAAATAAAGTCTAGAAGAGCCTAAACCAACAATGGATGAGGGATTAAATAATGAAATGCAGAGATGGGTCCGACTTTTTTGGAAATCCAGTGGTTACTGATTGCTCAGCTACTGGAATACACTAGAGAAACTGCCAGATACAGTTTCATGGCTGTACCCCACTAAACAGAAGTTGTCGAAAATAGTCCTTTGGTGAAGTCAGAGATATGATCTATAAGTCTTCATGATGTAGGATTAAAAAGTTATTTAAAATAAATTTTAAAAGCACATAGAGATATTTAAGAAAAATTAAAAAAAAGTGAAGAATTTTTTTTAGTTTCCAAGTAAGAATTTTTCAATTTCAGAAAATATATCTGTATTTGAGGCAGTACTCTCCTCAGTGTGTTGATAGACCTAGTAAATGAGGTTTCCTAGTGTTTGGTTCTTGGAGCAAATGTGCTATAGTGGGGATTGTTTCTTTAAAAAATGTGTATATTTAACATAGGACTTTTAGAGTGGGCTGAAATACTTTTGGAGGTGCCTTTTCTTTTTCTCCCTCTTAACTATAAAAGGAGCCTAAAAAATCACTTAAACTAGATGTAGCCTTTAGATAGAAGGCGTTTTCCAGGTTCCTTGTTCCATATTTGCTAATCTGCCTGTTTAGTATGATAGTGACTGATGAAACCCTTCTGCAGATGGTGTAAAGGGGAGACATGTCCTGTGCTGTGCCATTCAGCACTCAAAGTGGCTGAGGCTGCCTCAGATCACCTAGTAAACCCCTGTAAATGGATTACTGTAGGTTATTTACAATTATTTGAAATATAGCAAAAAATAAAATTCATATATCTGCCCTGCCCCCCTCAACTCCCAGCCTGCCCATGGACCCAAGACCCCATTTCAGCCCAGGCCCTGCCTCAGCAGTACTGTAGGGTTCCAAGTATCTGTACTTTGGCTAAACAATGAAGGAGAACAGCAACTGAAAGTTATAGCCTTGTGGATGATTCACAGATCCATGAGGGCCAGACAAAGACTTACAGTAGCTGAAGCTGAGGAAAATCATGAGAGAAATATCAGAAATACTACACCTACTGTGGAATCCTCTGTTCCAGTAGGGTAGATGCACCTGATCTTTCAAAAATGAACCTGACAATAAAATTCTTGAGGTTTGCTTTGACTAGAAAAGAAACAAATCCCTGAAGCATATTAGATGTTTTGGAGACTCATCTTTTTCCACCTTTGCCAACTGGCAGTGGTTTCGTTTGAGGACTACATAGAATCATAGAATGTCCTGAGCTGGAAGGGACCCACAAGGATCATGGAGTCCAACTGCTGTCCCTGCACAGGACAACCCCACAGGTCACACCATGTGTCTGAGGACGTTGTCCAGTCTCTTCTTGAACACTGTCAGGTTGGGGCCGTGACACCTCCCTGGGGAGCCTGTTCCAGTGTCCAGCACCTCTGGGTGAAGAACCTTTTCCTCATGTCCAACCTGACCCTCCCCTAGCACAGCTTCCTGACATTCTCTCGAGTTCTGTCGTTGGTCACTAAAGAGAAGAGTTCAGCCCTGCCCCTCCAGCTCCCCTTGTGAGGAAGATGTAACTGTGATGAGCTCTCCCCTCAGTCTCCTCTTCTCCAGGCTGAACAAACCAAGTGACTTCAGCCACTCCTCATAATACAGCTTCCTCTCCAAACCTTTCACCAACTTCATAGAGCTTCTCTGGACACTCTCTAGTACCTTAATATCTTTTTTATCCTGTGGCACCCAGAACTGTACACTATGCTCCAGGTGAGGCTGCCCCAGTGCAGAGCAGAGTGGGACAATCCCCTTCCTGCCCAGCTGGACATGCTGTGCTGGATGCACCCAGGACACGGTTGACTCTCTTGGTTACCAGGGCACACTGCAGGCTCATGTTCAACTTGCCATCGACAAGACTTTCTTCTCCTGTGTAGACCTCTTAGAAATAATACATAGGCCCCAAAGGCCCTGTGGATCAAAGCTCAGAGCCACAGGGGTTACTAGTAGCAACGGACAGCGTGTAGCATTTGTATTGAGAGTATTAGACCATAGTCATGCTTGATACTGATGCAGTGTGCTGAACGCCTTCCTCGTGTGACACCACTGAGTGATAGCGAAAGAAGACTGTGCATGGTTTGCTAATGGCAAAGACTTCACATCTGATTGGTCCAGGGCTGAGTTTGCCCAGCAGAATCCAGGGTCTCCTTCCCATGAGGAATGAAAGTTAATCCTTTTAGCCCAAAAAACTCCATCCTTCTGCTTCAGGAAGGAATACTCTACCCTGTAACTTCACAGACAAAAAATTTCTCTTTGGTGAAATTTCATATCAGAACAGACTTATACAAAATGATAATACATTTATTGTGTCATCTACAGCAGTATACATGTTAAAAACAATTTCTCAAAACACAAAAAAGGTTAGAATGCAGCAATTGATATCTGTGTTTCCACCTCATAACAAAGCTGAATAACCCCTGATCCCATTACCTATTAAACCAATTTTGACCAAAAAAGGTCAGTATTAGACTCAACAGGCCGGTAAATTTGTACCTTGACACAGTCAAAAGCCAAAATACAGCTTTCCATTCAATAACTTGGTATTTCTCAGAGCTATAGCATGTTACATTGCCACTAAATTGACAAGAAGAAGGAAAGGAGAATGAACACATCAAGTATTTGTTTTTACAGATTATACCAGTACACAAAGGCCTCTTGAGACTTCTCTGCAAGCACAAAGTCCATTGAAAAAGGTATATCCAGAAGCCTAAGTCATTTCAGACACTGAAGAGTGTCATATCACACAGTATCATATCACACAGTAATTGTTTACATGGATGAATTCCCCAAAAGAAAGCCAATGGGAAATTGCAATTTTAATCATAAGAAGGTGAAGGACCACGAGGTTCAAGACATTTTTTAAGCTCTGCTGGTGTGTTTTCATACACAAAGTACAATGTGTATTTAGCTGAACTTAGCTCTTTAGTATGGATATGCATGGAGCTTAACATCAGAGTATCTCCGTATCTTCCTAGTGTTACTCTTAAATGCAATTCTGAACCGGTTGCATGTTCCTGACTGCTAAAAGCAGAGGGTAAAATCCCTTTTTTCACTGCAGGTGCACTATATACCATGGTTTGTTTCTGGACACAGAAGTGCTGGTCATATGGACAGAATCTGACAGAGAGAACAAGACTTTCTGAAAATTACTAAACTATTAAGCTTTTAGCAGGCATGTACCTCCCCCAAATCTGGTTCGTAATCCCCAATTGAAGCCACCCTCAAGCTTTTCAAGACCATTACTTCACAGCGTGCATGAAAGAGAACAATAGTGACTGGGCAAAGTTGTCAGGGGAAAAGTCATCTACATGTAGATTTCCATAGTGCAGCATCTGTCTCTGATCTGGTCAGTTAGACTTCCCGGCGGAAAGAAACAGATACTTGCAAAGTGTGAATCATCTCATCCTTGAGTATACATCAAGAATATGTTTGATGCCTGTACTCTAAAATTGCTCATTGCTCTCATGACCACAAAGGCAAAGAGGAGGAACCAGATGAAAGGAAGATATTTTCACTATTGTTGTCTAAAGTTAAGTGATGTGGATATGTCCTTAGCCGCCTGTTTAGTGACACAGGATCTTTTCCAGGACTTTGCCTATGAGCCAGAATGCCTAATGCTGAAAGTGTCAGATGTTGAAAGGGATACATATTTAATATAGCCCTTGATCTCTAACTTTCTAAGAAAGAAAATCACGTAAAACCAGATATTTGGTTGCATCTTTGTATTATGTATATTTCTAGTTGTAGACTCAGGAGTCAAACAGACACTGCCTTCACAGAGATATCAAAGTCTTGCCATCTGACTTTGCAGCTGAATCCCACCCAGTGAGTTTATCTCAGTTTCCTAGGCATCCACACAGAGCTCATAGATTTTACAGAGGCACTGTAAGAGAAACTTGTCTTGTCCAGCAGCTGGACGCCAAGCAGGATCTCATGTAGTGGCCCATACATACTGCTTTGTCTGTTTTTATTACCTTGTCCTGTGTCCCTTTAGACCTTTCACTCTATAATAGCTCTTCTAAGGTCATATTTATTGCTCTACAGTGTCATGTAGCAGATGATTTTAAGCATCCTACATTTCTCTGGAAGCCTTGCCCACAAGAGAAAATCTCCTAACAGAAAATAAAGTCTTACTATCAGGAAATCATTTAATGAAAGAAAAGAGGAAAACCTCGATTTGCTGGACTTTCTGGGTGCATCCACTGAATGTGGAAACTATGAGGATTACTTTCAGCATTGAGATCTTGTACTTTGTCATGCAAGAAGGCTTCATAGGACCTCATGGCAGCTGTGAAATCACAGTTAGCCTGTTTCTGTAGATGTTGAGGGCACAGAGGGGAATGTACAGTAGCATCATCCAGGACGTAGCATCTCTTCTACCTGTATCTTCTCAAACCAATCACTCATGGTAAAAAGGCTGCAAAGAGACCTATCCTTTCTGCAATATTGGGATAAAGATACTCCTTGTGATTATAGCTTGCTAACAGTGGTCATGCTTTCCTCACCATCTCCTCTCTATCATTATTTGTCAAAGTGAATGTTGGATGGGAGGTGTCGAGAGGTTCATCAAAGACTGGATGACGCTATGTGCAGAAAGCTGAAAAAACAGACGGTCAACTAATTGGCCATGGAAAATAGCCTGTAGTAACT
This sequence comes from Patagioenas fasciata, assembly GCF_037038585.1. Classification (NCBI taxonomy): domain Eukaryota; kingdom Metazoa; phylum Chordata; class Aves; order Columbiformes; family Columbidae; genus Patagioenas; species Patagioenas fasciata. The sequence continues at coordinate 165,652,110 of NC_092521.1, read as the reverse complement.
CATCCTCAGCTGTTTGCAGGTTTTCAAGCTCTTTTTGATCTGTGAGATCCTTCACATAAGTAAGACAAAAGCCCTTCAGTAGCCTTACAAACATATATTGCTATTAACAAAGAATGAACTTATTTTCCTTAATCATCTTCCATGGACACTTCAGAAATAGCCTATGGGCTCTGAAATCTCTACAGACCACAGACTGAAAATGTCTGCCATGGGCAACTGTTCCTGAAACACTACTGAAAAACAATTTCAAATAACAAGGCAAATAAAGCCAATGGTGTTTTGCAATTCTCTTACTGCCACTGTTACTAAAGTCACTCTAGACTTTTTTAAAAAAATATTTTTGCTATACCCTCTGAAAGTTTTATATTTGATTTCTGGCAGGGCCGGGATGAAAAAATAAAGTGACGTTAGGTATCTGCATGGTTCACGGGCCAGATTTAGTAGGGATTTAGTAAGAGTGTCAGATACATGAGCACTGAAACCTCACAAGCTGACACAATCCATGCATTTTTACCCATTTGAATGCTGATATCCTCCAGTATGTTTACTGAATGAGTGTCCTATTCCTTTGATTGGAAACTAGTAGCAATACAGATCTTCTTGCAAGATCATAACTGAAACCAGAAAAGGAGAAGATTGGAATAGTTTCTGCCTTTATATCTGACTGAATGAAAACCGCTCAAAACCCAGATCTCACTCATAGACTTTAAAGACTAGATTTATTTTTTTTTTAGGGTGCTTGGCATGCTACTTCCAGTTAATTTTCTTACTGTTCTTAATGGATTTGCATACGTCTGTGTTTGCTTCTTTGCATTGTTTTTGCTGACCAAATTGAGATGAGAGCTGAAACAAATGGAGCTTAATAGTATGATTATTTTCAGCCTTATCTTTCAGCTGCACAATCATAGATAAGCTGTAGACTTTATCTGAATTAAAGCTGTTCATATTTCAGGAAGGGAGAAAGGCACTGGAGGCAAGATTAGTGAGACAAGGAACAAAAATGAGCCAAGAGTTACTTTAGTTTGAAACTCAGAAAAAGGTTTCTAGCTGCTGGAAGAATGAAGTTTTACAATAACTTTCCAGTGGGAAGAGAAGGTAAGAAAAAGAGAAGCATAATGAATTTTAAAAGGGGATTTAATCAGTTCAGGAGTGGCAGTAATATGCTGTGAAAATAATGGCAATTACTGAATTTCTTTCAGATTAACTGTCCTTATGGGTCTGTAATGCTCTGAAACACTTAAGAATCAGAGACTAATAGCTCCAACTCTGCTAAATATGTTTTATTCTTGATCATTTTGGCTTTAAATACTTTTAGTTACTGGTTTCTTATGTCCATGGAATTTATGAAATAAAAAAAAAGAAAATCTTTGAGCTAACCAGAGATCCTATGTAGCCTTTCATAAGCAAGTACAGAAGCTATTATTCTATGCAGAAGCAGAATTTCATCTACCATTGATATGACAATATTATGAAAAAACACAGTTTTACAAAATGACATGGGAAAGACAATTTATGGCAACTAATCTGTTCCACACTGCTGATGAGAATCAGATTCTCCCAGGTCAAGTTTTGAATGGGAGTCTAACAAACACTGTGTTGTAACCAGTTCTGGTCCCCACAATTTAAGAAGGACATGGCCAAAATGGACAAGGTTAGAAGAATGGCCATGAAGATGATCAAAGGGGTGGACAATCTGTTAAATGGTGAAACACTGAAGGAATTAGGTCTTTTCTTCCCACACAAGAGAAGGCTCAGGGAGGACCTCATCACAGGATTCTAGTACTAAAACGATAGCTACAAAGAGGATGGAGGCTGTTTCTTCATAAGGACCTGCATGGAAAAGACAATGGGAACAGGCACATGTTGCACTGAGAGTAGTTTCACCTCGATATAAGAAAAAAAACCCAATTACAGTGATAACACTGTAAAATGTAAAGCCACAATCCACTGGAATGTCACCAGGGACGTCGCAGAGTCTTCGCCACTGGAGGTTTTCAAGATATGATTGGACAGGCTGCTAAATAATCTCATCTGGGCTCACTTTCTCATGAAACATTGGACCAGATGGTTGTTTGAGGTCCCTTCCATCCTGGGCTGTTGATTCTATGATTCTGTGTTCCCATGAACAGCTCTGCATTCCCTTCTGGAAGGTACCTCACAGTCGTTGTTGATGATGGAGACAGTCTAGGAAAAACCATCTTTGCAAATGCAATCTCAGATTATCAGCACAGTCAGTTTACGTCCACTTCTGGTTGTTATTTAGCCTTGTAGTTGCAAGACACAGCTCTTTTAACAGCAATGATGGACAGCTGCTGAAAAGGAGGAGCTAGACACCAAATACACAGTCTGAATTCAGCTTCCAAAATGCATGGGTTTTGCATGTCACTCTAAACTCACCTGACTTCATCCCCCTTCCTTCTCCACCCTATTTTAACACCTGGTTTTCAACTACAAGTGCTTAAATGATGCAGAGGAACTTGGATATTTTTCCTCTATGAAATAAAAAAACCCCGCAACTAAGCATTGTTTCATCACCTGGACTCTGAGTTCCAGATATACTAAATATAAGTAAAGGTAAAAGGAGGTAAAGTCACTATGCAGCAATGAGAGAAGCCTTCCCCTTTGAAATATAGGTTGTACTTTTCATTTTGGGATGTTAATTGTCCTGTAGTACCAGCACTCCACATCCAAAAGTCAATAATGGAACAGTGGTTAGATACAGTAAATAGTCACAAAAGCTGCAGCACAGAAACATTCTGTACATTTGCAAAAGCAAAATATGAAAATTAGACAAGAAATACATTATGGACACAGTAGAAAAAATGGCTCAAGGAGCACTGCACTCTCGTTTTTCTTTTAATTATGTATTGTTTTTAATAACATAGCTTTTCTAGGTCCAAAATATATTTCACAGTGAAAAATCAAACAAAGCACTGTTACACTCAATTGATATTTACACACACTTAGAAGCAAACCACCTGTTGGTTTCTTCCAGCCTGAAACAAATAGAAATGGCAGTCACTGTGCATGGTGCCCATGCACATCCAGCATCTTCAGCTTACATTCAACATAAAGATTTATTGAGAGCTAATTTGTGCGATGGCATCAGAGTCTGGTTTAAATAACTACATAAACCTGAAGTATGATCTTTCCAGTAACACTGAGAAAGTTTGAGTGACTCAGGAAAGTCACATTTGCAAGTGCATCAACACTGCCAAGAAAAAACATAATAAATGGGAGTTGGTTGTATAATATATATTGTATATTAAATATGCCAAGAGATTCCATTTCTTTTAGTAAGTTCAGTGCTGGTGAAAGGTACTGAAGAGTTCATTTTGTCCACTGAAAAGAAACACAGGGACTGTAACACCAGAAATTTCCCCTCCTCTGCCTTCCAGCTTGTCTGGCTCCTAGGAATTTAAGGGGTAAGCCCAAATTTTCATGACTATTCAGTCCTTGGCTGAAAACACCAAAAATAAGTGTAACAATAAGGTGCTCAGGCCAAATCTAAAGGCAAAGCGAAGTTGCCTTGTTCAAATATTTACAACAATTTTCTGTACTGATTTTAATTTAGCTGAGGACCTGGTCCCCTCTGTGCAGTATTGGTGGTTTTGGTGACGTTGACATTTTCCCAGGAGGCACTGGACTGAGATCCACCAACTCACATTGAAGAACACTGTCAGACAGCCAGGAAAACAACAGAATCTGAAAGTAAGCTCAGAGAAAGCCTCAACAACAACAACAAAAAAAAATGATAATAATAAAAATAGATCCAGACATCTTGTTCTGGACTGGAACATCAAAAAGTCTCCAGCTAGAGGCAGTTATTCAACATCTTTTTCTCAAAAGTTCTAATTTATTAATGCTTGAAAATTGGCTACTAGCCATTCATGCAAAATATACTTTTTGATTTTTTTAAATAACACACAGTATTGTCAATATAATACCTTGTGAAAGTCCAAATTACAGAAAATACAAAACTAAATGTTATCCCATTTAAGATTAGATAGTCTGATTCAAAAAATGTCTAGGTATGCATTTACCTGACAGATATGACTTCTCTCATCTCCTGTGTCTTTCTGGACTTTAAAGTGCATGATTTCTTGGGAAACCTTCTAAAATAGCTTTTAGCATCATCTAATGAGAGAGGAAGCCCCAATCTATCAGTTAAAAATACTTTTGTGACTTTTGCAGACAGTTTGGTAGAGGGGAACAAATCCTGCTCTCAGAGCAGCAAACCAGTGCTGAAGACTTGAAAAAGAAAAATAGGTGTCTGGATCACTTAAGTCCCACTTAAGATACTGGGGTGCAATTTAAGTGATTTAAAACTTTTTACTGGTCGTCTGTACAAGGACAGATTTCACCAGAAAGGGGGTTACCATCTCATAAAACTATGACCCTGTACAAATACAAAGTCGATATCAACATTTCTGCCTACCTCAAATTATTTTTACATTCATTTACACTGCTACAACTGAGAGCAGATTATGTCCCATAAAGCACTATATGTGTTAAGTATTATAATTAATAACTCTTTCACAACTTCTGAGACCTTTTTTCCCTCCTTTTAAAAATAAGGAAACCAGTATTATTTTTTAAAAACTATGCAAAAATGACATTAAAACTTTTTTTTTTTTTTTACCCAAACTAACCAAAACCAGTGAAATTAAAAGCTCACACTCGGCTGACACTAAAATTCTAAGTCTTTCACTTTTTTTTTACATGATCATGTCAACTAACACTGGAGAACAAGTCTGAATTTTTGAATTTCCTGGTTACTATTAGTTTCAGTTCAAAACTTCACATTTAAAAAGTTATTTTCACTTTTTTAATATATGCATATACTTCCACATGCATATATATATATATCTTATATATATATATATATATCAGTCCATAAATCCAAAATTAAGTGAATGCTAGAAGGGTCTTTAAAGCCTTTATGCACTGTATAAAGACTTTTAAGAATTGACATCATTGACATTTGATTGAAGCAGATATGTACCAGTCGTGGCTTTAACTACAAGGCAAAGGCTGAGAGAACATTTTAGTTCCTCTTAAAGAAAAGCAGTAAGACCATTGGTGGTTAAACAAACAGAATATCCAAAGAGAGAAAAAACTGCCAGGTGTGGGAAGTCATCCAAACTCTTTATCTTTTCCTTCCATACCATCTCAATGTTCGGTTCAGTTCCTCACCAAATGTAGATGACTTTCACCTTCCAAGATGATCATACCAGATCCCTCTTATGCCTTTGGCTCTGGCAGGGAAGAGTCAACACACACAAGTCAACCAGGTTGCGAAGGCACCGCGCTCTGTGACAGCACAACCCAAAAACATGCCCTGTTTGGACACAGATGCGAAGGGGTCAAGGTTATCTGGAGGGAAAGGCCATCCTAGAACTGAATTTTGCTCTTAAGGTAGGAGGGAGGGGACAGTTATTTTTATTGTTCAAAGAATCCAATTAATCAATCTATTGATCAACCACTCAATGCCAAAAATATAGATATATCTCAACCACATGGTCCTTTTAGAAAATTCACAGCTTGGCTAGAACATAAAGCATTCTCAGAAGTGTCCCTGGGTATAGAAAGACAGTCGATCCCATCTCTCTTGCCTGGAGCTTCCCACTGAGCGATGGTAGCTATGCAGCTTCACATTGGAACAGCAGTTTCTTCAAGTTCACTGGGAACGTCTGACTAAATCCAGTTATGAACTCAATTTTCTGGAGTTCTTCCTGAATCGGCTGGTTTGATTAACCCAAGCATATCAGCTCCATCCTAAGACTCAAAAGAGAAACACCGCAGAAATTCACATGCCAAAAGACAGGGACACACTAAGATATGTTTGACTAGGAAGAAAAAAAAAGAGGCAAATCCAAAACAAAATGGAAAACAACTTGAAAAATAACAGTGGTCATGTCCATTCATAGATTAGTATCAGTTTGGCAACCAAGGATCACAACTGCACAGCAATCACTTGTTACTTTTGACTGACAACAGATTACTTGCGGATGCTCTGAAATGTAAATCATTGAGTGGGTGGGCTTGGCCTGTTGTTTATCTTTTAAACTTTTTTCCATTAATGGCCTTGAGTACAGTTGGGTATTTACAGTGATTGTTAAAAAGATATATGTATATACACACACATTTCCTTTGCTTTTTCACCTCTACAAACATTGAGGAAAGGGAAAGGGAAAGGGAAAGGGAAAGGAAAGGAAAGGAAAGGAAAGGAAAGGAAAGGAAAGGAAAGGAAAGGAAAGGAAAGGAAAGGAAAGGAAAGGAAAGGAAAGGAAAGGAAAGGAAAGGAAAGGAAAGGAAAGGAAAGGAAAGGAAAGGAAAGGAAAGGAAAGGAAAGGAAAGGAAAGGAAAGGAAAGGAAAGGAAAGGAAAGGAAAGGAAAGGGACTTTTGCCACCACCAAAAATATGATCTTTTTTTCTTTTTAAAGGGACGGGTTTTGGTTTGTTTGTTGATCAATTTGTTTTCCTTAGCTGCTCATGTCGCCAGGTTCTCCGCATTTATGCTGGACATCCGAATCTGAGAGCTGCTCTTGCTCAGAATGGAGAGTTGTGTCCCCCCGTTCACTCCGCTGCTCGCTAGAGAAGGATGACGATGTTTGAAATCCACAGCAAAATACCGGTTGACTTTCCAGCTCCTCCATTTTCTCTTTATTTCTGATTGCACCTTTAGGGAGAAACTTCAAAAGGTCATTTTTTATGTACTTAGCCGCCTGAGGACATGCTGACAAATTATCAAGTTTAGAAAAAAGCCCCACAAACTGATAGAACAATTTTTAAGACTATTAATAAAATTCTCACTTCAGCAAAACCTGAACTTCTCCATGTTTGAATGAGGCCCAGGCACGCGGTGGGAATAACAGCCTGGGATTTGTGTCTCTGAATTCAGATAATTTAGGATCAGTCCAGAGTTTCATAGAACACCTGTTCAACACCAACTCTTGGAAAAAATATTCTGTTTTCATCGATGGCCAGTATCAAATATATAACAAGGAGTCAAATAGAGCAGCAAGCAAAAAATACTAGAAAGTAATGAAATAACCTGTCCACAAAGGCAGCTTGTCTCTCACATGTCATTAATGGATGCAGGTCTACTGAAAAATTTACCTTCTGCTTTCAGATCACCTCTACGCAGATGAAGGCTTTTGGATTCATATACATTCACGACAACCTCCTTTCCCTTGAGCTTTTTGCATGGGCATCCACAGTAAATCACCAACAGTAAACCAATCCATGGTCAGAAGTCCAATTAGAAAATAAACAAATAATTCTATAACTTTTCTACTCATCTTTTCTACTCATCTGTTACTCATTTTTGACAGGAGCTTGTAGCATATTTCTGAATGAAATAGCATAAGAACAAGGAAGTTTGTAAACATATTTTTTTCCCAATATACTTTTCCAGTCTCCAATGAGCTGCTGTGTCAAAGACAGTTCTTCTTGTCTTTAATAGTCATTGCTAGATTTTCCTAGATTAATACCATCATCAAAATGGATCAGCATATGGCAAAATGCTAAACAAGTGCTTCAACAGTATGGACATTAACTGCAGGGAGGAAAAATCCAACTAGAAGACTTACATTCCCCTTCTAGTACCTCTAAATTTCTATTTTGATTAAAGTATAGATAGGTATAGATTAGAAAGAGTATGAAGGTATATTACACCTGTAAAGAGAAAATAGCATTTGCATCTGTAACAGAGTAATATACCCAAGGTGAACTCTTTCTTACCCTAAGCAATTTAGTGGAGGCAGAAGACATTCTCTAACATCTTGAAAGGTAAAATGGTTTTAGTTAATCTGGTTGTGTTAGTTTAGTTAAGAATGACCCTCCTCCCTCCACCAAGGAGTTACATGAGATCTAACACACTGTACATGTTAGTATGGAAGGTGTTTATCTTATCAACACTACAGGAATTGTCACCAAGAGGGATCTTTTGTTAGGTGTCACCAAGCTCACACTCAGGATTATGAAGCTGATGAAACCTTACTTCAGATGCTTAAGGAAGTCTTGGACAAATACAACCTGGTTCTCATGGGTGACTTAAATTACCCAGACATTTGTTGGTAAAACAACACTTCTGAGTATACAGAAGACAAGTAGTAGGACAAAATCTCTGGAACTTAGAAGAGATTATGCCAATACGCTCAGAGTCCAGCTGTGAGGGATTCCATGAGAAACATCCATGGAGGACAACGAGCTTGTGATTGCTGAGACCAGCAGTCTTAATAATGAGTTTTTACTTATAAACAAAAGAACAGAAGCATAATTGCTATGGAAAGGTAGCCAAATATCCATCAAGGACTACAGGAACCTTACTAGGACATGAAGAGACGCAGTCAGGAAAGCTAGGGCTCAGCTGGCACTGAAAATGGCCAAAATGTCAAGAGCACCAAGAAAGGGTTCTTCAAATCCATTAGTGGCAAGCGGAAGCACAGGGAAGTCATAGGAGAGTTGCTAAAGAGTACAAGGAAACTAGTCACCGATAATGTTGCCAAGGCAGAGGTTCTCAATAACTTATTTGCCTCTGTCTCTACAGACCCCTGGTCAAAGGATCAAATACCAATGACAACGTCTGTGCTAACCCAAGGTAGTGGAGGAAGGGATTGTCTGGGGCCTCTTGCAGGGGTTCAACCCACGTAAGTCTATGGACCCAGATGGAATCCACCCCAAGGTATTAAGGGAAGTGGTTGACACCGTTTCAAGCCACCGCCTATAATATTTCAAAAGTCATGGAGATCAGGAGGTAAACTGACGACTGGAAGAAAGCAAATGTCATCTCAGTCTAGAAGAAGGATGTTAAAGAGGATCTATTTTATTCTGTTCTATTTTGTTCTGTTCTTATGAAGAGTATCTAGGAAACTGAAGGCCTATTTGTTTTACTTCAGTCTTTGAAAATAATGGAACAACACCTCCTAGAAACTATCACAAACCAAATGAAACAGGTGATTAGGAAAACTGAGCAAGGATTTATCAAAAGCTAATAATTCCAGACTATCCTGATCATCTTCTACAACAAAGCAATATTTTCTCTTGACATGGGGAGAGCAGTGGATGTTGCTTACTTGGACTTCAGCAAAGCATTTGACACTTTCCCACATCCTTTTGCTAGGCAAATTGGAAAGATATAGATAGGGTGGGTGTCTGCAAGATGGGTAGGAAATTGGCTGAAAGGCCAAACTCAGAGAGTGGTGAACAACTTTTTTTTTACTCAAGCTGGCAGCCTGTCACTAGTGGGGTCCTCCAGGGATTGATACGGGACCCCACACTGTTTGACAGCTTCATAAATGATCTGGATGATGGGACTGAAAACACCCCTACCAAGCTGGCTGATGACACCAGTCTGGGTGGTGAGGTGGACATGTCAGAAGGGAGAACCACCGTACAGAGAGAACGGAGCAGGAAGAGTGAGCTACCAAGAACTGCATGAAGTTTAACAAAAACAGGCACAAAGTTCTGCACCTGGGATGACATAACCAAAGGCACCAGTATAGTCCCTACCTCTGTTAGGGAGCATTAATCTGAGCCATCATCTCTGGCGAGGTCAATATTTTGGTTTAATAAAGACATCAAACATCTGTCTTCTTTTGCTGAAACACTGTGAGATTCAGCCTAAGGTATTAGGGAATATGGTAGATGATGTGTTACAGTGAAGGATTAGAATAGCAGTTATTCCCTCAAGGAAATGGAATGGAGACAGTGGATGGGGGAGGTTAAATATTAAAAGTCTTACCTCCCCGTTCAAGAAACAATAGAGAACAGCAACAACAAAACCCTAGGTAAATGGGAGAGAAAAAAAAAAAATAATGTAATGCAAATACTGCAGTAAATGCTAGAATATTACTGGAGTTAAAACAAACAAACAAGCAAACAAAGCAAAATCAAAATCCTAGTGCAGAAAACATATACATAAATGAATAAACACACAGTCTGAGAACTGTGCATGCAAAGTAGTTACAATGAATAGAGGTTTCTTTTCAACAAAAGGAGAATTCACTGTATAATCACCTGGAAAGATCCCAGTCCCAATTCAAACACTAGTCTCTCCCGCTTACTGACATTTTCAGGAGAAAAAGCAAACACCGTGTAGTGAATTCCAAACAAGGGGATAAGCAGTAGTGTAGAGCGAGCCAGTCTCCTGTTATAATAGAGTGAAAGAACTTTAATGCAGCCTTGTAATAAACAACTTGTGCTTTAATTAAAGAAGAAAACACAGAAAATATTTTGTTGCCTCCCTTTTGGGAAATACATACACTGTGTAATTATACAAACAAATATACAACATTCACATTTGTTCCCAAACAGTGATTTCATACACACTGTAGTTGGCTCCCACTTCAGATTGCTACAATAATAGCACATTAGTAACACTTAATACTCTGTACTGTTATTTTAATTTGCATTATTATAAGCAGAGATTTTTTTCTATGGTGCCAAACATGAGGAGGGTAATCTTGCTAAGGGATTCAGACTGCTACCATAACACAATAATAAACCTCTCACCCAATTGCTTAATCCCAGTGGAGTGTTTGAAATCTCTTTTGTGTGTGTGTGATTTTTTTTCTGCATAGCAAAAAATTCTGAAAAAGCAACACAAATAATGCTAACCCTTCCCCACTCCCCCGTATGTTATTTTGTACTCATGACTATTGCTCAAGGTCTTGATTTTGGTCTCATTTATGCTGTTGGAAACCCAGGTGCAACTCCACTGTGTAACTAATTTCCATTGCATGAGAATGAAGAGTTTTTAGAGTTAAATCAAACTCAGTAGGTATAAGCAAAATGGTTAGAAATTAATGTGTGTACCTGTAACCACTTAACTGAGTATGGATGAAAATCCCAAAAAGCAGGGGTCCAGCCAAGAATTATACATCAGTTTTGGTCAGTGCCATTTGCTGATTACACAGCAAAACAGACCCAAGAGAAAGTAAATGTTGATTTGAAAATAAGGCAAGTGCTTCATTATAAAAAAAAGTGGCCTAAAGTCACCTCCAGGACATTTTCAAAGGGAAAAAAAGGTTATTGATTTCCTTCAAGTAAGTTAAGGAAGCAGATGAAGGACAAAGGAAGCTAAACAGCCATAAAGATTTTTCAAATTCAAATGTTCACTCTGCTTATATCTATACACAGTTGTATTTGTTACTACATGCTCAACAATATCCCAAAAATGATGTGTTTGTCTTACTGAAAGTGAAGACTTAATTAATACATCTCCAAGAACTCTGCGAGCATACGCTGTTACATCCAATACTAAGCTGGAAATGGGAGTTCAGTTCATTGCAGATGTTCCTCGGTCATACTTTGTACACTAATGATAATAATCATATCACAACCCTTGCCTGGAGATTGTACTGAACACACAGGATTCTTTAGTCTGTTGCACACCAAATCTCAAGTCTCGATTAAAGACCCCATAAACCAGAGAACACAGTTCTTGTGAATTATTAGTTAGACATTGACCAAAAGTTTTCCAACAGGAGAGGAACAACTTTTGAACAGGTTGATGAAGGGCACAAAGAGTGTCCAACTTTGGTGATCACCAGAAAAAATAAATCTAATCCTTTTTCTCTATGGGCAAGTAATCAGATTAATAAAAAGGAACAGAAACATTGTGGAAAAAGATTGCAGAATAATACAATCTCTCTAAACAAAAATTATGTAAAGACTATGTCTTAACTAGACGTGGAAGAAAAAGATCAAATTAAGTTAGCAAGTACAAAGAAGTAAGGGCAAAGAAGTATAATCTCTCAAAATCTGTTACCCTTTATATTCAGAATTTATGACAGAAGGATAATGTTATTTTGACTTAAAAGTCAGACTAGAATTATCTGTTAGTATGTTGTATCTCACCACAGTCATAGGTGATTAATTTTGTGAAAGATGAGAAGCAAGACTTTTTCTATTGTCAGTTTTCTGACATTAATTATGTCTGATTAATAATACAGTTAGTTTGTAAGACCTTGAAATATAATGTCATCAATTTATTTGAGATACTGTCTTCAATATTGTCAGAAAAGTCAGGAAGAAAGTACATGAAATGCAAGAAATAACACATTCTGAATTTTACAGATTATTAAGATCTATAGAGAGGAAAAGATCTTAATGATAAGAAAAACTTGAGAGATACTAATGATTGTGTGGATGATGATGGTGTTGTTTCAAGAGCATTAGGAAGAAAGAAGACTTAAAACGGTACTTATGAGACATGTAAGTTTACGTGCAATGCTGAAACGAAGATGTTATAGAATACAACAAAATTCTCAGAAGTGTAACAGCCCAAGATACTCATGCTCTTCTTCCCACACTCTTTCAGACAGGCAAGAAGCTGATCCAACGTTTTGAGGACAATCACCACTTGGAATTAAACTGTCTGTTTAGAAGAGACACGTTCCCCAAAAGGCCTAGCAAAACCCTTGTTTACGCTCCAACAGGTAGAAGAATGTCTTAAGGTTACTCCAAAAAAAAGTAAAAAGCAAGTTGTCTTTCAATTTTTGTTGAGGCTAAGATTCTATTTTTCAGCTGTTATTTTCCTTAAAAACAGCTTAAACGTGAGGTTTTCTCCAATAGCATGACTATAAATGTGACCTTTCCATAAAGTATTACCATAAAAAGACACAGATAATGGTTTTCTGTTTTTCGTCACTGCTCTATTGAGTTACAGAAAAGCATCTTTATTGTAAAAGGAATAAGAAGTACAAAGACTGTCTAACTCTGACTGCTCTCTGAAGGAACTATGTCTTTATTTTTCCATTGCACATCCACATTTATTGAAGAGGCTGCCGTAGTGTCTATGGACATTACACAGGACATAACTAGGCATGAATTGGAAATGAAAACATAGGTCCCCTCCATCAGGGGACCTGGAGCTCCAGAAGCAATTGTGTAAGGAAATTTGTGGTTGTCAATCTTTATTCTGCCTCAGAGAGAGGTGAGAACTGTAACTGAGGGCTTACTCTCCCATCAGTTCCAGGTATCTCCCTTCCACTGAAGATGTTCCAAAGTGATGTAGATCAAAAAAGTCACTGTAACTTACAGAAGCTTTGACAGATGACACTGAGCTATTAAGGACAAAATACAGAATAACTGTTACTCTGGCAAGGAGTTTGTAGCCTTGGTCTTAGAGATTCTCACTACCCAACATTTTTTGAGACAAAATATCACAGACTGTCAAAAGAAGTGAAAAATCTTTAAAACTATAGCTTTTGAAGGAAGACTATGTAGTTGTTCTGCTATTTAGGCCTGCCTCTTCAAAGTAGGAGAATAGTTCAGTTTAAATGGTAAGTCAAGTGAAATTCATTTGATCAAATATAAACTTTTGCGGTGAAGACATCAAGGTCTGTGGTAGTCACGTAGAACAATATTCATCTCATCAAGATTTAGACACACGTACTGTAGATATCTCTACTGAAATTATTAAAATAGCTATTCTAATGCTGCAGTAGAGAAAAATGCACTTCTAAGGCATAGTTCTTGCCTGCTATTGATGTCTCTTTAAGAAAAGGTGACTCCTGTTGTAAACCCCCTGGGTATCTACTGAGTACATTTATTGATGTATATTATTGACTAGCTTAAAGTTATGAGATACCTGCAATGATGACGTCTATTTTTGGTTAAATTTATTCCACACTTACATTCCCTTTATCCTCAATAAAGACTAAGAGGTACTTAAGCTCAAGGACAAATCATCTGCCCCTAAGGAAAGTCTTATCACACCCCAAGTCTCTCCATTGACTACAAAGGAAGGCTGGACTGAATCTGTCACATAAATTCCTGTACTGTAGGCCTGTCAGGATTAGATTAGAGGAATTCCATCTCTTTGGCCATAACTGAGTGATGAATATGTAAAAAAAAATAGTAATGACAATATTTCAAATAGAAGGATAGAAAGGAAGCCATGAAGATACAAGATGTCATTAATGATGAAATGCTTAATATAGCTGATGTTTAATAAACCAAAGTATCTATTTTATCAAAAGGATGCTAAACATAATTAACGTGCGACTTTCAGGCATCTCAATCATCTTCCCCTGACAGGTACATATTTTATCCAAAAGCTTAATGAGGTCCGTAGGATCACTTTCCAAGACCTGAGATAACACCCAAACACCGTCATTGATTACAACTTTTTAATTTCCCATGCATAAATCAAATCTTCAGCCTAAGGACTTGAACAGCAGTAGAAGCTTTCTGAATCTTCCATATTTTAACACCAAAAAGAAGGTTTAATTATGTTTATTGGAAGCGTACAGAGTTTTTCCATGTTCCTAGTTAGGCTATTTAGAGGATTTCACCTTAGAGAGTTATCAGTTTGCCATGTTTCTGAAACACCGCACTTCCTTAATGTGAATTTTTTTTCTCTGGAAAGGCCCAGCATGAAGTCTCTGCTGCATCATGTTGGTACGTTAAATAGTGAACTTCATATTTTAAACTATCTCCTCCTAAATGCAGATCTTTGTTTTGCTTAACCATTCCTAGACTTGAATCTTCTCTCAATGTAAAAATGGACCTGCTGAATGCTCTTCTATTCTCTATTTCTTCTACCCTGTTTCCCTGAAAATAAGCCCTACCCTGAAAATAAGCCCTAGCATGATTTTTCAGGATTTTTGAAGATGCTCAAAATATAAGTCCTACTCAAAAAATAAGTCCTAGTTACAGTTCATTAAAAAGCCAATTTAAATAGTGTCCAGGCAGCTATACATGTGAAAAAGTAATAAGTTCTGGAGCAAAATTATTATAAGACCCTGTCTTATTTTCGGGGAAACAGGGCATCTGTTTTTGCACAATGTCAGTCTGTTGACTGAATCTTTTGAGCATCTTCAGTGGTCTATTTCTTAAATACCTTGAGGTGATGTAAAATTAAAGATTAAATTTATTTTCACGTTTAAAATGTTTTGAGGTTTTTTGTTTGGTTTTTATTTGTTTGGGGTTTTGTGTTTTGTTTTGTTTTCATAGCTAACAAACAACAAAATACGCAACTGTAAGTTACAAAACCACCTTTTTTTTCGTAACGGTCTCAAAGATATCTACTAAGCATTCTTCAACCAAATGCTGGGCTGTCAGGTCTGTGTTCATCAGGAAACATGTTGTATAATACATTTCTGAAAGGCACGCCTCATCTAAATGAATCCTGTGGGCTTCTTGTACAAGAGAGTGAAGTCCACTGTGCGAAAGCAATTAATTCACACGTCTCTAGACTAAATGGCATCTATTCCCTTTTCTAGATGCCTCAGTCTCCACAGGCAAATCTTTGGCAATGACTTCTCACTAGGCACATCATGTTTTGCTATCGGGTTAACCTTAACCTTTCCTTATTCCCGGGTATATACTAGCTCTACTTCACTCAGTTTTACACTGATTGAGAGTCTGATTCACTCAATCCTGTCCTGTCCCTGTTGTTATAAGAAACTTTCTGGTGAAATATTTACTCTCAGTATGACCAACGCTCATCTTTGTAGCTATTGATAGTTTCTATGCAGACACTACCATAAATAGCATCAGTCATAATTACAATTAAAAAAAAATAAATATTAAAATCCTTGACTGTGATGAACCAGCAAAAGCATAGAATAACAAAAAAATCTACATGCAACAAGAACTAAATGAATGCTTGCCCTCTGGTTACTACCCCTCTGCTAATATCCATTCATTTACTTGCAACATGCGTCATACAAACACAGTAATGTCACAGGATTGCGTACACTTACAGGGTAATGGTTGATAGTTCTGACATCTTGCAAGAGTGCTGGTTAGCCCTCTTAGGCTTACAGTAGCATTTCTGAACGCAGCTGCTAAATATGACAAGATTAGCATTTTTTTCAGCATATTCTGAACAGGCCAAGGTAGGTCACTTTCAACACATTTCATGAGACACGTCACAAAGATGGAAAGCGGACACGACGGAATGAAATTACAGCACAAACCAGCTGCTTGACTGAAGCGAAAATAAACAAAATAAATTAAAATGCACTGGCTGTCGCTGGCAATTGTGATGTGTTGACTCACAGACAGACCAAAGACTGAACAACCTGGAGGCGGTCGGGCAGTGTTACGTATCCAAAATACACACGACCTTTGCAGTTTGGAATTGTACAGAGGGTAACAGAACAATATATTGAATGAAAGTTGACTGCACGCTTGTGGAGAACAATTAAATAGTAACATAGACTGGTAGGATGGGCATTAAGCTAAGATTAAATTGGATCAGGTGTTCCTCATTTTCATGAGTAAGTACCCCAGATAGTGTAGATCTCTTCTTTTTAGTGAAGACTACTAGTAAGGACACAAAAGTACTTTTCTGCTCAGTTTCCTTGATGCATGGGGAGGGGTGTTCAGTATGGAAACTGCATGTCTGACCACTAATTCAGAAGTACTGCTTATTTTTTATCACACACACAAAGACAGGTGTGCTCATAGAAACAGCAGGTACATACACCATGGACCAGAACCATGACCTCTATATACTGTGTTCTAGAAAGACCTACTATGGACAACGGGACATTTACATTAACAACTAACTAGAGGAAGGCTAATTCAAATCAGCTCTCAGGTAAGGTAATTTGAAACAACACGAGAAGGTATTTTTAGAGAACTGAGGGGTAGAGATTTCATGTCTGTTATGGTAGGCTGAGAAACATGAGCATTGAAAATAGTGTTTTCTTGTTGACTTTAGAGATTTTTCATTTTGCTTTGTTTTCAACACGTGGCTGTTTTGGTGGGACTCACCTCAGGGAAAGCTGGATATTTACAGATAAGTGTCTAAGTAAAATGGACGTCCTTAGTCCCTTGAGAATCACCAGAGAGAATAAGTAGTTGAGAGAGAAATACACAGTTATTGGTCAAGGTATATCTGACCTACTTTAGTTGTTCATTTTAGGACAGGATGAACAGCATACCAAGTACCACTGACTACCCTGACTAAATCTCTCTTAACTATAAAAGATAATATGATTTTTTTAAGGAATTGCCTCTAAGGCAAACATCTAAGTTTATTTAAATAAATAAAACTCTGGTTTTGTTGCTCTACAAATATGCATGGTCTAAGATTTGTATTTACCTGACCATAGATGGAAGATGCAGTTTCTAAGCTGAACAATAAAATAGAATAAATTGAAAATATTAAATTTCTCCCTACTGTTCACTCCTTTAAGTCAATCCCATTTACTGAAGTTTTGTTTTGTTTTCTTTCCTTTTGATTAATCAAAACCTAACAACTGCATTGTTATTAAAGATTACAGCATAAGAGCTGGAAAGAACGCAGTATCACAGTGTGTACACATCCAGCAAATAGAACTAGCAATCATGTTTCAACTTGCAAAATGAATCTCATTTATTGGATGGTGCTAAAGAAGCAAATATGAAAATGACTGTTCCTTTTACAGTATCACTTCCGTGATAAAATTTTGCACTGCATCTGAGTTGAGTTGTGAGTTAACACTGATCAAAAACAAGTAGGGAAATTTTAGAGATAGTTCCTTTTTACTATGACTGAGACTTTCAGAAGTGACTACGGATTTTAAGAGTCTCACTCATTTGCTGGTCACTCAAACTGAAACACACTTTATCAGACTAATTTTTACCACAAGAGGGCTGCTCAGCATGTGTTGAAAAGCAGTGCTTATGAAGGCATTTTAAGGTACATAACCTGAAAATGAAGCATCTAAAAATCAATAATCACTATGAAAACTTAGTCATAGGGTGTTGTAGGGGTTTGTGTTCTTCAACGACACACTTAACATTGCTGTAGCTATCTGGAAAAAAAAGAATCACCACCCATTTTTCCTTTACTGCTTATGCCCTGTTTTATTTGACAGTGATTGATTTCCATTATAGGTTTTCCTAGTGAGTAGAACTAACATGACAGCACTTAATATTTACTAGAATTATCAAAAAGGTTGAACTTGATTTTGAAAATAGTATATAAGAATTAACTGCTGCTCCCCACTCGGTGAGGTGATTTTTACATACGGACTTGTGATAAAAAACTTTGCTAGCACTTAGGAAAACATTAATATTTTAGTGCTGTTAGCATTTTTTCCTGCCACCCTATCTAATTTAGGTAGAAACGCCTCTCTGATGTTACATATTGAGAAGTAACCCAAAGCCTTCAGATTATAGAATTGATATAAATTTTCTTTCCTTATTTTTTCCCCCACCTTTTTTTTGGTTTACTTTATTTACTTATTTATTGATATTCTTGAAGTAGGAACATTGGTGGAAGGAAAGGAAGAGAAAAAAGACAGAATAGCCAGGAACCAGAAAGAAATGGGAAGAAGGAAAAAGAAACAAAAAAAAAGCCAAAAGAGAGAAAATTAAAATAAATGAGGTTATGGATATCCAAACATTACACGAATTAGGGCAGGATCCTCAGATCTCTGTAGGCACACACGGAATGGAATTGGTCACATCTAACTAGATGTACCTAAGGTGAATTTAAACTGAACTGTCACCTTTAACTCACTCGATTATGGAAAGAAATGGGCACTTGCAGAGGCTGAGCTGACCTGTGTAACAGAGGCGTCTAGGACACACGGGATGCATTGTCTTACGGAGGTGCCCTGGTTTCTCCGTTTGACCATAGACGGACAACTAGACTGCTTCGATTAAATACGAGACTTTAGACAGCTAAAGGCAAACAAGCTGAGTCTCACCGCATGTGTCCTGTGCATGGACTGCAGCTGCATCTGGGAGGAAGAGGGAGGGTGCTAGGGTGGAAGGGGAAAGAAAAAGTTAAACATTCCCAGGATTAAATGAGTGATGTACCATGTGCTTGAAGACCATCTTGTCAGACCGAACACCTTGACATCTGGAAAGTTAATGCAAATGAGAGAGGACACAAATTTGAGGCAAAGGTAGTTGCAATTAAATTCTAAAGACTTTTAAAGTTTCTCAGAGGTGCTTAAGAGAAGTAAAATGAACATGCTAATTCAGGAGAATGAAGTTATGCTCTGTTACCAAGGCCATGTAGATCCATAATGAGAAAGATCAGGGTTCTGGCTTTAGGACACTAATAGCACACAGGGAATGACAAAGTTTGCGGATTGTCTCTGAATATGCTGAAGGGGCATCCTTTAGGAAACACAAGAAAACTAGAATTTGGTTCATGCAAATTAAAACTGTGCCTCATTTACAATCTTTGTGCACCCTGCTCAAGTAATTCTGTGTAACCTCACTACAAATAGGATTGGCAATCATGTGGTAGTAGGAGAAGGAATGTAGAACGCAATGAAATAAAGTATCGAAAACACAGTAAAAAGTTAACCAAAGTGAAAGTAGAAAAATTGTATGGGAGAGAGAGAGAAAAATTGAAATTCAGCCATACCATCTATCATTTATGCTACATGCCTACTTACCTACAGCTGATGTTATAGATTGGGGACTTTTTTTTCTTGCTACTCAATAGCTAAGGATTTCCTGAAGCTAGACTTGTTTCTTGGATAAAACACCAACTACATTTACAAAAACCATGGACTTACAGATCAGATGTAAACAGTCTGGAAAACCAAACTTATTCTGGGAGCAGAAAACAAACTATACAATCCCATCGTGCTGCAGTGACTGTGAGCCCTGACCCACTGTGTGCAAGCAGACTCATTCACCCCTCTCATCCAGACACAGAATAAGCACTGGTGCTTCTCAGCACAGTTGTCATTCAGGTCCATCTCATCTGATTTTTGAAGTTACACAGGCTCTGTGCCTTTTAGCTTGTTGCCCCATATTAGCTTTGCAGTCAAGGGTGAGAAATAGACCATAAAGTGAGATTTATCTGACCTATCTTAAACATCTTGCCCAGAATGAAATAAGTAGTATTAAGGATTTTATGTTCTGGACTGAGTAGATCTCTACTGACTGTGGAATGAACCAAGAGTGATTGTCTTATTTAATTAGTTGGGTGCCATACTGTTTTGCTAAAAGTACCACCACTGTTGTGCTCTTCATTAAAATAAAAAGCAATTCTGTTTCTCTACTCTTCAACTGAAAACAAGTTTGAAAGTCTTGGTCTAGTCACCTGTTGTCAAAGTCTTAATCTCATTACCTATAGGTCCACTTTTTACTGCCATCATCGTCAAACCAAAAATGCTTTCCCCTGACCCCTCTAAGGGGTCTGAGGTATTCAACCTGGGAATAATCTAAAAACAGGTTGGAAAAAAAAAGAGAAAATGTGAGATCTCCTTGATAGTCCTTAATCAAAACATAATAAAATAAGTGGATTTTAATAGGTGGTAGTAGTTTTATTTCATCTGACTTTTTAGTCTCTACCTTTCAGGTCTCTTGCATTGATTTAACATGTGAGAGGTCATTTTTTTTTCTCTTCTCTGTTTTGAGCAGATGTGTCTTACACAGCTCAGTGGATTGCTTTTTTTCTGTGATTTTGAGGAACATAAAGAAGATTTTCATTTTTTTGTGTCTATGTATTTGTAAAATCAGTGAATTTCAAGCTAAAAACTAGGATGTATGTAGGAAACCTCAAAAGGGTCTTCTACATATTTCAAAGCTCTCACACTGTTGAGAACATCCAATGTTCTCTATACACTTTACATGAATGTACTTTTAATACCACGAAAATTAGATTTAATCTATTGTAACTGAAATCTAGCAGAGTAATTACAACAATAATTTGACACAAAGACAGTATGTCTGTGAGGAAACCACTATCACCTCCCCAGAGGCTGATGTCAGATTCCCGATGGCAGACTATAAATGAGGCTGAAAAGGAATGTTTAACAAATATTAATTTGAACTGGAGTTTTTTGTCCAATTATTCAGACCTTTGTGAAGAACTGAGGCTTGAAGATGAAACTGAATTATCAGAGAGTCAAAAATCATCTCTACACTATTCATTCTTGGCTTTGCTAACTTCTGTAGGGGGAACATACGAGGATGGAGAAAGCCATCAGAGATCAAATAATGAAGATAAAGCTTAATATTTAGCAGTGCTCTGAAGAAGAAAGCTTGTAGTATAGAGTAGAATACTTCCATCAAAACCAGTCTTTAAATAATCTGTAGCTTCCAGGTTACAGATCCTGATGCTTCTTCTGCATTAACTCTGGAGATCCTACTTTAACAAGCTAGATTATTCTCACTGATTTCAGAGCATAGATTAATGTCATCCATTATGGAATAATTCTGATGGAGGTGCAGTAACATAACTGTCGTGTAGAAGACAACAGAATGTGTGGTGAGGAAAACGTACCACACCAAATGGAATTCTTAAATGGTTTTGAATATAGGTTTACTGTTTGAAATGAAGACTCTGTATGTCCAAGTCCAGACATAAAATATCTGAGAACGTGATTAACTCATTGTCCTTATTACAAACAAATGAGCATAACAGTCTGTTGAAAGAAGTGGATGTTCAAGCATCATAGACAGGTGTTAGTCCCATCAGCTGGCAGAGCTCAACATCAGTGTGGCTGCACTGAGTTTATATAGTTTGCAGTTCTGAAGCTTCAGTTACATCATTTTGCCTCACCTGCCTTACATGTTACACAATACCCCTGAAGACAATGATCCGAGTTTCAACCTATAACTTAATGCTGCTTTTGTTGAAAAGGCCTGGGCTTGCAGGTATTTAATCAGGTGAACAACTCCAGTGTTTTCATTGGAAATATGTATGAGGAATTACACTTTGGAAGTGTCTCAGTAGTGGTACAAGTGCACAGTAAATGACATACTAAGACTATGATGTGAACCATGTGCACAACTTTGGATTGGTCCAATCTTGAGGTACTATACATTTGTTAAAACCACCATTAAGGCTTAATTCACTATTAAGTCACTGTAATTTGGCAGCCTTTGAGTGTGTATTGTACTCTCCAAGAAAGGAAGAATCTGTTCCTGGACAATTAACTAATTACATAGTTTGCACCACACAGTTCCTTTTATGCACAGTATTAGTTACAAGAGCCTCGAGAGCAGTTCACCCTTTCAGATCCAAAAAACCTTCTTCACTGTGACAGCACCACCTTTCTTGCTCATTCCAAACCTCAGACTACTTGGAATACATCCTAATAACTCTTCAGACATAAAATTAAAACCACTGTAGGTGAAGCATGTTCGTTACTAAAGTGAAGCACAAGAAATCAATGGCAAGGAGAAGAAGAGACACTGAGGGGAAATTAAACCCTTTTTGTTCTCATATGGTAGAGGCAAAAATGTGAATGGTAGAAAAAGGTAAATGGGAGACCATGGATGCAGGTGTGCATCAAGCTTTGATGTAAGTTGAAAGCACGTTCAAGATCAGAGATGTCAGAATTATTCCCCATTGTCTGCAGTCTCGCAACAACTGCTGCATGACCAGTTGCTTCAACTCCACATTTATCTTTACACTAAGTACCTGATTCAAAGAAACAAACTGATTTAGGGACAAATAAAATTCCAAATCTATTCCTTTCAGCCTGACAATGCATTCAGAATCACAAACTTAGCTATGAGCCATGCAGGAGGGAAAAGGAAAACAGCCAGAACGGTCTAATTTGGATGCTCCTAACTTCGCTATCAATTTGAGGTTTCTCAAAAATTGGCTGAATCTCCAAAACCATTATCTTTCCAAATAATTGAGCTACTCTGATAAAGATACAACACTGCATCCAAACGGATGGGTAATCTGTAAAGACTCATAGCCTTAGGTGCTGGATGTTCTCTATCCTGCTGATCTCCATGACAACTAAAGTTTCTCAACAGAGATCAAAATTAAGTTATTCACTTTGATGAAGTGCAGTGACTTTAGAAACACACTTGAGGTCTGCACCCCATTTTCTTTAGAAAGGCTACCTTGTTTTTACTAATCAGTAAACTTGAATGTGTGGCAAAAGTTTTAATATTACAGAGAATTTAGTTAAGTGCAGTCAGGTTCACATTAAAGTAAGAAGCTCTATGTTGTGCACATTGCTAAAGTATTTGTGTTTTTTTTTTTTTTAAATAATTTCAGGCAGTACAAGTGTAGACAAAGACCTGTATTTATACAGGTACACAAGCACAGATACACACACTTACGTATAAATCACACTTGACTTGAGCCTTCGACTGTGGTGAGTGCTGTTCCATACCAGCTATGGCAATCAAGCCATGATATTTTAGGTACTGCTTTTGAAAGACATTTGGGTCTAAAGCATCCAGATATATCCCACTAACATTTCAATGGGAATTCATAAGACACTCTTCAGCCTTTTTTTTTTGTGCATAAACCCTCTCAAAATCAGGTCTGTTAGCATTTATTCAACACTTGATAGAACTGTTGAGCGTGCATCGAGCTTTGCATTACTGTTTCTTCTTAAAAAACTGGAAGGAACATTTCTAGAAAGAGAACAACACTGTTGAATATAACATGGCATTGTTCTCTCCCTCACTAAACTGCACACCTCCTTGCTTTTTCTGTAGAAGGACCATCTATTAGTGGCTTCTCTTTTAATGCAAACACGCTCTTTTCCAGTTCGTGGCTTGTTCTTTTAACAGATGGGGGAAAAATGTCTGTGCTTTGCTCATTTAAGACACAATCTTATTTTCTAATGCTACCACAGAGCCTGTAGTCAAGTGGAAATTTTAGGTCATTGTTAGAGTATTGTTAAGCATGAAACTTTTTAGGCAAATTTCAAGAAAATCAACTAGTTCATCAACAACATAAATCTGTGTCATATCCTCTCCTGTGTCCATATATCCATTGAAACTATAAAATTGCCCATAAAAATATCTTACAGCAATGTGCACAAATAGTGTTTAAAGACAAAGTCAACCTATTTTTCATTACTACTCCAAAATAGAAAATAACAGGAATCAGCCTCCATCATACAGGCATCACCTGTGCAGACCAAGGCACAATCGACTTACAATCTAACCCACCTTCTAAAGATTTCAAAATAACAGAAGCAGAGCACTTTTTAACGAGGCATTCATCACAGATGATCTTGTAATCACAAGAAACAAGCTTTGTGATCAATGATTTAAAAAAGCAGAGCCTGCCAAAGCTTCAGCAAAGTGCTTGCATATCACTGGAAACTGATGGAATTTCCTTTAAAAATATTAATTTTATTTTCTGGAATACCCCTCTGGCAAGTGGCCCATGAAATAACAAAGCCACTTTCAAGGTGGACATATTTTTAGGTCTGACCCCATCACCACTGTAAGAATGAAAAGGATGCATATTGGATGAAAGGACAGAGTTTAGGTTAGGAAAATAGATTCAACAAAGAAAGATGTATGTTCATGTTGCTCTACGTGCCATGGGGGACCAGGTGGGATTTTAAAAAGTCCCTTTATGCATCATACCCTCAGCTGTTCAGCAGGTATAACACCTCACAAGAACATTATAAACACCCTAAGTACTCTATGCTGTTTGATATTACAGTAGTTGAGACCACAGAAAATCTACGACAGATAACCAAAGCAGAAAAAGGTTTTCAATTACTTTATCATAAAAAAAATAAACAAATCCCTGTGTAATAATATTCTTGCTAATTTTTGTAATAGCCTACATGCACTTACATTCCTAAGGAGTACACTCAACTTTTCCCAGTTCCTACCTGAAAAGACTTGGCACAAATTAACACCTCCCCAAAAAAAACAAAACCAATAAACCAACAAAGCTACCCTAACAAAACAGAAACTAAAACCCCAAACCCCCACAAACCAATAGCCAAACCATTAATTTCTCTAGGGAAATTAAATTAAAAGTATAGTAGTTCTGAATGAGAATATTTTCTCTAGACCATTAAATGAATCTGTCGAGAATTACTGTCAACCAAAGCAGCAAATGTCTACCCTCCCAGCATTTCTTAGCAATGAGAACTAGGTCCTTGTTGATCAAACACTGACACCAAATGATCATCGTCTGTGTTTTCTGTTGCATTCTCTTGTGATAGAAAAGTATAAGCCCAGGGACACGATTTCCTTTCAGTTTTGGGTTAGTGGGCATTCCAGCACTCAACTGATAGTACCTAGGGTTAAGAAATTAAAGTGCCATGCTACGGAATAGACGGTTCATCAAACATCTGCCATTTTCTTGTCAAAACTGAGACTTTTGGCATGAAGACCCTGTCAATAATTATCAATGCTGGCAGTCTGAGCACTTGCAGCAAGACAAAGCGGTAGCAGAATGAATCATTAAGTGTCCAGTGACTTTGTAGGTGAACGGTAGAGGAGTGTTGTTTACCAAAACATTTGCCTTACAACATTGCTTCTCCTGCCCTAACCCTCTAGGTTGCATCATATGTAAAATCATACCTACCTATGGTATATGCCATGTTTCTCCTTTCTTTCCAGCAAGATGCTGATAGGAGGAATGACGTAGACCTGAATTAGCTAGATATATGTGGGGTTTGTTTTCTTTTCATTGAGTTTCCAACATGTGATACAAAATTTATGAAGAATCTGTTAAAGCAAAAGCAGAAACAAGCTTCCCCCTCCCAAATCATACTATTCATGAATTCATGATAAACTGAAAATTAAAAAAAAAAAAAAAAAAAAAGAAGCTTTTTCATTTAAATGTGTTTTATCTTCAAAAATGAATAAGCAAAGATTTGATGGAAATGTACAGGCCTTTTTAATCTTAAGGTTATTCCAGCATGCATCTACACCATGCATACCTAAATAAATACTGTAGTGTTTTATGGTAGTGATACTGTCAGTTTATCTTCTGTCTGTAATGACTCTTTCAGCAGTGCAACAATGCTCATTAAAATAATAGTGTGGATTTAAGCTTTATTCAGGTATCTCTGTAGGAATATGTCTTCTTTGGGGAGTGAATATATGCTCTCTACAAAAGCTTGACCAAAACCAGGATGCCTGAAAGCAGATTCTGACATATCACGTTACACTCTATTGGTTGGATATATCCCAGGAAAAACAGTGAAGCCTTTCCAGATCAATTTATTTTCTGTTCCATAAAATTCCAGACAAGTATGAAAATCCATGCAAATAATGTGGGCCTGATGTGACACGCTGTGTGGCGAGCCAGTCATATTAGGGTTGTGAATATGTGTTTCCAGTCTGCAAAATTGTGAGTGCACATTGGATTCATGGACTTCTGATGTGGTGCTATTTGACTCCCAGCATATGGGTTACAGTGTCCCCAAATAATCTATTACTTCTTCAAAATATTACCAAACTGTGCAGTTGGAACTTGATAAAAATCAGGCAACGATTTCTGTTTGGAAGCACATTAAGTAAAATCTAACTGGATTGAATATACAGGTATAAATACATGACATGGTCATTCGTATGACAGGATTAAATATGTCATGTCCATGACCATGGCACAGTTGTTTATGCAATTCACACATCAGATGGGGCAAGAAACCTGTCTGAACAACAGATAATTGTCTTAATTATACTAGGAATACAATCCATATCACTTTATGCTTCCCCAGCATCTGAGGATCTCAGCACTTCCGATTCAGATAAAAACCTATTGAATTTGAATCACTAGACTTGCTTTGGTTTGGTGCTTGATTTGGTGGAATTATTCAAGATGGGCACAAGATTAACTGCAATCAGAACATGGTTCAAGAAACAAAGTCATTTCATTTTTACACCTTTGGTAGTTCACTCCTGGCACTAGAAAATAAATAATGAGTATGATGACTGCTGGGAGGAAGTATGAAAGTTGCTTAAGGTTCTCAGAAAAAAAAACAGAAAACAAAACGCAAAACATAAAATTAACATTAAAAGCTAGCTTCTATTTCCTTTTTAATTCCTACATCAGGTGTTTAGATATTTTTTGACCAATCTAGCCCTCAAACATTTCAGCAATGGGGAGGAGTTTCTACCTAAAACATCAGTTAAAAGACAGATGGTGTTACTGTTCTCTTAAAATCTGATGTGTTTTGAGCTGTTCAGTCTGACATGGGATCAGCAGCATATAGGCAGCTCTTGGGGGGGCAATGAAATACATGAAGAAAGATCGACTAAGTATGAAACTGGTAATGAAAGACTGAAAATACAAACTAATAAAATGGAACTTTAGAATCGCTATAGCATTTGACTCCTGCAGGTAACTGCTAGGAATTAACTACATGTTTCCAAGGTTTTCTGCCTAAAGGCAAAGGCTGTTGCATATAATGATTATCAGAAAGGTTATTTAAAAAGCAAGCCTGATTTTTATGTGGAATTGCAGCACCCATCATTGTGCTGCAAATTATACTAATTACCGGTTTTGGTTTGGTTGGAGGTTTTTTGTTTGTTTCTTTGTGGAGTTTTTTGTTTGATTGATTTTGTTTGGTTGGTTTGTTTTCTTTCTAAAAGCAGGTCTTACAACTTCTAGTGACTACACTGTATTAATTAAGCATTAGTTCCCCAGGGGTGAACTCTTCTCTCATGTTCCTGTCATAGCTTGCAGGCAACTTCAGTAGTGGAAATTTTTAATAATGAGTGCACAGTGGTAACAATATATAATTAATCTTTGAATTTAAGCAGAATTTGCAGAACCATGACTGTAATGCCTATAAAATAGAAATAGAGGTAGATTTTCCTAACAACAATATTCATTAAAAGGGTCTGAACATAAACATGTACCATATGTATAAGAACAAAAATAAATCCCACCAAATTCAATAACCAAAATCAATAACTAAACTTTTGCAGAGTCTTTTATTTTCTTTTTTTTTTTTTGATGATGGAAATCCTGGCCAAAGGGTGGAAGATTGATACCAGAGTAAATCCCAATCACTACTGAAAATATAATGTGACATTCCCTTCAGAAACTGGCTGAACACACTTCCTCATGTACTAAAGGCAAAACACTTAAATATGTTGTGGAATAAAGACCGGGATGGAGAATTTGGTCCGATGAGATGATGTTTAATAGTTTGAAACAACAAAATAGAACATGGAAAATGCATAGTATGGACCACAGTCTAACTGCCACAGAGATTTCATTACGGTGACATAACCATACTTTGTTCTATCTTTTCTTCATTATAACAGCTCTCTTTCTACAGGATATTTGTGGACAAATATTGTGTATACCTGGTGTATACCTGCATAGACTTATTCATTTCATTTCTTTTCATCATTTTTGTGTGACTTTTCTGTTCTCGAATCTGTTTGGATAAACAACACTCCACTTCATAACACATACATGAATGCAAGATCAATTTATACACACCCATTTATAAAGTTGCAAAGAAATATGAAAAATAATGGCAGCGAATGAAACAGAAAATATGATGTTTTCTCTTGGTTTTGGAGGGCTAACTATACACATAGGAAAAATATCAGTAAAACCCAGTCACCGTGTTGATCAAAAATGACAAGGTTGTTTTACAGTTAAATCATTGGAGTCTATGGCATTGCTTCATATGTGAGATATTTGCAGTCGACACCAAGTATGAATGGAGCAGGTCGTAATCAGAGCGAGCTCTACACATCTTGGGTGCTAATTAGAAACTAAGATTCAGCGGGCAAATTCCCAGCAGCAAATATTATACATGGGAAGTCTTCATAAAAAGTCCTAGGCAAACCATGTGTACAGCTGACCTATTCACTACGCTTTCTCTTGAGTTTTAATTCTAACATATATCCACCTGCAGAATTAATTTAAAATTTTGGTGAATGAAATCATTATAGTATGAGTGTGGCTGCCTAGGGTGAAAACGATCACTGGATACTTTTTTTAAGAAAAAGTATTACAAAATAAGGATCTCCTACTTTGCCATATTTTGATTTTGTTCAAGGTTTGCATGACTTGCTTTTTTCACCAGGTATCCAGCGTTAAATCCAATAGTCTTACCTAAGTTTACAAGTGCTAGAAATCACTAGACCTTACAAAAAATGCAAAGCAAACCTGCGTGATGTTTAGGCTGAAAAGCCAAGAAAATGCCAAATATGCTGCCACATATCCTGGTTATTTTAAATTACTTTATAATTTTTATATGGAGCACGACTGCATGCACTCAAAATGAAAATGATGAGCATTTCAAATGGGTAATCTCTGCCCTTTCATGAGGTGAAAACTAACAGAAAGGTTGTCGGCTTTAAAAAAATTCAAATTGCAAAGGAAGTTTTACAGCTTCTAAAGGAAATTCTTAGATTTGTTGTGTATTTAGTACACAACTCTAGCTGTGTGGGGAAATTCTTTGACTTAAATTGAGTGCATTCAAGGTTACCAAAAACATGAACATAAACAGCTTTAGATATTCCTAAATGAGAATTCAGCCCAAAGTTAATAAATTTTTTTTGCCAAATCTCATTGCTTTCAGTGAACTTTGGATTATGTCCCTAGAATGTATGAAACACAGCAGACTGTCCCCCTAGTATAATTATTGTTATTCCTGGTCAGTATCTTAATTTCCAGATAACTGACCTGTAAAGAAGTTTGTTTGGGTTTGATTTTAAATCTTGTATTTATGCTTGTTTGCTTCTTTTTATTTTGTTTTGTTTTTCCTAGGTCTTTTAAAGAAAGGTGAAAGCTGGCATTAAAATGCATTTCAGTGGTTTTTGGATTAAAAACCAGTCAAAATCAGCCAAATGAATTTAATAGATCCTGTGATCCTTTTTACTTCAGCTGAGGTGTCTTTTCGACTTGGTCTCTTTTTTTTTTTCCTATGTGTATATTAGAAATCTAAATTGATTACTGCTTTATTTGTACTTACAAGTAAATGCTGGATTCATTGCCCCCAATATCAGGTGATTGGAGTTTCTGCACAAGTATCACAATTATGCCAATAAAAAGCACAAAGTTTATCTAGGGGAAAAAGAGAGGAAAACATTATGACAGTGATATATTTTTTTCAAGCATGGGAATAAGACATTCCCAATGACCTGCTGGCTCCATTGCCCCATTCTTCTCCAAACTGCCATCTAGAAGTTTTACAGGGTCAGGAGTAATGGGGGAAGTTTACAAGGATTTTATTGCCCCTTTTACAGGCAAAAATACCCACTCCTCCGCATTGCAGCAGCTAAAATAAGGCAGAATTTCTTCAGTACCAAACACCACATAAGAGAAACACGAGGAAAAAGGTTTCAACATTATTATAAACCAGTGCAAAGAATAAAAAGAAAGACCCTCACACATCAAAACCACATAGGAAAGATCTCATCAGCAAAAGCATCTTTACCTCCTAATCTCTAAACTAAGGCATTTCTCAGTTCAGCAGTATCCATCAGTCACAAGTTAGTGTCTTCCCTTTCTTCAAAATCCCAAGTTGTGTCACTTTCCTTGGTCCCAGATGAAATGATCTCTAATGTTTTTGGGAGGGGTGTATGTGGATTGGTGCGTGCTAATGTTCATCTTCATGTCTTTTAGTTTTATGTCATCCTGGGCATCTTCTCTTTCATAGAATCACATAATTATACATATAGATTTAAATATTTGGAGATTAATAAAATCAGTTTATTTTGATGCTTTAGTTTCAGATTTGGCTGTCATCAATTCCATAGCTTCTTAACGCCAAATGAAAACAGTGGGAAGAAAACCAAACCAAACCAAAACAGTACTTGTACTTCTGTAAGGAGACCAAGAACTTAAACTAGATGTGAGTATCTCTTTCAGAAGAATTTTCCATCTGATCTGAGGATGACAAACGAACGGGAGAAGACCAGTCATCCCTTGCTACTTGCCTGAATCTTTAACACCTTCAACAGAAGCCAGGTATAACTGATTTCCCCAAGCCAGAATGTGTTCCTGCATAAAATGTGTCTGTAAAACATGGAATTCCACATACATCGATATTACAAAAACCTCAGACCATTGGACCCTCTCCATCTCGACATCCTTCAGTTTTGTTAGCTGAATTACCTTTAGTGTCTCTGAAGGTTACTGTACTTTAGAGAGCTGTCTAAGTATTTAAGAGGAGAAATGTCAAACCTGATGAAAACATCTATAATACCTGCAGATATCTGTGAGCTGAATGTTTAGAATGCCACAGCAGTCTGTGAAGACCTGACCAGTGCTGCCACTGGACTATGGAGAGCAAGTTAGCATGCCCAGAATTAAACACCTATGTGTGGTCAGCCAAACAGCTTTTTCAGGTGCCACTGGCCATATTTTCTAGGGGCTCAACTTAATTTCCATACTGGAGGAGGTCAAGACTTTTAAATTACCATATTATTTCAGAACAGCAGCTGGAGCCCAAACAGGGTACTTTAGAACCTCTCAGTCATCCATACACAGGTATCTAGCATCATTTGAGTCAAATCCAAGACCTTCATCAACTAAAGAGAGCTTAGATGCCTTGCTGACAATTGACCATCTTGCACTATGTCCACAATACTCTTATAAAGCTACTATCAGACAAATAAATCTAACTGAAATGAATTCCATCCATCAGAGTCTTGTTTCCTAGTGACTAGCAGCTAGTATTGTTTTAGATGTTCTCAGTTGTCCCACTTGGCCTTCAGCTGCCACCTCAAATGGTACAGGATTCATATAGATTCTATGCCATATCTGCCATCCCCAGGCAAATGGTCCATATGCTCTAGGATCTTACTAGTGGCATTTGATATCTATGTTTAAGCAACTGAACAACTTCTTGTCTACACAGTCTTTGAGTACAGGCAACGTACCATCATTTAACTTGTACTTTATAACGAGACATCCAGTAGCCTAGCACAGCTGACACAGCATAGTTTGTAAAGCAATTTTAAGCTGTTTGCATCAGTTGCATCAGTTATTTGCCCTCAGAAATGTTGAGGGCATCTTCCACGTGCTACTTACCATGATTGATCCAACCACAGGGCCCTTGATCACCCACCACAAGGCAGTGTTGTCATTCATGTCCCAGCAGCTGCAGTCGTTAATGAAAGAATGGGGTGGGGAAAGAGAAAGATAAAAATATAACAAGGAAGTTAATAAACTCACAACAATTATTAAGGGGCAGAGAGTGGGAGACTGATCTTGTAGAGAAATTATTTCATTTGGGTGCAAATGTACTAGTTCTTTAGTCTGTCCCTGCTGTAGCTTTCTTTTACAACCCTTACCCAACTTGTCTGAAAGTAAAATAAGTATTTTTGTGGTAGTTTCAATGGTACTTCTTACTAAACAGTTTAGTCATTCTGGATAATGTCCTTATGTGTGTTTCTGTGTCTACAGACCATTCAACACTAAAGTTGTCCCTTCAAGCTAAACTCTCAGTAGAAGGGCCAAAAAGACAGGCAAACCTCGAAGGGTAGGAGATAGTTATTCCAAAGTTTGATGTCTCACTTACTTTTCCAGGTTAAACAATTATGAATATTGGTTCCTGACCCTGACATGAGGATTCTTACCCATATCTAGTGCACGAGAATGTACTAGAGCCTAGTTGTATTCACATATAGGAATCATTTTCCGGTCATTGGGTTGCAAGTCACACCAAGGAGCAAGAATTCATCTAAGAAGGTTCAAGTACTGAAAAAATGTTGAGGTCAGCTCCATTTCAAGATGTTGGGAGGGAGTGATCATAAATGAAACAGCATTTCTACCTCAGCATTTAAAATCTTCCTCCAGAGTCAGAAAAGGATTCTGCTGAAGTTTATTCCATATACATGCATTTGGACATACATTTGTAGAGAAGGTAATTAAAGGATCCATACACATATGAGTTTTTAACTGTAACATACATTTTTAAAGCTAGAAAAACAATAATAATTAAAAATAATCTTATTTCCCTTGCTGCACCACCCCTGGTACACTATTTTAAGTCATTAAGAATTTGATTGTCAGTTAAAAATATATTTTAATTGTCTCTGCTTTCTTTCCTTCCTGCTTTCCTCTGAAAAACATGAAATCACAGGAAAACATCTACTTTGTACCCGCAGTTTAAGAAGGAGGGTTTCCCTCCCACTGGGACAACAGCCAAAAGTCCCAGCAGTGGTTGTCATGGTGCAGCTGACAGATGCCAAGAAACAATTTGAAAGAGCACAGAGGAAAGAAACACTGCTGATCTTATGAGAGCTTAATGCAATTTCTGTGTCATTTAAATGGTAGACTCCTAGCATCTGGGGGAAAAGCGAAAATCTCTACTTTAAACAAGACTATATACATGTGTATGGGTGAGGAAGCAGAGCTAAAATTCTGTCATCAAAGTGCATATGAGAGAAATCCCAGGCATCTGAGTGATGTCTGCTTTAGAAACTTCAGCTGAACTTACATTTTCTGAAAAATATTATTATATTTCAGTGGAACAACATTTTATTGCTTATTGGTTTCCTATAAAACCAACAAATATCTGTGTGGTAGAGCTGGTGAGAAGAGAGCTGCGATGTCAAATCTGCACCAAATTACATATTCTTACTTCTGCCTACAAACCTGAGAAACTTAAAATCCTCCAAAATCTATGGGACTGATGGCTAAGATTTTCAAATGTGCAGTAACATTTCTGAGTTACTTCACTTGGGATGCCCAATTTAAAATATTTGTAAGGGGACAAATATTAAGAGGGAACTCTTTCTGATCCACAGTCTGGAAATCAGGCTCTTTTCAGTTCTCAACAATTGTATGCCACAAAACAAAAGCACCTGAAATCACCAATTATCTTTTAAATTCTTTGTATACATTTATATATTAGATGCTGCCTTCTGAAAATCACCCACTATTTTCAGAGCTCAACCTCTCCAAGCTTCACATTAAATCTACCCTGAGAGTCTTCAGTGAGTTGACCAACACTGGAAGAAATGGGGCAAATTCTAACATTAATCTAGGTGTACAAACAGGCATTGATGTATGGCAATTTATCTATGGAGAGAAGAGAAATTACACGGGACGGAATCCACCCGCTCTAGTTCCAGTCATCTGTATTGAAGACATCTACATGTCAGCTAATTATCCCGGAGTGGTTGAGACAAAGAGACACCTGGAAGTTGGGTTTGGCTTTTTTTCTGCCTGCACTGATATATTTTAAATGTGTACTCTGGGTTGATACATCATACCCTATAAATGCCTATTCTTCTTAGACCTATTCCTCTCCTTTACAGGATGTAAAGCTCCATTTCCAACGTCTATCTTGTGGTTGTTAGATCAAGCTCGCACAAAGGTTTTTCAAATACCTTTTTTGGTCCAGTCCCTGTGACGTCTATAGGATGAATGTAGTGGAAAAAACAAGCAAACAAACAAAACCAACAACAACAAAATAAAATTAAAAAACAAACAAACAAAACCACAAAAACAAAACCAAAAATTTCCTCCTCAGGTGAACATGACCAGAAAGGAGAAAAAAAAAGGAATGCACAACACAACAGTCTGTAATATCAGCCAACAAGCTGTACTACATAAACAGGCTCCTAATTTCCTTCAGATGTATTGCTATAGTAGAGGTCAGACACACAGGACTCTCTTTCAGGATGGATGAAGGGAAGGGAGCCAGAGCGATGGGGGAGGGATGTGATTTGAAAAAGGCCGGGGTCTGATCTCTGTTACATCTCTGGTGTACATCTGGAATAACTCCATTTAATTCAGGAGCGCACCTCTGGATAAACAGACAGTTGCATTTTTCCCCACAAACCTGTCACTTACAGTGATGCAAATCGGGAGCTGAAGTCAAGGGAGCTCTGCCAGTTTTATAAGGAGCAAGCAGGAGGGGACACAGACTCGGAGTCTGTATTTTAGTCCATGCCTTTGTAACTGTGTTTTCCCATTTCAGTAATTTCTGCAGCATTTTCAGGCTCATGCTGGCTTCTCCCCCACCCCCAGAACAATGCTTGCTGATTTTTAAAGTAACCACTGAGACACCCAGCTAGAATCTGTGTAAATGTGTTGCATGCTAAATAGCTTCCCCAACTAAAATAAAGGTCTTGGGGTTTTTTGTTTTGTTTTGTTTTGTTTTTTCTTATTTTTCCTTCTGCAAAACATTCCCCTCACCCACAAAATACCAGGGCTGTTTAGACTCCTAAGAGGAATTAATGCATTTAGGACCAGTGTTGTAATCATAATAATGACACAACAGGGGTTTCTGGCTTGTCTGGCATGGAAATAAATGATTTAATTTGTCTTAATGTCAAAATAGAACATTGGGTCAAAGCACTGACATCCCCAGTGGAGGAAGGGCTTTATGTGCTTTGCAAAAAGAGAATGGAAGAACAAGGAGGAAAAAAATCCAACAGAACTGTGAGTCTTGTGCAAATTTTGGATTCGGGTATCTCTAGTGTAAGGTAAAATTAAAACGTAAGCCCAAGTCTCTCAGAAATGGGACTGGGGTACGTAATGACGCCTTTCATTCAGATCAAAATTTCAGCTGTCACTGTCATGAAAGAAAACATTGCTAAGTTTGGATTTTCAAGTTGTACATACATGGCCATTCCTACCAGCCGTGTCTGCATCTCTATCAGACCAGTCAAACCATTGACCACTGAGATGTGCAGGAGCATCTCTGGGAGCAGCCTTTCCCTCTGGCCCTTTAGAGAAGGATACAGGGTATTTGCAGGATCTTTCCCTACCAAAAGAGACCATTTGGGTGGAATCTACTCTCTTGAATTCTTTCTGAAATTATTACAGTTCCTTATTTTTTTCACACAAAAGACAGAATGTGGATTTCTGTCTCACCTCTACTCATCTCCCTGACTAGGTTTGTAGAAAAAACTCTCCAATGGGAAGATAAACTCCTAATTGCCTTTGCAAATCAAAGCTCAGCACCTCCTTGTACAGATTTTACACATTATATCAAAGATATCTGCAATGCTTCATGCAGCTGAGCTCATCACCTTTGTCTTCATTGTCAGTTGGAGAGGAGCAGACAGCCACAGGTGTGATTTACCTGACAGCTCTTTTAGGATGAGATAAACCATACTTTGGACTCCATTAATTTAACTGAATAAGCAACACAGGGACACTCGACCAACTGGATGTTTACAGGGTATGTGCCTACATCTTCTTTTATGAATTTACCAGTGCAATCGGGACATAAACATCAAATTATGCACAGGAAATAACTCTAGGTTGAACACTGAACCTAAACTGCTTGCATCAACAAATTGAAATGGAAGAAGAAATTAGTCATGTCCTGAGATCACTATGTTTCAGTTTCATCCTTGGCCTTGTGTTTAATGCATATGAAATTATTTCCCAGCCAGTGATACCTACCCAGTATCATCAAAGTGAAGTCTCAGCACTGCCCAGACAGTGACACAAATTGTTGGGGTACCTGCAAAAGATAAGAAGATAATATCATCAGCAGCCTAGACACAATTAGTAACTCAGCAATGAGCACTTTTTGCAGCCTTTCCACTGAGGTTTTATTTTCTAATAGCACTCATGCATGAAACAATGCAATTCATTACATTAATTCAGAGCTCTAGAAACATCTATCTCAATCAGAGGATGGCTCTGGTGGAATTGCAGAAGGAAAACATAATGGAAAAGACTGATGCTGTTTCATGTCATTATTGCTCAAAGCTGTTGTACTGCATCTTGTTGCATTAACACTAAGATATAGTCTGTACAAAATAAAAATGGTCACATCAGCTTATGTGTCTACAGCTACTGCAATTATGCAATAATTGCAGAGTGGCAGATGTTGAGCTGTGATGGCATTACACTATTATTTGTATTTTTATGTGGCTTTGTTGTAAATGATTTGTATATGTTGCATTTTCTCTGCTATTTTGTAAATATCTGATTTTGCTTCACTTATTCAACCACAACAAATCAGTAGAGGACAGTTTTCCTTTACTCATGGGAATGTTCCATTTTTTTCACGAAAAACAACCAAAAAACCCCAAATGAAACACCAAAAGAGAACATTGGGAGCAAAATTTCATTTATATTTCAGACAGTTCTTCACTCTTTAAATAAGGCGTATAAAACACAAATGAAATCAAAACAGTAAGAATCCACTGAGAAACTTAGATTTATTTTCCTTTCTTGAAACACTAAAGTGTGATTTTTCAGTGGAAATATTTTTATAAAATAGTCAAATCTTGCAAGAAAACTCTGGGTAAGTTTGGTCTATATTCTATGGCAAACAAAATCTTTGACTAGGAAAATGCCTGTATCTACTTAGGCACCACTGAAAGGATAAAGTGCTAAAAAGCAAACAAAACAAGGGCCTTGATAACCCCAGTAGTGAAAGAGATTGTCATAAGTTGACAGGAACAATTATGTTTCATCCATTTTCTAAGGCTGTGTTGATGTCACATTAATTAGTCATTTGGCTGAATTCACTTAAGTGAGTCTCTGTCAAATCTCATATTCCTCCTATCAGAAATAAAAATATCTTCGTTAGACCTGGATGACTGATGAAGCCGTCCTCCTTTAAAAAAGCACGAACTGAAATATTTGAAAGGAAAATGATAAAAAGAAATAAAATGACAGGGCTTTGAGAAGAAATCATGCAGATTTAATTTAGATTGAAGCCTGCTTTTCTTACATGAGAATACGTAGAAAACATTGAGATATTTGTGCATTTAACAGATGCACAATAATAAAAATAATCTTAAATATAAATCATGAGTCTGATGTGCTATCTAGTTTGCACTGATTCGCACGGTATACATTTTGATGGTATGAATAGTGCTTCAATCCTGAAACATGTGCGGGAAGGTAGAATTAAGACTAAATGTGTCATAAAAATATAGTTCAAAAAGCACATTTTAGATTAGCTTAGAGTCTTGAAGCACCTGCTGTATGAATATCCATAAAGTCTTTTTTTTTTACATCAAAATATATGTTGTATGTTTATCACCTTCTTTTCAGTTTCTGAATAACACTAAAAGCCAGACAAGCCCCAAGGGCTGACAAGAGAGTTATTCTTGCTGACTGTGTCTCTGCCCCGAGAAAGGAGCCGGCATTAGAAAACTCACCAACATATTGCATATTTAAGAGGAGAAAAAATGCCTGGATCGACACAGCCATATGTAGCTCTCATTAATCAAAAGTACTGATGCGCTCAGTACTTTTTTAAGAAACAGATAAACATCCAGATGCTGCAAAATACTTATTGCTGCTTCAATGCAACTCCCTCCCCAGCAGCTCTGAGCTGAGGGGCTGATTGTGCCCTACATGACTTGGCATCCAGAGTCTTGAAGTGCTTCCATTCTTGCAAAGCGCCCATTGCTCCTACTAGGTCAGGAGAACTGTTGTTCAAATTGCAGAAATTTGCAGGAGCTGAGAAATTATTAATATATTAAAAAAATTCCACACTTGGAGATTCTTTTAGTGTTATTAATGGATATTATTGATACTGCAAGTGATATGTATAAACTGAACAGCTAGGTCTTATTTATGGTATTCAACTCAAGATCAAAAATTTGGAGGTTGCATTATAGAATGAATTTATCTGGCTTCTTTCATTACAGAGACTTCTTTTTAATTAGTTAGTATGCTGTGTTACAGTATTCTCACATTCACATTCACAAGAACCTACAGATGTGAAATTTCTGCAAACCTAGTTGAAGGAGCCCAAATTCCAATTTATGTTCAGATTGGAAAGATTTACACATTGTTTTCTTCTAGAATTACCATATTTTCATGTACATAACTCCCAAGTTCGCTTTGAAAAGAGACGTATCTCAGCTATAATGAGATTATTTATCTGTGGATAGTATAGTGGGAACTTGGAACATCCCTTTCCAATAGCCATCCTTTTCCAATAGCCTTTATACACCATAGTTTAGTACTGATAACTTCTTTCAGCTCTGTGTCTTTGCTCCTATTGGGGGAGTCTTTGCCAGGAGATGAGACATTTGTGTACATAAAGCTCCCTCAGGGAAAAAAACAGAACTAGTTTCAGTGGATTACTTGAAGGTTCAGGTTACATGAGGATTGTTTTAGAAGGAAAATATTTTAAGGTAGGTGGTTTGCATGTAGACTTCACACATGAATATATAGGCTTATTTCCAGATTATTTCAGAATTACGTTTGTTTATGTACAAAAAATGAGCTTAATCTTCTTAGGATACATTTAAAATGAACTTCTGCATTCACCACCTGACTTCATACAAAAACATTAGCAAAGAATTGTTTGAATTTAAATGTTTCAGGAATCAATTTATCTCCAGAAAGCCAGCGTGAAAAAAATAATTACACTGGTTATCATCATGCAACTGGCTTTTCTGAAACAAATCTTATTTCTTCCTATTGCAAGTTTCCATTTCCCACCCAGGTATGATGAGCACAGGCAGATGCCCTTTGGATATGTTTTCAATTTAGCTATTATCTGGAAGAAAGGCAGAAATGAAGTCTTAGCAAATGGACTAGATTTAGCATTGCAGATTTGATTAAGCTGAAGAACTTGGCATTAAGATCATATCTTGCAGAATGCAATCCTCAGTTGTAGTCTACATCTCTGCAAGAGATGCTGTGACTTCAAGATTTTAGTTCAATTCTATCAGACAAAAAAACACAACATGTTTCGGTCTGCAATCATTCTATACAAGGACTAAAACTATACTTTGAAACTGTATGTGGAAATACTAGATGGTTTGTAGAGTCATCTTGCACACTGAGACATGTTTTAGACAAGAAATGTCACGTACCCCAGCCAATAATAGTGTACCAGTAGAAATATCTCCTCTCTGGAAAAAAGGTTTCTACCAATAAAGTGAAAAGGTACAATCCCTCAATGAAAAGCCAGAAGTAGTTGGACATAACACAGTAGTGAAAAAACACCATCACTGCTTTGCATTCCACCTGCAGAGAATCAAGAAAAACAAAGTTATTTTCATGTTGTTTCCACCTAAAATGCTTTCAACCTCTCCAAATCTCTTTGTAGGAAGGAACACAGCTGCGATTGGTATTATGCACTTTTCATAGTAAAGTTTTAAAAGCATGATAAGAATGTGAGGTGGCACTTAGAGAATGAAGCTTTAAAGGGCAGGTAGCCAATTTTACCAGTGGGAGGTGGTCGACAAACGTCTGCAGACAGCTTGAGAACGTCTTGCATTAGTGGGAGTTCACATCGTCAGTGGATGCTAATTGCTAGATTTAAGCCCCCTTCCAAGGATTAAGTGTAGAGAAGAAAAGAATCCAGTGGTGTATTGAGAAACCTAAAGATGTGAAATGGTAGGATGATTGTGGAAAGCCCTGAGAGTGGGGTCAGAAAGGATGCACCCTCCTGTGTGCAGCTGAGAATTGCACGTCCTTACCATTTGTGGGTGTTGTCACTCAGGGACAGAAAATCAAAGTAAGTGTAAGTGTAAAGAAAACAGAGTGATTTATTGTTAAAAAAAAGAATTAAAAAAATAATTAAAAAAATGATAGAAGCTTTCATTCATTTACTGGAGTGAAAAGCAGCAGACAAAAGAAAAAAAGGGAAAAAAAAAAAGAAGGAACTGGTGTTATTTAATCTGGAGAAAAGGAGGCTGAGAGGAGACCTTCTCACTCTCCACAACTACCTGAAAGGAGATTGTAGTGGAGAGGGGATCGGTCTCTTCTCCAAAGCAACAAGTGATGGGATGAGAGGAAATGGCCTCAAGTTGTGCCAGAGTAGGTTTAGATTGGATATTAGGAAAAATCTATTCACTGAAAGGATTGTCAGGTATTGGAACAGGCTGACCAGGGCAGTGGTTGAATTACCATCCCTGAAAGTATTCAAAAAATGTGTAGATGTGACGCTTAGGGACATGGGTTTTTGGTGGACTTGGTAGTGTTAGGTTTAAGGTTGGACTTGATGATCTTAAGGGTCTCTTCCAATCTAAACAATTCTATGTTAAAAACCTTAGGTGGAAACCAAGCTCTACCCTGACTCAGTGAGAGTAAGACACACTTGTCTTTCTACTGTTGCATCCCATTAGTTCTTCAAAAGTAGGATTTTTCAACAAAACAGAGCAGATTCAGTGTATAAACTGGAAGTTCCTGACTGGGGCAGTGGGATGCTGATAATTTTGACCCTTTCATGTGACAGATCTACAACCAAGATATTTAAACCATCAGATCTTGAGCTTCTTCATGGAAGTTCTACCGCAGCTGAAGCTCTGGTCATTAGATGGCTGATTTTAATGTGTTTTATGCTTCAAATGTTTCAAAACAAAGAGGTAGATGCTACTATCAGAAGAGTGGTGTGAACAAACTCCAGATCTAACACAGCTTCAGTTTTATCACAGAGAAGAATTAAAAGCAAAAACTGGTTTCAATGACAAAGTAAAGGATGAGAAACTACACACCTGCACTTTCCTTTTGGAAGAGACTAATTTAGCCCATAACTGGATGGATAAAGGAGATCTCACTCTGGGAACTCAATGTAATTCCATCATAATTACACCTGCTGAGCTGATTTATCAAATCAAATATTAGCCTTAAATGTGAAAGGAATTGGGTTTTATATGTAATACAAAGCTAAGTGCATCTATAAAAGGGACTGCTTTCCATGAAACCTCACATTTCAGAGACAAACATGTAGATAATAGTAATGATTCTTTGAGAGTGTGATCATCAGGGGTATTTTCTGCTTCTGCATGGTCAGCCTCTTTACACATGGCTCTGCCTGACATCCAGAAAAAATAAGGCTCTGGAGAAAAAACCAGACCTTCAGATGAAGGAAATTGCTTGTGTCTGCTCTCATCCTGCCTTTCGCTACGCAGACCTGTGAAAGGGAGAAACAACCTGCGTA
The DNA here is from genome assembly GCF_037038585.1 of Patagioenas fasciata. Lineage (NCBI taxonomy): Eukaryota > Metazoa > Chordata > Aves > Columbiformes > Columbidae > Patagioenas > Patagioenas fasciata. The sequence goes on along the minus strand of NC_092521.1, from coordinate 165,610,651 downwards.
GAGTCAGAAACTGAAACCTGCAGGTTTGTTCTGACAGACAGACTGCTGGGCGCTGATGACATCATGAGATGATAACATCCCCAGTTTTGCTGTGAACCAGGAGGGAAGTTTACCACCAATTACCTTCTTTCCCAATAGCTTCTCAGTCTGTGATACTCAACAGACTGCTGCCTGTCTCACTGTTTTTGCTTATCTCATGCTGAAAAAAATATAAAGGAAAAGGCTTTGGCTTTATTTTTACTTACCGTTGAGATAAAACAGTGGTTGCCATCCTGTTCAGCGTAAAGAACCCCATCTTTAATGAATACAGATATTGCACGGAGGATGAATGAAACAAAGAGGTTCATGTGGATAAAATTCCGGGTGCAGTGAAGCTTCCTAGAGAGGCAAGAGTAAGGGAAAGGAAAAGAAGAGAAAAATAAATAAAAAATAAAGTACTTTTCTTTCATGGAAATAGCACACTAGGTCTATCTGCACATATGGACATAGCACCTTGGCGTTGCAATAGCAAAATCTGAAAAAAAGGAGTGTGGATAATATTGACCCTAAAGCTGACCAAGAGAAGGATTAGGTGATTTTCCTATAAAATCATTCAGGGAAGCATAAAATAGACCCAGTTCAATGCAGCTTCTGTAGTTGCATCTACAGCCTACTGAAATATGACTATGAGAGTGTGTCCAAGCTGAAGGAACAACTCTATTAAAAGAGCTGTCTCCCTCTTATTCTACATCTGGTAAGATAAAAGCTTAAACATTGTTTTGGGCTGAGGAGCTCGAGGCTCTTTCCTCCAGTGAGTGAACAGTTCACTGCTCATATCCTGACTCACCTGAAACGACACAGGATAACCATGGCAGTGGTGAGGGAGACGAGAGAGGTGCTGTATCCCACCGTGTATAGAGCCTTCACAGATAGATAGTAGTAATCCTTGGGAGGCAAAAACAACACAGTTTAAAAGTTCATCTATGGTCACATCTTCTTTATTCTGTCAAAATGCGGGGGGAACCATAGGCAGGATTTGTCTCTAGAGCATCCTGGTTGTTTTCTCCCCTGGGTTCCCCTGAGATCTCGCTGTGTATTAGAGCGTTGCTCTGTGTTTGGAATAGCTTTGGGTCTGAATGTCGTGAAGATTACTTGTCAGTGAGCTAGCAAAGGCTGTCTGTATTTCTTTGACTACTCTAAATGTACCTGTGGAAAAATATAGTTGGCTAAGGGGCTCTTCACTCAACAGGGGAAGAATGGGGGGCTAACCCATGCTTCTAGAAGTTACAAGTTGTATCAATAATAAACATTCATATTCTTGAAATAGTAGTGGGCTAGGAAGAATTTAAATCTTTCTTCTGCCATTTTTATGCCTATAAATATCTGATTGCTTCATTCTAATCACCATCAAATCAGAACACGACCAGAAGCTGGACAAAAAAGCAGCCTCCTGCTCCCCCCACTTCATTTGTTTTTAGTTATAAGATTAATTCCCACCTGGTTATCAGACTCTGTTTCATTTTCATCAAAGCCGCAGGCATCGTAATAATGAGGAAAAGGTTCAGACCAGCCATCTTCAGTGCAGTTTCTGCTGATGTCCCCTACGTCAAGTATAGTTGAGAATGTGACATTACTGAAGCAAACCCCATGACATACCCTCCCTCTCCCTGGTACGACACCAAAGAAAATCCCACAGTACCACTGCAGGTATTATTTATCTGGCTACGCATAGAAGACTTAAATAATATCTTGAAAGCTTAATGCCATCTTAATGACCCAGTTCCACAATAGGCATCTGCTACTACAGATAGTCACCAGAGAGCAAAAAAGATTTAACCAGTGTAGTCAGTGCCTCCAGGTCACCAAAGATCTCGTTCCCAAGTGGCACCTAAGCCAGGGTTCAGCTAAATATCCATTTGTCTCCATTGACTCCGAAAGGCATCTAGGGAACACAGCTTTGATGTAGACATCTACACTTCAGATGGCAAAAGATTAAGTCCACCGCTTAAATATAGGTAGGAAGCTTGTGCTATTTAAGGTGATCTACATCTGAGGCATCTATATGGGACTGGCAAAGATACTGTAGGATATGTAAAATAGCCATTATATGTCTATGGTGAAGCAGCTGGATTGCTCTCCTGCAGTCAGATAACTTATATCCCACTCATTTATAGAATCGTAGAATCCATTTGGTTGGAAGAGATGCTTAAGATCATCAAGTCCAACCATAACCTACACCTAGCACTAAACCATGTCCCTAAGAACCTCATCTATGTGTCTTTTAAACTCCTCCAGGGATGGTGACTCCACCACTGCCCTGGACAGCCTGTTCCAATGCCCGACAACTGTTTCTGGGAAGAAATTTTTCCTAATATCCAGTCTAAACCTCCACTGGAGCAACTTGAGGTCATTTCCTCCGGTCCTTATCTTCAAGGCTCTAGATTTTCAGGGCTCTAATCTGAGAGTAACTTTGTGACAAGGGTCTGTGGGAAAACAAAGGAAAGATGGAATGGGAATCTCTTCCCAGTGTCTGTCTCCAGAGCCACACATTCATTTACATCCCTAGATCTACAGTGTGGTTTCAGATGACAATTTCACACCTATTTCAGAGCTTCTAACTCTGTCAATTATTTGTTCCAGTCCCAGTTTTTAACCTTTCTCTAAGGCAAGTGTTTGCAAGTAGGCTCAAAACTGACTCAGAGAAAACTGCTTTCTCTCTTTTTATCTTTTTACCCTAATTGTTTGGTTAATCTCATATAGAAAGCCTAGCTTCTAAACGGCTTTCACTGACACAGTCAAAAGGCTTAAAACTATATCAAGAAACAAGAGCTGGGGGTAGAAAATTGTCACTTGACACTGATTTTGTTGCTGAGGCTGCCCATGGTGGGATGGCCCCCGTGGAGCTCTTGTTAAGCACCATTACTCTCGCCAGAGCTCTGTGACCTGGTTGGAAAATTAAAGCTGAGCTGCCGACTGCACTTATTCCTCTCCAGCACAATAGAACAGTTTCAACTTATCAAACTATTACAGTTTTTGGAGTTTGAGCTGTACCTTCAACAAAATTGATGGAAATTTCTAGTTTATTTATTTATTTTTTTTAAATAAAGGTTGTGCTGCTTCACATTCTTAGAGCAGTTTATTCAAGGAGCTCGTAACACCAGCAGTGACCTTATTTTCAGAGGATCTTTTTGCCATCCATGCGGAAGAATATATCTACTTAATCACAGCATTCATTTAAGAACATTGCATTACTTGGCAAATTTTGGTAAATTACTCTTGCACATTCATCCCCGGTTTTCTGTGGAAAATAACCACTGAATCATGGTGTTGACTTCCCTTAACGCCATTTAGTAATTACTGGTAAGCAGGTAGATATAATTTATAACAACACACTTACTAGATTGCAATTCTCAATAGCGGAGGAATAAATTTTCATAACAGTGCTAAAAGTAATGCACCAGAAAATGTGTCACCATAATTAGAACTGATTAGAAAATAATACCTAAATGGCAGGAGAAAAAGCTTGGAGCTTCCTTTTTAACAGAGCTAAAATGAAAAGAGAAATATTCCATGGTTTTGTTTCTTACCTAGGGGAGACTGGGCTGTGCTTTCCAGCAGGTCATAATCACCTATAAAAGTGGAAATTTGGTATGAAATTGTTTCGACTGTGTTTTCTATTAAGACCCAAACTGGTCTCTGCGGAAATCAGCGAATAGAATCCAATTGATTTTGATTTGTTTGGATCAGGCCCAAAGGCAAAAAATACCTGAGTCTATCTTTTCAGGAAGTAAACACAGTTTTACTTGTGAGTTTAAATCAAAGTTGAACATATAAAATTAAAAAATTGCTACCGCAAGCAGTAAGGACATAGTTAAAAACCACGTACAATTAAATTAGGGTCAATTTTATCGTAAAAATATAAAAGTCAGTTATTATCTCATTAGAAATCTACATTTATATTCCATAGATATTTAAGTATGGTCATTTTTCACTGAATTAATGAAAAATTATTTCCATCTATCAATGACAAAAAGCAATAACATTGTTTTCATGTAAGACAGTTTGACTTTGTGGTTTTAGGTTAGATCACATCGAGGCCTGGAAACTTGTCAGATTTGTATTTTCACTTTTTATCACAGTGTTATAATGAACCACATGTATTCATTATCATAATGATTGATACACAAACAACTTTTCAGTCGATATCATCAAGTACCCTACATACAATTTTTGAGAACAGAAGTACATAAGAAGTAGTGAACACAACTGGTTCTTACCTGCATGGGTTTGCCCCAGGTTATCCACTTCCCAACCTGAAATTAGAAGAATAAAAATAATTAATTTGATCTTGATAATAGCTTGCTTCCCATAAGAGGAGCGGATATAACAGTGGCCAGAGAAGAATCGCAAGAAAATTTTGTTTAAATCTTGTTTTCAAGATCAGTACTGTATATTCACGGGTGAAAAGTGCTTTTCAGAAGATGGCTGATTGCATTGTATTGTTAAATCTCTGGTTATCATGGAGTTTCATCAGACTCTAGGAGGGATATGAAAAAGAGATGAGGCAGCTTTTTCTGTGGTTTTCATTTTTGTTGCTTTTGTTTAATTTTGTTTAGGTTTTTGTTTTCTTTTTTTTTGGGGGGGAGGAGGAGTAAAGTTCTGAAATAAGAAAGACCCACACATTTTCAAAATATTGTGTCAAAATACATGCTGATTTGTAAACCAAAAATACACAATTTACTATGAAATTATAAATGTTTGGGTTTGTGTTAAAATTTTTCCTTTCTTTTGTCCTTCCAAAATAAATTGTTGGGATTATCTTGAACCATTCTCCCATCCATTCTACTAAATACTTAACCCAAATTGCACTGAAGTCAGGGTTTTCCAAATCCTCAGCGGATTTTGGTTCAAGCTCCATGTAATGAGGAGATGTCTTAAGCCACCGAGTGGTGCTGCTGCATCATGCACAGACAGAAACCTGAAAAAACAGCCTGCAAATAGCTCTGCCCACCAGAGAAAACACGTTTCCAACATTTCATTGACCGCTATGGCAGGTTAAATGTTTAGATTAGCTTAGTTCTGTAATTCCCTGCAGTAACCACGGGGCTTCAGGTTGTTCTTCTTTAACAGCCCTGAGCATATGGTCAAGTCTTAACAAGGGGTTGGAAAAGCCATTCGCCAATTTGTATGAGAGGTTTTTTTATTAGAAGTGAAATCCAAACAAAGGTTGATTTGACCCTATGGGAAAGGAGAAAAACAGAATAACAAAACAAAATAGTAAAGAGAATCTTTTCAGCAGAGCATAAAATGCATTTTGTACTTTTTCAGATTCCTTATCATATCATAATTTTTAATATATTGACTTTTCTCTCCTCTAAAAAAAATCAGATGTGTTGTTTTTTTTTTAACTTCTAAGGTAGAAAACAGAGGATTTCATGTGAAGATGATGGTGGGAGACTAGAAAAATAAGATGAAGCTTAAGGTAGGTTGTACCGTGTCTTTGAATGGATGTATTCATCATCAAACCTACACATTCAACCCACCAGTTACTCCAGGGGGTTCATCCTGAAAATCATGATGAGAACACCCTTGGTCTCCCGGCTTTTCTGCCCAACTCCAGCTGCTTTGAAGATTTCACATATGAGAATCATTGGATATTTGGAAATGCTGGGTGGGTGTACTAACTCTGAAGGGAAGGAACCAATGCTCTGAGCAAACATTTTCCAGCGAAGATCCTTCAACCTGCTCCATCAGACTAAATCACCAGATGCTGCAGATATGCTATGGCTGTTCTCCAGATTCTTGGCAGAATAACAGGGATGCCTCTGAAAAATATTTTGGACAGACCTGTTTCCCTCCTAAGCCTACCAAAACCCAGGTTTATTAACAGTGATACAGCTCAAATATGGATACCCATGTTGCTAAGATCTGAATTCAGAATACCAGATTTAGGACATGCTGTGGGAATTTTCACATGGCAGAAGATCAAGGAACAAGCCACTGTTCCTCTATCACTGTCTTCTATAGTGTCTTTCCCAGCCTGTTGCCACCCAATTCAATAGCTCACAATGGAACTGGTTCCTTAAATGAGGTTGCCTCACTGAAAAGCCTGACCCACAGAAGCAGAGTAAGAAGAAGATGCAAAAAAAACTTCCAAAAAAACCCTTTTGACTCATAAAAATCCAGTTTTAGTTTATCAGTTGTACAGTGTGGCTTAAATCCTGAAATGTGATATTGTGAACTTTCCAGAATTCTTGTTGGAGGAAACCAGGTCAATATGAAGTAGAGTGAGGCCTGATGTGCCTGGAACCCTGGCACATTACGCTGGCTGATCAGAAAAACGCCTTTTTTTAAATGGAAATGTTTTAATTTTTTGCTATTTCCCTCCTATAATATAAAAGGGAAGAAATAAAAATTCATGTTATTTCACTCTAAATACAGGTGGTAGTTGGTTACACTGGTGCTAAAATATTAGATTTTAGTTCATTTTGAATTTCATTACATCATTAATAACAGTTGAAAATTTATACTAATGTAACTTTGTTAAAAAACAGGCTTTTTATATTATTTTTTTCATATACCTATATTATTATTGCATTTTAACTGTTTGGACATTATGAACGGATTCACATTTTCAATAACGCTAATTTTCTGACTGCTGTAAGAGCAAACTTGGATTTATTAACATATTTTTCTACATCTGAGTTCTTGATAATGTACTGAAGAAAGTTCCAGTACAGCGTTCTACTATACAGGCTTTTAGGCTTGATCTACCAACCTAATTTTCACTAATAAGCTACTGAAAGTCAATTAGATTTCCACTGAACATTATGCCCTGAATTACAACTGGAAGTCAAAGTTTAGCTGATGAATGTTGGGATAACATAGATACATATACAATAATATTTGTGGGTGTGTTTTTATATATATATATATATATATATCTATATATATATCTATATATACACACACACATATATAAAAAGCACATAATGAGGGAACATACAGCCACCATCTGGCTTTAAATTCCTGCATCCTGCTGCTGCCCATCTTCTGACACCATATGTTTATGCACCCTGCACCAGAATATGGATGTTTATGTGACGGATAACTGTGCCAATGGCTATGTTTGCTCACATGTATGACAGTGCAATGGAGTTAATCTGGATTATTTCTGTGCTTAACATTTAGCACATCTACATGTATAGGGACAAGACCTGAGCTTGTATTTGAGCTGGGGTTGTAGGAAGTCCAGACGTAGAGCAGTTCTTCTCATTTTTCAGAGTATTACCCTGAAACTGTATTTTTGTGGGGTTGTGGTAGTTGGTTGGTTGGTTGGTTGGTTGGTTGGTTGGTTGGTTGGTTGGTTGGTTGGTTGGTTGGTTGGTTGGTTTTTACCTGCGTGCCTTTCTGACTCTAGGCAAACCACAGTAAACTTACTCTGATGTCAGTGAAGTAATGGGCAAAACTATAGGGCATGTCACTGCATGGGCTTTCACACAAGTCCTCTCATTACCTTATTCTTAGGACATAAAAAAGGAGAAATTGGTGCTTTGGACTTCACTGACGAAGCAGAGAAAGTTGATCAACATGATTATGCAACAGGCTGGACGAAATACACTACTCTCCCAGAAATAAGTCACAAATAAAACATGCTTTTCATCTGCATTTTCATTGGAAACTGATTTTTCAGGATTTTAATTCAAGGGTTGCAGTCATGTCTTACATTGACACCTGTGCTCCTCACATATAGTTAAATAGCAGTTCAGCCAAAAGTATGGGAAGATGGATCAAACAGCAGCTGTTAAACGGTATCTTAAAACACCATTGTTTAAATCAATAATTGCTCATGTCAGTCTACAAACTCCCAAGGAAGCTAATGTTGTCCTTGACAAAGGATGATTTACCCAGTATATTGATAAATATTGTTATTCACAGTTTGACCAGACTGAATATGTGTCACTCTTTGGGATATAAAGCAAATCTTCAATTCGTATTTTAACGGTCATTATTAATTAGATGTTATTTGTAGCAGTACTTAAAGACCCAACAGAAGAGCCATTAGAACTCTGAAAGGTCATTTCCAAAGACCAAGCGGAGAAACCAAACACAGAAAATATTTCTTATTTCTGTTTTCTACACAGAGAGGTGAAAGAGAAAGGGAAAAAAAAGTCAAAGGACTTCCCAATGTCTCCCCATGGAGTTAGTGGCAGAGACCCAGATATTTCATGCCCTTTTCTTGCACATTTAGCAGACTTTCTTCATTGGTTTTCATTTGGTGAGTCCCAGAAAACAAAAGTACCTCCTCACCATCTTCCAACACATGAGAAATTTTATGCGAGCAATTGTTGCTTCTGATGTAAAGCGAACAGGACTTGCAAAGCCAAAGCCAAGAAACAGCCTGTGCACCATGCGCCTCGGAGCTCAGTGCTGCCTTTTAGATCATCCCCTTCATGCCAAACTTGTGCTGGCTGCGTTCGGTGTCAGCTGGCATGGCAACCACTTTATCTCCCATAGATTTGTTTATCTGAGCACAACTTGCATTTAACCCTTTTGTTCCAGCATTTGTCCCACATTAGTGGCAGGAGAGGGAATTGAAAGGATTCCAGAATTATTCTGGCCTGAAATGGCTTGCCCACACCCTTCCCTTATTCTTGTTGTTCCCATTTCAGTATTACGGGTTGGAGGACTGGTTCACATAGGCAATCCCCCCAAAGGCTGGATTTCAACAGCCTTGAGATCAGTGTGCAAAGCTTACACTGTTTTTATTGCATTTTAATTCTCTCCCTTCACAAAGTGCAGAGGCTGTGGCAGAGGGAGGTTATAGAAAACATTTCTTACGATCACTTATTATCATGCTGTCCAGCTATGTGGATAACGAGCTGGTTAGGTGGGAATTTGATTTTTTTCCTGTTTTATGTAGCACTGATTGGAAGCTTAACATTTAATTTATAAAGACGAAATAAATCAGTAAGCTCCCACACCCGGCTCCTCAGCATCCACCATGCTGTGCCTTTTCGCTCCCTTTCCTATTGCTGCAATCTGTTCAGCCGGCTGGCAAAGCCGCAGTCGGGAACAGCAGTTTGCTCAGCAGCTTTTCTGGGGGCTCCCTGAGCATCTCGCACAGCTACTGCTTGCACGCTCTGCCCGCTGCTCCTTATGCCCTCTGCCCACTCCCGTGCCTTCTGTGGTGGTTGCACAACCCCTGGTGAGATCTGGAGCTTGCAATGGGGCTGTTGATGGGTCTTCAGCACCTTTTGTGTCCCACTGTCCCTCTCCTCATGTATGCATCATGGTTGGTGCAAACCATCACATGTCCCCACCTCAGGGCATGGTGACTCCTCACATTCACCTGTCCTGAGGTGGGTCCCTGTGTGGGACCCTTGGTCAATAGACAGGATCCTCAGCCAAGGAGGTGCCCAGGCCCAGAGAAGCTTCTGGACCATGTTCCTAATGATGACAGCCAGATCCAACCAGGCTATAAAACAGGGCCCCTGCTGAAGACCCCCTTGGAGTGGTCTTCTCAGAGCATTGGGACTGTGAAGAGACCCTTTGGCTCAGATCAGGGGCACCATCTAAGGAGACTTCCCAGGATTGACTGCCCTCACCTTCTCCCTGGGGAGCGATATATCCTTGAGTGAGCCCTTGCCCACCCTAGGCAAGTGATCATTTCTTCTGAATACCCTTGAGTGAAAGAGGCTTCTTGTTTTTGTGAGTGGGTGCATGCACACTGAGAATCCTCATTCTTGTGTGGTTGTACAGCAATGAAATTATTAAATGTTTATTAAATGTTGTCAGAGTGCTGAATAATTTTGGATAGACCCCACTTCTAGTTGGTTCTCCAATAAACAGTTCTGGCTAGAATAGTCTGTTTAGAACTTGTCGCCTGCCTAAACTGATTTCTTCAGTGCCTCCGTGACATGTTGGCACACACGATCTCATGTGCACACCAACCAGCCATCCCGTTCCTTCATTACTGCTCTTTTTTTGGGGAAAAAAAGTGATCCAGAATCAGCTGCTAGGTCTTTACAATCTCATTAACAGGATTTATAGAAAGTGGCTGTCCCGCAAGGTCAGAGAGCACACGGTCTTACAGGTTCCCACACCTTTCCTTATGCTAAGTGCTCCCCTCCACTTCTTCTAGGGGTTTTGGTCTCTCCAGCCTCATGTCCCATAGACAATATTTTAAACTACAGAAGTCATTGGCTCACTTAGCATTTACTGTATATTGACATTTGCCTCATCAAAGGGATTTGTGAGCATAGTGCTTACATAAAAGACGGCACAAAATTCATTGGTATTGTTCACCGTATTTAGAAAACAGGAAAACTGAGGCAGAGAGAAATTAAGGGTACGATTGGGAAGCCTGGTTCATATTTGGACGTTTGAATAAGAACTGGTCCCTAAGGACATCTGTGGAACTGATCCTGTGGGGCAAATTTATCCCATCCAATTTGCTCACCCAAAGATAATTTGATCTGTTTTTTAAGTCTCCTCCCATAAAGGGTAAAGAAACTGGCACTTCAGGAAGGTGATTTCTTCATATATCTACCACAGGGTCAGGTGAACTATCTTCTGCAACTTCTTTGTTATTCAGTGGTTTGTGCAAAACATTACAGTAAAGGTAGTGATGGAATCGATAAACAAGTCCTTCCTTCCTATATCCCGTAATGATTTCACGGCACATGGTTTAATGACATAGAGACAAGAAGATCCAGTGAATCATGCCTGGAAGTCATGGGAGAATAACAAGGAGGTCTCATATGGAGAACATTATGGCCAGAGTATATAAGGCTGGGTGAAGCAGGACTGATGCAGAGATATGATCAATAACACATAAGGGAGATTATGATTTTCTTCTTTTCTTCCTCTTATCAAAGGGTATGAAACTAGCAGCGGACTGAGGTCACCATAGCAACTGCAAGGCATCATCCAAACATTAAGTGTATCCTTCCTATGAGGCTGGCTCTCATAGAAGCATCTATCAGAGTGCAAGATCAATGCAAATACTATTGAAGGGTCTAGTTCCAAAGAGGGCATGGGTGATATTTCAGAGAAAAACAAATATTTCTCAAACAAGAAACAGAAAATAAGAAACATTGTCCAATGGAGATTATCAATGAGGAAATAAGTCTCAGAGAAGAAAGCATATTAAATCACTTGCTTAAAGGTGAGAATGAATGTTTGCCCACCACACCTAAAATCTTGCAGTCAACTGCCCATGTTGGACCTACAGTGATACTTCAAAGTGCTACATTTTGCTGTCCAAGTGCTCTCCAAACTACTCAGCAGCTCTCAGCATGTTCCATCCTTGCATGCTTCCCAGAAGAGAATTATTTATTATTTTTTTCCAAGGCCAAATTAGGTTTCAGATATAGTGACAAAGGTCTTGAACTCTGTTACAGCTTTATCCTGGCCACTGCAGGATGGCATCTTGCAAAGGACCAAGGACTTGATCTTGAAATGAAATGCTCTTGGTCACATCGTATGTTTGAGTATCAGAAGCATTGAGTCTTATGTCCCCATAATTTGGTGGGAAAGACCATAATACGTCCTTTTCCTGTAAAAAAAAAATATTGATGGGGCCTTAGTTACTTGATTGGAAACGTAGATAGAGCTAGTATTCTTTGATAGCAATATTTTCCTCCCATTTCTCTCTGCATTGCAGATAGAATTTGTGATGCCGTGACCGAGGAAGCGTGCTTAATTATAACCTGTTTTCCTCGCTTTGGAAAAGCTGAAGTAATCCCACAGTTTTACTGCCTGTGGAAAGCCTGGGGATGAAAACCAGCAGGAAATGACTTGTTATCTAGTAAGCACTATCATCTTGGTTATTGGCAAGACTTATTATTTGTAACTTAGACACTCAGTAGGTCTCTTGTATTCCTGCTTTATGTCACTATTTTTTCTAGGACTTGCTGAAGACTAAGCAACAATAACATATATGCAATCTGCAGACAGCTTTGAAAGTTCTCCAAAATCTTTAGCCGGTAAATGTACTAAAAAACCAGATATCCTTGCATTGAAGATGTTTCTGAATGTTATGTAGAATCTCATATAAAGTGAAGGATGAAACTAAGGTATACACAGAGTCCTGATTGCTTCAAAGACTGATTAAGCTCTGATGGATCATTAGTACTCCCACGATGGAAATGCTATGGGATGGATCATGTCGGGTTTTCAGAGACTACTCCTTGCTTTTGGGGACATTTTTCCCTCATTTTCATGCAGGATGTTGAAATACCCATCAGGGGTGATGTGCTTGAATAGAAATCTAGACCTTTGCATTGATCTTTTGCCTTGTCTATTTGACAGGCAAATGCAATTTTCAGTTTCAGCCTGCTGCAATGCCGACCTCCATTTCAGCTAGTAGCAAAGAAATCCTGCATCTTCTACTTCACTAGAAAATAAGTGCAGAATCTTCTAGATACATTTCGTTATTTAGAAGTCCCCTGATCTTTAGCAGTCACCTTTTGTTCCTGTCTTCATCAAAAAATATCAATATATAACCCAAACTATTAGAAAGTGTAACTTGCAAATATTTGGGAAGACAATTACTTGTATTGTCTTTTCATCCAGTTTGGGAGTTACATACCATTTTCACAGTGGTATGTAGTTAGCACTTAAAGACTCTACCAGGGCCATTTCCCCAAAAATTACACAGAAGGGCTTTCCGCATATGAACGTGTAGTATCATTTCCCTTCTCATTAACTTTTCTCTTGTCATCCTGTTCTGTTTGATTAAGAACAACATCTAAAGTCAGACAAGAGAAAGTCACAGATGGCTTCCCAAATCCAATTAACCCTGCAATCATAAACCCTGTTGTCCACCCATGATATCTCTAGTGCAGTATAAATGGAGTTTAGTGTTCTTGCAACAAAGCACTTGAGTGTCTCCCAGTGTCGTTAGTGGGATCAGTAATAGGTTATTATTAATTTCTTGTTCTCAGGAACAAATAAGCTGGTTGACTGGACACTGAAATCATTTAACTTCAGAGTAGCAGCAAGTCAAATACTTCGCTTCAAAAGTATGAGAACAGGATATAATTCCCTCTTAAACTCTATAATACCTGGATACCTTCTTTATTCTACTGAATTTTGGTTAGGACCCCTTAATCGTGGTCTCAACATAAGATGTGTTTTATGTGTTTGGTAAAAAATATGTATATTTTCTCTAACATAGCAAACCATGTCTTGTAGTACTGTTCTTTTGGGTGTAGCAGGTAGTGTCCTAGACTGAACTCTAGATAAAATTCTGAATTGCTGGAAGATTCAGTAAGAGCGAGTCCTACTTATTATTTGGATTTGTGAATGAAAGCATTTTCTCAATGTAGAGCATATGGCAATGCTCAGAAACTGCCTATTGTCGTTTGTATCAGTTTCTATGGCAAATCAAAGTTCTAAAAATATGCTCATTTCTGCTCTGGCTATTGGGTTTCTTTCAATAATCCATTTGAGTAATGTGGCTTGATAGGTTCCAGAATATCGCTGATGTGCAAGGCAAAGACAGAAAAGCACAGACTTGGCTTCTGTAGATTTCCACTGCCAGGCAATATCACCTCTGGAAAAAAAAATACGGAGGGAAAAAGAACAAAACAGTGAAAATTTTCAAGTGGGGCCATCTCTAGGTCTTGGTATGTCATACTGAAACACAACATCACAGCTTGACACACTTTATTTTTCTCTTCCTTTTCCAGGATACCTTGGAATGCTTTAAATATACTCCATTCTAGATTGGTTGTCTCTGGAGGTGGTACTGGGAAGGGACTGGAGAAAGCATAATATACAACAGTGACAGCATGGAAGTCATAGCTCCCAATGAAAATAAAATTGTGAATTGGTGTATATCAATCAAAGAAATGAATGTTGAAGTGGAAAAGAAATTAACATTTAGGAACACTTCAGAAGGCAAGTCATTGTAAATCCTTAACCTGCCAGATTAGAAAAGACTTGGGAGTGAATATTTGTTTTTAACATGGAGAGATTTTAAGAATGACTTTCTTGTTCACAGTCTGCAACTAAAAGGTAATAAAATATCCTGGTGATTTGGAGGAGTAGAGAGGTGAAATGAAATTTTCCAAGGAAGGGTCAAAAACCCACAATGCATAGTATATAACATCAGGTTTTCTGTCTGATGTTGACAGCAGTTCAAATATTACTCTTCAGTTTAATTGCAGTGAAGGTTAGAGCATATTTGCAATTTAAAAACAGCAAGAGCTGACATTTTTAGCTAAATCCATATATAATTTTTTCAACAAAACATCTCTTCAGATGACAGTTTAGTTGGCTAATTTTTATTTTGTAACCTGTCTTTTTTTAATTTTTTTTTTTCTTTCTCCTTTTACTTCATTTGGAAATCAGACATCCAAGCCAAGGCAGCCAAATTCCTTTCTGAAATTCACAAAACAAACAGCCCTTTCCACTGACTTAATTCATCTCAAGATAACCATTTGAGACAGGTCAGAGGAAACATCTTCTACACGTACGCACTGCTTTCCATTTACTGAACCAGAAATCCATGTGATCAGTTCAGACATCCACATATAACTTAGTTATCCAAAGTTAAATTCTACCCCTTCTTTAACACCTCCCCATTGTATGATTTCCCTGTTGTTACACAAACAGCTGTACCTGCAGATGCTTCAGTGCTTTGTAGGATAAACTTTTTAAAGTAAAATTTCAAGTTATTGCTACTGTTCGTAAAAATGATTTATGGCCATATAAATATTTTGCTCTCTTAAGAATGAATACGCTATAATTAAATATTACTGTTAGTACCTAGCCTAGTTATATATTCTAGAAACATAGCAATAGGCACTGTAACAATCTATAAAATGTGATTAGCCTTGCCTTAGAAACATTTTACTTATCTAATAATCCTTCATTTAAGGAACCATCATAAAATGTGACTTTTTCATTAAGCCCTGATTGAAACAAATATACTTGGCTAATTAAAATTAGCAGCAATGATAGTGAAAACTCATGCTGATTGACTCAGGAGAGTGATTATGGATGTAGATATTTCCACCTTGGGGTCACCAGTGCAAATCCAGCCAGATCTGTAGAGATTTCAAACTACTCCAGATTAAATGTTTATTTGTTTATCTAATGAACTATGAATCTTGGTTTTGTTCCTATTGAACAGATGTCCAAAAAGCCCTCAAACCCAGCACTACAAGAAGTAACAGCTGTCACTTTTGTTAGTGATCCTTTAAGGAAATCAAGCAAGTGGGACCTATGTTTACATTGGACTGACTGCTCCTCCCTTAGGTCACATTGTCACCCTGCTACAGGTCAGATGTGAAGTGCAGTATGGAAACAAATCTGGAAATGGGCCCCTCACGACAAGAAAGCCCTTGAGGTGCAGGAGTGAGTTCAGAGAAGGGAACGGAGCTGGGGAAGGGGCGGGAGCACAAGTGTGATGGGAGCAACTGAGGGACCTGGGGGGTTCAGCTGGAGAACAGGAGCTGAGGGGAGACCTTCTGATCTCTGAACTGCCTGAAAGGAGCTTGGAGCATGGAGAGGGTTGGTCTCTTCTCCCGAGGGACAAGCGACAGGATGAGAGGAAACAGCTTCAAGTTGAGGTTGGATCTGGGGAACAGTTTCTTCCCCAAAGGGCTGTCGGGCATTGGAACAGGCTGCCCAGGGCAGTGGTGGAGTCACCATCCCTGGAGGCGTTTACAATGACACATAGATGAGATTCTCAGGGCCATGGTTTAGTGCCAGAGTTTTGTTAATGGTTGGACTTGATGATCCCGAGGGTCTGTTCCAAGGAAAATGATCCTACGATTCTATGGAATCCTAGACAGACAATTTAAAAATATTATTCTTGGCCTTTATTTTATATAGCTCCAGCTACAGTAGAGCTTTTGGTTTGTTTTTGTTTTTTTCTAAAATGTATATTTCTCTTTATTAAACAAATAATATTTCCCATTAACCAGTGACAGATTAGTGAAGTGCTAGAATAGATTGTATTGAGCTAACCTCGTCTTCGAGGAGGGAGACATGTTACATGATTTCTCAAGAGCCCCCTTAGCCTTAATTACTTCAGAAGTGATAACACCGTGGAAAAGAAATTTCATCAGTGAAAGTGAAAAGACACCATATCTGTGTGGGATATAAATAGAAGCATCAGAGACACTCCTGATATAAAGAATAGCTAAGATGTCCATGGCAAAGGTGTGTGGACAGGTTGGCAGTGAGGGAGATTTCCTGTGCTATGGGTGTACACAGCATCACTCTCCATAGTATCAAACTAGAAATATCCTGAGAATTGAATCCAAAGCAGGCAGAGAGAGAGAGAGAGAAAAGTGCTATATTATGTTACCATGTGTTAGCACATCATAGCTAGAGGGTATGTAGGGGGTGTAGATTACAAGCCACAGAAAAGGAGGGGTCCTAGTGGAAATCTAGACAAGTGCTGTATTAAGCAGTAGGCTGCCTGCAGTTATAATATATCAGAAAATAACAGTATATCATCCATCTGCTGATGCGCAACGAATAACATAAAAGTATTTTGCCTGTAGGCTGAAAGCATCACTGAAAACTGGATCATGAAAACTTCTGGCTGAGTGTATATCCTGAGCAAAGGATGACCAGTATTGGTTTGGCAGTCAGGCTGAACGACAAGTAGTCAGTGAAAATTGATTACAAAGTCATGGAAAAGTGAAAACAAACAAACAAAGAAAGAAAATAAAAAAACACACCAGAAAAAGGGAAGATTATTTCCTTACCCATGCTAGATACAAACCCCAAAGGATGCTGGAGTATTGTTTTTTTCTTTTATCACTAAACGTGAATGCCTCAGTAAGTGCCACTGTACCCACTGAGTACTGAACCAATATTACTGCAGTAAAGATTATGTTTAATTATACTGGCTATGATTAAAGCACATAGAATTATAGTAGTAATTATTTATTTATACCTGACAATTTAAAGAGGGACTTATCTTTTCCCGTTCAAAAATTAGGTGCCCCTGGTACTTGCTGAATAAAGAGAAGTATCTCCTAGGTACAGTTAACCTCATAACACTTGGAATAATATAAATTGTCTTCTGTGGGTCTCTTTCTTTTCACTGACTACAGATGGAGTCCAAAGGACTTGCACAGGGAAAACATTCAAATTTCATATGGGTAAATTTAGATGAGGTAAATATGACCCTTAAATATCTTTCCATTTCACAGGAGTGTTGGCACTTGCTTCAGTGTCTGGATGAGTTCAAATGGATGCATTTAAAGGTGAGGATTTAGTGGTACTGGAGCTGTGCATGAAACACTTACTGTCTCCCACAAATTGTGTTCTGTGTGTGGTAACACAGGGAAGGTGGATTTTGGACTCAAGACTGTGAATAATTTGTTGGTAAAATAATCTTTGAGGAAAAGGATTCTGGGGGAAAATTATGACCTTGTTCTTTAAAGGAGAGTACTGATTAAGTGATCTGAAGCAGCCTAGATGGGCACTGGGAGGAGATGGAAAAAACTATGCTAGTTACCAGCAAAGTCTTCTCATTAGCTAACATTGATGGGAGGACTTAATCTCAGTTTAGTCATTCAGCTGGGAAGATAATTTCACAGAATCATGAAAACTTAAAAAAAGGGATTCAAGAGAACATCTAATCAAGCTATATATCTGCTGTGAACAACTTAATAGTTATTTTCTCCTGTTCACACATTCATAATCAAATTTTCATGCATTTCAAAGACTAAAGAAGACTGAGAAAGGAAAAGGAGGTTTTGGCATCACGCAAACAGTAGCTTGCACAGAGGGTCTTCCCATTAAAAAGCACAAGGCAATACTAATAACTAGGTCAAATAGTTAGTATTACCACTATTAAGATAGGTTCTTCTTTTAATAGCAACACATTTGGGAGCAGTGGCTGGGTTGTATAGGGATTGAAGCTGGGATCTCATAGGATCTGGTTACCAAACGCAGTGGATGCATGAGACTGTTTTTCCAGGCTTAAAGTGGTAGATGAAAGAGAGAAAAGAGAAAATGCACCAGCTCAGCTGACCATCTTCAGTATGTTTTGCAAGACAAGAGACAACTCTGTCAGGCAGCAATACATGCTGGAAGCAGAAACAGCCCAAATCTCCGATCTTTCATTTATTTGCTTGGTTGCTTGTACCAGCTGCAAGAGGCAGTAGGATGATGACATTTCATATCTACAGACCACAAAAGAGCATGATGGATCTTCTGCATCTTTCCAGGAGTCTTTAGTTCCCACTGATTCTTCCCTGGACTCCCAGCATGGGAGCTCCTAATAGTTGGTCATCTCATACCTATGTTCTCCTTACTCATAAGAAGAAACTAGTCTGAATTTTAGTTATTTTCTAAACCAGGTTTGAATTCTGATGATTCGTTATCCAAGACCCAAGCACAGTTTGAGGTCTCACTGATTTCAGTGGAGACCCAAGGGTAGAACATTCCCTTTAGCAATTAGAGTTGGTGAAGTTTTTGTGTTGCATAATCCGTGAAGGGTTTTTTTTTCACACATTCCCTCTCACCTCTGTACACATACACATATCTAAGCATCCTGGTTTCCTACTGTATTTTATTTTACTGTTGAGTTTATGATTTTGCTTCACACCAAGTACCTAAGGGAGGTTTTACACTCACGCTGGATGTGCAGCTTTACCAAAGAGGCAAATAACAAAGTGAAAATACTTTACCGTCTTCAGAGATGATAAATCTGAACAGTGCAGGACACTTGACAAAGACGATTTCACCCACGCTTGCAGGTTTCCAGCATGTAATATTATCCCACATTCCTGGGCAACCTATAGGAGAGAAGAAGGGATAAATACAATAGGAGTGGAAATCCATTCCTTTCTTCACATTGTTATTGCACTTTATAGTTGGCTCTTCTATCCATAAAAATGTGCTTTCTTGGAATAATTTTCTGATAAGCTTTCCCTGGAATAAAATAATTTTAATTATTAGGAACAGCATAAAACAGGTAGTTGCATGGCATAATAATGATCAGACTCTGTCCTGGCAGAAGATGACATTGATCAGCCCCAGTTAAATCACTCAAACATACACCAGAAACAAATTTTCCCTTAAGCATGAAATGTACCACCATCTATCTTTCAGTATCACTTAACTGCTGTTCAGTATTGCCGAGTTAAACCTTTAGGCATCTTTGATGTAAATTCTATAAATTTTTCTTGCCTCTAATCCTTGTCAAAGGTCAGGTACTGGTACATTTTGGAATTTGACCCAGGGAGATGACTGAAAACTGAAAAAACAGATTGTGCTTCATGTTACAGCCAGTTTTGTGGATATGAGAGGAAAGCTCACTTATTTCATGTTTTTCATGTTCTTAAAAAAATTGGGAGCAGAAATGTCCTGTATCAGTAAAGAACTATTGTAATATAATTCACTGTCTTTACCACAGTCTTTGGTCTAGAGAATATAAACTCAACATCCAAAGGATAATTTTGACCTCTAATGATTTCTTAGAATCATAGAATAGTTTGGCTTGGAAGGGACCTTTAAAAGTCACCTATTTCAACCCCCCTGCAATAAGCAGCGACATCTTCAACTAGAGCAGGTTGTTCAGAGCCCCATCCAGCCTGGCCTTGAATGTTTGTAGAGAGGTGGATTTCTTGCATTAACTAAAGACATAATTAGGTCTTTAACAACAGTTCGGAGATTAGGCTTCAGGTAACAAGACTGAATTAAAGATCTGAGTGGTAAAGAACCCACGTCCCCTTATAACCGTGCAGGAAGAGGATGTGATGGGACTGTGGATGGAAGGTGTCTTTTCTTAGGATATTGAAAAAATCAGGCTCCATGTGCTATTGAAATATAATAAAGGAGTCTATCTCCTGCTTCTTTCTGATCACTGTGTCAGAGACACAGCAAACTATGACTGGCTTTCAAGAACCAGTTATATCTGCATGGTTCCTTCTGTAATTCTGTAAACCACCATCTTACTAGGTCATAAATCTAGAAGACTTATCCAGTGTACAGAAAATACCAGAATAATCCCTCAGATTCCCTACTAACATCTAAAAAAAAATGACTTGGTAAAGGAATCTCAAATGGTGATCATCTTCTACCTCAGCAGGAAAAGAAAGAAAAACTTAATCTAAGTAACTCTGCTACTTATTTGCATTTGATGTTGAGATTGAGCACATAATCTTATCAGCTGTTAAAAGCCCCAAGCTCCATGATTCTCCAAATGGTTTTCTGTTGATAAGCTCTCTCTTTGACTATGTGCCAAGAAAAATAAGATCTTCAGTAAAAGCAGATAATACTTCAAAGTGTCACACTTTCAGCTTGGCAGAAGTACAATATAATGAGTTTCGGGTGATCAACTCGTAAAAACAGTGTAGATTTTTTCAACTTTTGTGATAGTAGCGAATTGCCATCAGTAGAGAATGTATGTATGCTCACAGGACTGGACTCTGTGTATTTTTTCCATCACCAGGGAATCAAAACCTGTGTTTTTTCACAAAATATAAGCCAGCTACTACCATGTGAGGTGGACAGGGCAGTTCTGAGTGGTACAGGGTTTGAAGAATCCAGCCAGTCTCAAACAACGCTGTTATGATGTTGTAATGATGGCATATGATAGAATATGATAAGCAGTTGATAATTTTTTTCAAATTAAAGGATGTAGCATCAGATGACATAATACAAATTAATAAACATATAAAATCCTGATCCTAGTAGCTAAATTCCTTTATTTTTTGCCAGATGCACCAGAAAAAATACTACAGAAAAAAAAACGTTCATTAAAATATCTCAGGAGCTGGAAACAGGGAATCCTTTACATTTCCCTCTCCTCTCTCTTTCTTCTACTCCTACCCCATTTTGCCAAATGAGGATCTCATTGTGTGAGTACTGTGATTCACGAGAATATCTCCAAAAGTCTCAAAGACTGGAGCTTTAAAAGTTTCATGATACAATCAGCCTACTAAAGATGGAAATCAAGATCACATTAAGAAATACTAGATTGTATTGTCTTTGATAGCTTGTGTCTCTCAACACCGTAGTAACTGTATTTACCATGGAAATCTGAAGGCATATAGTCATAAGTTTATAGTGCACCAATCTATGGCACTCTGTACAAAAGTAAAGGATATGTAAATATCCATGGTAATGAGACATTTGCTTACAAGAGGTGTTAGAGACAATCAAAGTGACTAATGAGATCTTCTGAGAACCACCTGCTGACCTTTCTTGGTTAAATTAAATGGGTTTGATAGGAACAGGGCAAGATTTCTTATTATTATTTCAACATCGGTTGTCTTCCAAACACCGGGATAGCAATAGATGCTGCAAACCAACCTAGAGAAACGCAAGGAAATCTTCATACTGCAGAAAAGAAAGCATAGATATGCAAAAAAAAAAAAAAGGTTTTATAGCACTGTATATGAAATTCAGTTATATCAGGTGGCTATTTTTGTGGTAGTACTACGCATAGTGAAAAAATAGCCGCATTTAAAAAGACATTATAAGTCTGTTGTGCTAGAAAGCACTGATGTGCTGATGTTAAAAAAGAGGGATAGAGAAGCAGAAAGTCAAGTAAGCTGCCTTAGGTACGAAAACAGGTGAGTGATGGAGAATGCAAATAATTCACTATCAATGAGAATTTTGCCTGGTTGTGCCTAGAAAAACATATTTGGGAAAGCAAACCAACAAAAAAACCCCAAACAAAACAATAACAAAACCACAAAACCAAGGGAAGAGAAAAACAAACAAAACACAAACCAAAACTAAAACAAAATACAGAGATATTTAGAAGAGTAAAGAAAAGGATGACGATACTTTAAATGTAATAAAAGCCAGCGTGCACAATTCCCTTACATTTGTAAACCATGATACAGCCAGCAACTCCTGCTGGGTGAAATCTGCCCACGGAAATCAATGTGACTTGAGTATGAAACTGCACAGTGGGGTTCTCCTCTAGCACTGGCACTCGATCTCCTTTGCCATGCAGGGATGTCCTAGGCAGCCTTGAAAGACGTAGCTCAGACACAGCAAGCAGCAAGTTGCAGCTCGAAGCAGACACATTTTCCTGCTTCTTAGCATGTTAGAAATTGGTAACAACAACAGACAGTCTTAAAGAATCAGATTTCATGCAGAACAGAGGGAAAAGTGGTTGTCTTGCTAATGGACGGGCTTGAAAACAGGGTGCAAAACTCTGGCCTCCCTTCCCGCGCCTGCACTGCACCCTGCAGACTGAATTTAACGTTTGGTAAACTTTTTAGGATTCCTATCAGTTAACGTAAGTGATGTAAATCTTGGCATTTGATCTTGAGTAACTACTTACACACTGTTTGTAATATGGGCAGAAGAGTGTTTCATCTTATTCAACCAGTCACCTCTCCTCTGATTGTTGTCATCACTTACAAGAACGAATCCTGCCTGCAATTGCTAACCTAGAGATGTATATCGTTTCAGTTCTAGGTCAGTCTGCTCATATAGCAAAGATTGACTTGCAAAACACCTGATCACGAACTACAGAGACTAGTGACCTTGCAGCTTTAGACACTTTGCCTGCACAATTAATTGAATCTTGCTTTGACACATACCTCAAGACTGTTGGATCAAGTGTCCTTTAGCTGAATGTTGCTTGTTATATGCTAAAAAGATTGTGTAATGCAATATGCACATATGTAACCAATCGGCTCTTTAGGGTGTGAACGCAGTAATAAGATCTTGTGTATAATGTCTTTTACTTCTCTTGCTGACATGCCGGCTTTATTCCAGCATCCAGACCTGTGCAACTCTGTAATAAAACAGTATCTTGTCTCCAGGTGCTAAATTTGGCTCATTTGTATGCACACCAGGTAAGGAACTCTGTTTTGGGGACAACATGATGGGATGGATGATCCTTTGGGAGCCTGTATCCCTCATTACTGATGTTTGAGGAAACACAAAGTAGTCATTCAAGTACTGGATTATTATTATTACTACTTTTTTTAATTCAGATGGCTAAGACTTACCCTTTTACGCCATTCAGTTAAGCAAAATTTACTCTGCAGTTCACGGAGAGACACTTTCCAGATAGGGATCATCCCATTTTAAGGTGATGGTGACTACTCTCAGTAGAACGAGGCTAAGACTCAGCTTAGCCTAGACAGCTGCCTAATCAATGGCTGAATCTTGTGTTCCCCATAGGATCTCTGTGGTTTTTTGGAGCAGACATGGAGAGCTGAGGTGACCTGTAGCTATGAAGACTCCTTCAACCACTTTCTGATCCTGAGTGAAGGAGTCCAGCTGAGGACTGGAACACGTTACTGCTGGCTATGAATGGTGCTAGCACAGCCGTCCAGCGCCTGAGCAATTCAAACCACAGGTAAATCACAACACATGATCAATCCTTACATCTCTGCCTCAAGCTTCTTCTATAGAAGTGCAATAAAACTCATGTTTGGACTGCAAGCTCCCTGCGGCAGGATCCACCTTTCACTGTTCTTGTGAAACGTACTTCAAAAAATGAGAGTCTTGGTTTCAGCTGAATCCACAATATGGATTTTACACGAATTTCATTTGAAGCCCATGATGCCTAAGCTTAAATTCAATATTGTTGAAGCTGAGAGGTGTGCTTCATATACCTAAGGATAGGTATGACCTGACAGCAACTGAAAAAGAACAGCTTTTTCAGAGAAAGGTCAAATTTTGTAACAAGGAGGAAACTATGGATATTTATCATTGCAGAATCTTCTGATGCAATTTTAAAATTATACCTAGCACTAAAACCATTCTAGACATCCTCCCTTCGTGGAGGTTCACACAAGTCTTGTTCCTGTCCTTCACTTTAAATTAAGCCTCCAGGAGCAAAACAGTCTCTCCCTAACCTGATACTCCTGGTAGCTGAAAGTCTCCCTTCTTGCCTGAAATGTCTGGACAAGCACCAAGAAGAAAAATTAAAAAACCCGACGTAAACCATGCTAGCAGAACAGAAATGATAAAGAGTTCTTCTGAAATTGCTTAGCATCCCTTATCTTCTTTTTCTCCTCTGCCTAGGTCTGTCTTGAGAGTCTTAGTTTTGATAGTGGCTGGACATAAAACCAGATTTTAGGCAGCCCCATAGTTGAAGTTCACCAAGTTCAAAGAAGGGACCTCTCTTTAAATCCACTGAGGATAGAACCTGTTATCTTCCACCAACACAGAGTCACTATGTCACCAGGATTATGTCCAAATAGTTCTTTTTCTATAGATTTATGTCCTATTTCCTCGTGGTGGCTCTACTGCAATACCCTGATTTACATTCACTATCTTTAAATGCTCTTAACTGTATCCACAACATCCTACCATGTCTTTATTCTGTACCTCGTGCAACATGCCTCCTTCCCATGTCCGCTAACTTTTTGGTTAGAGAAAGTGCAAAAGCAGAGATATTTGTTTTGCATGGCAATACCCTGTGTACTATGTAACTGCTCACTTATTCAGTCCTCTTCACAAAGGGGGTAAGTCCTACCTGTCCCCTTCATCATGACAAGAATTATTATGACATCTTTATTGTACTCAGCACACCACCATTTTCAAAAAACATATAGGAAATTGCAGCTTTGAGACTACTGTACCCCTGTCAAATGTTGCTGACTTTATTCAGTGGACTCAAAATTATTGGGTGAAGGGGAAGAGTAAAAAGAGGAATGGCAGAACAAGGGACAAAGGGACTGATGGATCCATATACAGACAAAAGGGAATGGACGAGAATTTGCATAAAATTTGTTTCTTTGGGAAATAAGAATAAATGTAAATACATAAACGTTATACTTCTGTTTTCTTCATGTATAAAAATAAAGGCTTGAGATAGGAATCCACCCTTTTGACTTGCAACATTCAATTTGATTTTCAGTTTCTCTCCTCATTTATTAGTTTAAAATATCACCTTCAAGGTCATATTGCCTTCAGGAGAGTAATATCGAAGGAAATGTAATGTTACAAGCCAGCATATTAAACTGAATTATGCTATGTACAATAACTTTTAAAGGGCATACTACATATAAAGCCTTTCAGAGAGATGGAGAATGAGACAGGTGCTCTCTGTTCTTTCATAAATCTAAGTAAATACAGAAATAAATAAAGGCTTAAGCAAGGCCTGGGTATGGGGCCTAGATTTTCAAAAGTAATTGCCATTTCAAAGTAAAGTTATCTTATAGAAGCTCCTATAACCAAAATAGTCATTCTGTAGTTGTTTCAAGTTGGGAGGCAAAGTTAAAACACTGTCAGATTCAGTAGTCTCTTCTGAAAATCCAGGCCATGAGAGAGTAAAAAGAAAAAACAACTGAAATTCCAAATTTACAAAAGGGAAGAAAAAAAAAACAGTAAAGGAAGACATTCTGTGTTGGAAAAGAGAATACTTGATCACGCACTAGAAAAAAAAGAAGTCATTCCTTCCTTAAAATGTCTTATGTAGAAAGCAGGCATGAAAGATGTGTACAAAGGGAAGCTGATCAGAGAAAAAGGAAATTTGTTTTCCCTCCTAGTTCTGCTCCTAAGAGATTTTGGAATTATTTGGACAAAGTGTATGTGTTCTTTCAACATACGCGATTTGAACCAGCTATTAAACTAATAATGTGTTCATCTATCCAAGATGCATCCAAGATGCACTTTGCATTGTCTAACATGATATTCATTCACTTTAACAGTATAAACAGTACATACGTAACTCTGAACTAAGTTCTTCTGCATTTCTTTTACAATACAAGAAGAAAACCAGAAACCTCCAGAGGGCACTTCTAGGAGGTTTCCAAGATAAATTATCCTCTGGAGGTGCATATTTTCTTCCACTGATTAGAAAAGGCACTAAGAACAACCTGAATCTTAGGCTTAAAACAACTGGAATTAGAGCAGAAGAATTCTACATGTACACTCCAAGTGACTCAGATACAGCTGTATGTAAAGAAAAATAAACTGTGGTCAAGCTTACCAGCAGCTGAGCCACCTTAATATTTTCCATTACCTTTTTCTGGATAATTGCTTCCAGTGGTGTAAAGTTATTCAACACTGTATTGTGACTATTTAGAATCTGTGGTTTGTGTAATGATAATGATATAAATGATGATAACGTTTTCTACTGGTACGTCATTATCAGTAAAGTGAGTTGCTTTATGAGATTATATTTTGAGAGATTTAAGACATACTAAGTGCAGCACTGTTTTCAAAGAAGTATCAGTCTAATTCATGAAAGAGTATATTGGAAGAACTTAGTAGATAAGAAGTGAAATATCTCAACTAAGTTAATCCTACATCATATTAAAAACTGAAGTGAAAGAAACAGAGAGGTTTTTTTTTTCTTTTATTGGAACAGTGGGTTTTATGGCATAACAGTAGAAGAAGATGAGCTGAAGATAGCAGGGTTTAGCTCTCAAAATATTAAGTGCGTGTGCTTTGCATTTGCTAAACATAAATTGTATATTTTAGAATGGAGAGCCAGACTTCAGACTTCAACAAGAGGATTTCACCTGGTTTGGATGTCCTGCATCACTCTAGCACATTGGTTCACCTTCTGACCACCTTAGGAATGAGCCACATGAATTATAAATTAGAACTCTATCCTTATTCCTATTATTTTAGTGGGGAAAAAAAATAGATACAAATACACACACAAGTCACCGTTTGGCCATAACCTGTCTCAAATCTGAAAAGATAATTAAGATCTCATTTGTGGAAAAATTCAGCTGTTAGAACTATTCCCCTCAAGAGGGTAATTGGTTCGTGTCTATGTCTCACATGAAACACACCTCAAAAAGAAATATTAATACTAAATTATTGTGTTTTTTTCTTGAATATTCTACACATACCAAAGGTCAGCTTTTAAGTGGAGCTGTTATCTATAATTAGAGAGGTGTAAACATTTTTTCTTCATTTAAAGCTTTTTGATTCTTTACAATCGCAGGATATTTATTCTAAGCTACACTTATTGCTGTTCTCGCATTGTTACCTGCCAAGAAAACCTCATCCAAGAAAATCTCCAGAATCCTTTAAGTGCTGCCAACCAGTTGGCATTAGATAAGCTTTGGAGAGTTTTAAAGGGCAACTTCAGTTTGGCAAAATCTTTGGAACATTTCTTTGTCTAATACAGAAGAGTAAAAAGCTAATAATCTGTGAAATGGAGAGGTGTGGGTTTTTTAAAAACTTTGTTTAAATATAATAAAAAAAAAATTGGTTATTCATCTATGAGCAAGTCATCACTTTGCTGCTCTGGAGGCAGAGAGACACTGTGAAATTAGCAAAAAAAAACCTGGGAGATTTTATGTTAGCACTGCTGGAGGACAGAATGACACTAACAAGCTGCCAGAACGTGAGCCAGTGCCAAGCTCACCAGCTGCAGATAATGAGGCATCACTAGGACATGGGTTATGTGAGATCATGGGGTAGTGCTGGAGGCAGCCTGGCCTGGAACAGCTGGTACCCCCCACTTTTTATTGCAGGAGGGCAGCCGAAATAACTGTCATCGTCCTGCTCCAGCATCACACCATTCTGACTCACTTCCCTTCCTTGTTAGGAGGAGGAGAAAAGATCATAGAATGATAGAATCATTTTGGTTGGAAGAAACCCACAGGATCATCAAGTTCAACCATAACCTGAATCTAGCACAAAACCATGTCCCTAAGAACCTCATTTAAACACCTTTTAAACCCCTCCAGGGCTGGTGACTCCACCACTGCCCTGGGCAGCCTGTTCCAATGCCAGACAGCCCTTCTGGGAAGAACTTTTTTCCCTAATATCCAATCTAAACCTCCCCTGGTGGAACTTGAGGCCGTTTCCTCTCATCCTATCACTTGTCCCTTGGGAGAAGAGACCAACCCCCTCCATGCTCCAAGCTCCTTTCAGGTAGTTCAGAGATCAGAAGGTCTCCCCTCAGCTCCTGTTCTCCAGCTGAACCCTCCAGGTCTCTCAGTTGCTCCCATCACACTTGTACTCCAGCCCTTCACCAGCTTTGTCTCCTCCTCTGTGCTCTCTCTAGCACCTCAATGTCATTCTGATGAGGGGCCCCAAACTCAACATGGTATTCAAGGTTTGGCCTCTCCAGTGCTGAGTACAGTGGCACAATCACTTCCCTGGTCCTCCTGGCCACACTGCTCCTGATACAAGCCAGGATGTTGTTGGCCTTTTTGGCCACCTGGGCACACACTGGCTCATAGTCAGCCATTGTCCATCAACACCCCCAGATCCCTCTCTGCTGGGCAGCTTTCCAGCCACTCTTCCCCAAGTCTGTAGCACTGCCTGGGGTTGTTATGTCCCAAGTGCAGGATCCAGCACTTTTCTTTATCAGTTCTATCTTCTATTAATTCTCCAGCCCGATAGAAAGGGGGGAAAGGAGGCTTTTCCACCAGTGCCTAGAAAGCTCTGCGTATTTCACACTAGCACAAATCTTAATCCTTAAGTGACTGATATCCAAGTAATTTCTAGGAAGACCAGACTAAAAATACCAGCTAAAGTCTGCAGAGTTAAGACATAGCTTGAGAAGAAAGCAATACAATAAGAAACAAAAAGATGTGTTGCCCTTCCAGAAAGCCTTACCTTCCTCCATCACATCCTTTCCAAATAGATCCTCCCCTTCACTGGCACAACCTACCCATAAATAAGTGATTGACAACACCAGGGTGGAGCATTATCAGCTGCATCCTATCTTTTTGAAGAGTTTCAATTAATAATATTAACTAAGCCTAAAGTTGGCTGAGGTGATGGAGGAGCTGGATATTAATATAGGTATATATAAAACATAAAATATTATAGAAATATTTATAATATACATAAAATACTATACATAAATTTTCCCCACAAGTATTAATGTGCCTCAGAGAGAACCCTGGTCTTCAACTGGGGCTGTAGGTAAAGAATCTTTCCAAACTGTATAGCTGAACTTTATCCACTTTTCCCACTCATGGAGAGTAGTAATATTTGGCCCATTATAAGATTCAGGGGCCTGTGAAGAAGACATCTGTAAAAATCACTAAGATTAGTTGCCATGGATACAGAGAAGGTAGAAATTTTTACAGCATGTCTTTTTGGTGGTTTTGAGTCTATTTTCCTTTTAAAGTGGAGAGAGAATTTGATTGCATGGAAGAAAATGAGAAGATTTAGTAGCAGTTCTCTTGAGCATTGGGGTTTCCCAAAAATATAATAAATTCAGGGCTTCAAATCTGCTCTGCCATAAAATAAAAAAAAATGATAACATATTCTTTTGATTTGTTACTTTCTAATTATCTCACAACAGCATTAAAGTCGGGCTAAAATGGGACACAAACCTTGAAACTTTCTGTGGGTATTGGGTTATGTGCCAATCATAAAAAATCCCCAACATAGTAGAGCAGAATTTTCAATGGGACTTATCAGGCAAAACCTCAGATCAACAGATGCTTAGTTAATAACATTTGTCAGGAATTTTGACTTGTTTCTTAAGGGATAAATACACCAAACAAAACAGACAGACATTGAACAACTGAAAATAACAACTGACCTCAAGTCTATATGACTGAGAATTTTAGAACTTCTATTAAATTCTGTTACACAGATATTAACTTCCCCCAAAGGTATTCACAAATTATCGTTGTTATTCAAGTTTCATGGTAGCTTTGGGGCTAAGAAGATTTTCTGTTCTTTTTATAGCTGAAAAAAAAACCCAACAAAACAAAACAAAATAAATTGTGATACTGACAGCTAAAGACTCTCAAGAGCAAGAGTTGTAACACAGCTCAGAAGAAAGTTGTCCATTTATATTCAGACTCCTGTCGTCCTCACTTTCTTGCTTTTCTATTGTTTATAAATAGAGTTATCTCAGTGGAAAAGACACGTCTGTAGTAGAATATAAATTATAACAGAACTTGGGCCAAACTCATTCCTGATGTAATCGCAGTGACGCCAATGTGAATCCTCTTGAGAGGCATTTGTTCTTTGTTTACTCGTTCAAATCTTCTAAGAATGAGAAATGACTGAATTAAATAACTTAATTTCTTCCAGTGTGCAAATTCCATAATCTCTCCTGGAAATTGTTCTAGTGGTGAGTCAAGCAATTCCTTATTAGAGCCCATGGGACCTTATGATCTAGTGTAGGAAACAAAGGAAATAAATACATTATAAAAAGCCAGTTCATACTCTGTTAAGACGCATGTTAACACATTATATTTCATACTCCTGAACAGGAAGACAGAAACTGCATTTTGTTCAAGCTTTTGGAGTAACTTAAAAAGAAACCTTGAAGCAAAGGTGTGATTCGATAACAATGTCAGAGTTTAACAAAGCCTTTCTCCTGTTTCATATTGAATTTCTCTGACTCTGCCCGCAATGCATTCAGAGAGTAGAAAAAATAAGACCAAAAAATAAATGAAACCCAGCCTTACAAGGATTTTCATACATCTGAGAAATCTCGATCAATATGAAAGAGACTAAAGGAAAGATATTACGGTTCAGTAAGTTCTCAGCCACTAGATGCCTTCCTGTCTGAAGTAAAAGATATAATAAAGACATATTGTTTGATCTGAGCAAGTTATAATCTGGAGTCAGTGAAAACACCATGTGAGGGATATCAATAGATGAAAATGGAGGTAGAATGCATGATGAAGAAGGAAAAAGGAGATGCTGGTATGAAGATTTTTCATGATCATCCCCCTGGTAATAAACAGTAGATGCTTTCACTTCTATTTTTTTCTGGAAAGATTTTTTTAACAGAGACAGAAGGGGAAAAAAAATGGAATGTAGACTGGGAAGGAACCACTGTGCCATCACACCCAGACCAGCACCATCACCAGTAAAGAGATGCCATATAAACTTAATCCAAAAAAAGTAAAGGTGTACACACTGCTCACAACTCAGCTAAGGACTCTTAATTCCAGGGTCATGGTTTCAAGCCCCATGTTGGGAAACAGAAAGGACTGTGGTGGGTTGACCTAGGCTAAAGATGCCAGATGCCCACCAAGCCGCTCTATCACTCCCCTCCTCAGCAAAATCGGGTGAGGAGAAAATGAGATAGGAAAAAAAACCTTGTGGATCAAGATAAAGGCAGTTTAATAAAGCAATAGCAAAGGCTGTGCATGAAAGCAAAAGAAAACAAAAGATATATTCTCTACTTCCTATCATTAGGTGATATCCAGCCACTTCCCAGCAAGTAGGGCTTCAGTGTGCATAGCAGTTTCTCCAGAAGAAAAATGTCATAGTAACAAACAGTTCCCTGCTCCTGCTTCTTTCTCTTAGCTTTTACTGCTGAGCAGACACCATATGGAATGTCCCTGTGGTCAGTTTGGGTCAGCTGTCCTGGCTATGTCTTCTCCCAAGATCTTGCCTACTCCCAGCCTACTGGGCAAGGAGGGGGAATGTTGAAGAGCAGACTTGATGCTGTGCGAGCACTGCTCAGCAGTAGCCAAAACACTGGTGTGTTCTTAACACCTTTACAGTCACCAATAAAAATCACAGCACTGTGAGGGCTGCTATGGGGAAAATTAACTCCATCTCAGCCAGACCCGATGCATTTGTGTAAGCTACAAAATACAAGACCTCCCAAAAGCCTGTAGTAAACGACAGAAGACTGAAACTCATACACATCATAATGAGACAGAGGAAAAGGTGTGCGGGACTATGGTGGGTCCCTGAATTCACTGACAAAGGGCATGGGAACAGAAATTAGCCTTGAAGATATTAAGGTGTATCCTTGAGAGAGAAGGGAGTAAAAGAATAGCATTGATGATAGCAAAATTAGCCAATGATATGTTATTGCTGTAACTTGTAATCAATAGTGAAGAGACACATGAATTGGTAAAACTGTATAAAACTGCACTTGTGTCAATAAATGGCATCTACTACTTTCATCCTGGAAAAACTTGTTCTATGTCATTTGACTGTCTCAACTGCAACAAAAAGGAAAGAAGTGTTTCTGATGTCCTAGGTACATGAAACATGTTAGATGAAAATGTCCAGATAACCGTAGGAAGTGGACACAGGAAGCCCCAAAATTTTAGTTGTGGTAATGCAAAACCTGAACTGTTAGAGATGAGAGAGTTCCCCTTTGCTTGCCTTTAGATCAGATCCTTGGAGAACAAGTGTGGTAGATGTGTCTTTTTTGTCTGAAGACTGGAAAGATCCAGGAAGCAATGGGAAGCAGTCATCAGAGGGTGCTGAAGATGCGATCACTACTGGCAGAGGTCCAGTATCATCAGTTTCAACTTCCAGACATAAAGAGAAATGCATCAAACCTCCAACGCTACTGGTTTAGTCACTACATCCATTGAAGTAATTCCAGTAGTCTTTGTAGGAAGTGATATTTTGGGAAGAATTTGGGAAAAAAAAGTGTCTGCAGATCTTCATTTTCCTTTTGCTTACTCCTGTAAGTAGGGAGTTAATTCCAAAAAAGTCAATGAGTTTCCCCATGTATAAAGCTGCTATAGGTTGGAGACTATTTGGCTTGGAGAATTTAGAGATGGGTTAAAAAAAGAAATATGAAAATTATTTAAGTATATTGTTCCTTCTCCCTCACTTCTTACTAGAAAAGATTAAAGACCTAGTAGGAAGAGAAATTGTTCTGTGGTGTTGCTCACAAATATGTGTGGGTAGGTAATTACACTCCCATCTGAAGTAATAAATAACTATGAAAATTTGCATGCATATAATCAATATTCTTTTACTAGTGGCATTTATTGAACTGTGGAATAATTATGGAAAATAACAGAAAATAAGGCTAAAGGGACCCACAGAGGTCATAAACATTATTCCACTTACCCAGGCAAAATAAACCACAACTAAAATATCTGAAAGGAAGTTTGAGATTTCTCATTTTCTGTGACATTCTTATTACCCGGACAAAGAATAAGAATAGTACGTTACGGGGTACAATTCTCCACACTTGAGTAACAGAGTAAAGGTCCAGAAACATCTTTATGTTTTAATGATTTGATAATTTTTGACTTGCAGGGACTGTGATAGAATCAGTGTTATATTTAAAGACGCTTCATGATATTCTGAGAGTAAACAGCTGTTCTATTACTCAACAGATAGAAAAATAACCTTAACTGTAAAATCCAGTTAGATGTAGCAGTTATTTGTAGGTATAGGCTCATACTTATGCAGTTTTGTAGTATAAGTATGTATTTATATATATTCTCAGGTAGGTTACTCTGTCCGTAGACTGTTTAGGGGTACAGGTAAAAGAAAAATTAGAAAGTGCACAAAAAACGTTCCATTAAGTGAGAAATCTTATTGCTATGTACAGGAATGATCACCTGTTGTAATTATGCCATTCGAATTTTATTTATCTGTTCTCAATCCAGAAAAATAATGGCAAACTAATCAGTGATTCTGGTATATCCTGTATGAAGACAATTATGAAATTGTTCTACTAACTGGGGGTACTGTATTTAATTTGGTTCTAGCTTATTCAATTATAATAACAATGGGTTCTGTTTTAAGTCGTTTGTAGGTTATCAGAGAGGAGGTAGAATTATATTAGTCATTTGGCTGTACGACCAAAAACCTGGAGCAGATTCAAGTACTTTCACGTCTTGGGAACAAAGATGAGGCATGTTCTCAAAATGTATACAACAGTCCTTCAGCGCATTTAATTAATTGTTTGTGGTCATTATTTTAGTTTGGCTTTGCTTTTGTCACATGGCTTGAACATACTCTTGTTACACACCCTAATAATAGTTTTTCTTTCCTAAAGCATTTAATTGTTCATTGACTTCTATTTACAGTATTTTTTTTCCACACAGGTCCTGGTTAACCACTCAATTATGGATTATTCTAACCTTGTCTTTTGTTTTGGTCGTGATTTCTAGTTGTATTGTTTCACTGTGCTTGTTTTGATTTGTTTCTCTCTAAAGGAAACAAACCAATCAGTTCTAGTAACTGTGTGAACACGAAATGTACGGCTTGATTACCAAAAGTGCAAGCTGCTCTGGAACGGCAGGTGTGCAGGATGTCTGAAATGGCTTTTAAGGTAATCAGAAAAGCGAGGAAAAGGATCAATAAGTAGAGCAGATCCAGGTGCTTTTCCACAAGACTTGACTACCTGTTCTTGAAGGGTGAAAACCCCACCATGTAACTTCAGACATGTGTCTTACATCTCACAGACACAGACAAACAAAAGAAAACAAAAAACCACAAACAGACAAAAAACCCAAATCAACCAACCAAACAAACCCCCCCCAAACACAAAACCCACAGAGAACAACAACAAGAAAACAAAAAACCCCAACACACAACAAACAAACAACCCAGTCCCAGAGAATAAATGTGAGTTATGGAGAAATAGGAAATACAGGACTGGAAACAGGCAACTTTGAAATTACGGATACACCCTGAGTGGGACTTAGCTCTCATATTAAGACGCCTTAATTTAGGTGTTTTAATATGCAAAAGGAATGTAAATCTCAGTATCTATCAACTGTACAAGGAGTTTTGGGAGACTAGCCAGCTAATTTAGCCATTAAATTAGATGTCTAACATCCACTGATGCAATTCTTCCCCAAGGACGTCATTTTCCCCTAAATACAGAGCCCACTACAGTTGTCTTTACTGAAACATGTACAAAAAATGCCTCTTGAAGTCAGTGGAAGTTGAGTTTGGAGACTGAGAGCAGCAGAATTACATCTGGAGAAGAACAAGAGCTGCTCCTGGTGCTGAGTGCAGAACACACCCACCACAGGTTGAGTATTTGCTACACTTATTTTGGGAGAAAAGGTGTGTTTAGTTTAAGAATTCTCAAAGTCATAAAAGTGATTTATTAGTGACCTTTTCATAAAACAAGCTGGTGGTAGCTATAAATATATTATTAGCTGGGAAGTGAGTCTATTTGGATATTTCCGAATGGCTTGAGGTTCAAAACTGCCCATGCTAAAAGCAAAAGTGCCTCTAAGCTACATGTTTACAGTATGGTGCAAGAGAGAAGTAATTACTTTGATTCATCTGTAAATCATTTCTTAGACATTATGTGTTCATCGAGCTGTCAAAATCATGAGGCTTCATGGCATCCAGGAGCAAAATTCAGAAATGAGAAAAGGAAGAAAGAACATTTATTTTAACTGAGATCAATCTGATGTCTGGATGGTGAGTTTTCTGAATTACGTTCCTTTTGAACTATCTGGCAGGAATAATGCATATATTTGAAAAAATAAACAAAACCAAAATTGGACTGTAACATTCAATGTTCCTGTAGATATGAAATGAGGGAAAAACAGGTCACACACCAATAGGAGAGAAAGTAAGCTGTCCTGCTTCTGAAGTATCTGAAATTAACAAATTCTCTAATTTTTTTTTCCTACAGAGGAGCCTACATGTCCACTTTAAGCAAATGTTTTGCTTTCAACCAGCCAATGTGAGACTACTTTCACCTTTAGACTCCAGCGAAATATTGTTGAAGTATTCTTGCACCATGGAATAATCTATTTCTGCAGTGCAATTCAAATTAGGAAATGAAATCTCAAGCTGAGAAGCATAACAACAGCACAGGCCAAGTTAATATTTTTTTTGTAGTATAGCATGCAAAATTCTTCTATCTAGAATGGAATACTTCAACCCATTAAGCTTTATGACTCCCAAAACAAAATGCATTGAGTTCTTTGCTTTGTTTCTTTTACAAAAGTTGGAAAACTACATGAAATTGAGATATCTCTCCCTTTTTCCTTTCCCGTTCCTTCTATTTCACAGGATGATTTTGAGGAAGGAATTGCACATTTTACTTTGCTCCCTTTCTGCAGGAGCAAATTACCACGCACATTTGTAGTCACCTGTGCTGTCTAGCAGCTTATCTCCCTTTTCCCACCTTCATCCTCCCTTGTCTAAGAACTAAAAAAAGTACAATGAGTATGGAACGTGCAGTTCCTGATGCCTTGTTCTTCAAGTGACAGAAGAGGCCATGAAGTTCAGCAGATACTGCAGAGCTTTCTCCACTTTCTAAATCTCTTCAGCATCCTGCGGAGGAGATCAAGATCTGATCCATTGTGATTTCCAACAAAAGAAAGTGCATAGCTTAAGTGTCAAATGAAAAAGAAATATTAAGAACTTTGGTGAAAAAAAAATAGGGTTTAGTAGAGGTTAAGGGAATTGATATTCAAGTCGTTATTATGCATGTAAGTTATTTTGTACTTCTGCTTTTGAAGGTAAGTAAAACTGAGTTATCTCATTTTTGCCATGGTGAGAGGAATACATACAGATATTTTTCTACTGCTTAGCAGATGGAGTAGTTAATAATTTGTTATAGTACTATAACTTG
This sequence comes from Patagioenas fasciata, assembly GCF_037038585.1. NCBI lineage: Eukaryota > Metazoa > Chordata > Aves > Columbiformes > Columbidae > Patagioenas > Patagioenas fasciata. Next base: position 165,574,503 of record NC_092521.1, on the reverse strand, counting down.
CTCGTCTGTCTGAAGATGATTTAACTTACTGTTTTTCAGTGTTATTTTGCTGAGGAAAAATCAATATGCACGATCTGTCAGAAGTCCAAATTATTACACTCATTCCACTGCATATATTATTAAGTAGGCAGTTTCCTCTAATGAAGTTCTTGGCTTAAGTTTGTAAAGTATATTAAGAAGTAGGGGATGTAGCTCAGAAGAAGCTGAAACAAGAAACGAAACTGCACAACTGGGCAATTTTTGTCATTGGCCAACTATGTGAGAACATCAGTACTAGGTGAAGTTTCATCAGAAAAAACAAACAAACAAACAAAAACATTTCACAGTAAAGAACAGGACAAGAAGACCAAGAAGACTCTCTTCAGTCTTTGGTCTAGCAACACTTGATCCATGACTAGAGCTTTCTGAGTGATCCTACAAAAAATTCAGATACCAAAAGGAGTGATTCTAAGTGTACAAAACGTGGTATGTCTGAATGTTCCTCCAGAAGCCCATACTCTGGTGGAAAGGAAGTGATTCTCCAGACTGTACAGAAAATCTTCCCATTGAATTTATTAATGGAAAGTCATCGGAATTGGTTCTAACCACTTCTTGTTCCCATCACATTTACTGTTTTCCCAATTAGTGGTCCAAGTACAGGCACTAACAAAGCAAGCAGTAACTGGCAAATGCGTTTTCCGGAGTGCAATTCAACTGACCAATTGCCAACATCCACATTTGGATAGTTTACAAATTTTTTGTAGGATTAGATAGAAATAGACAATCCTAGAGAACAATGTCTCTCGTTTGAAAGCAAACATCTGAAAGAGGTCTGATGAGCCATTCCCCCAAGAAGCCAACTTTTGTCCATTGATTGTGAAGGCATCTTCAGGACAAGAGCCAAGATAAAAAGTATATATGGCATAGAAATCTCAAGTTCCATGAGAAAAACACCATGCTGTCTCCATGAAAAACAAAACAAAACAAAACAAAACAAAACAGAACAAAACAAAACAACACCATGATATTGTTCTCATCTTCATATCAAGGTACAGAAGAATAACCAAGGAAGTTAAAATAATGGTAGGCTCATAAAAGTCCCATTTTATCCAGAAAATAGAGTTCAACCAGTTCACTTCCTGGGCTGTGTCACCTGTTAAATCTACTTCTAATGAGAGACTGAGTGAAGGCATGAATAGAAACACGGCAGAAATAGGACACTGCATGATGCTTGATGACCATCATAGTCTTTTCATGCAAATGATTAACTGGGTGACCACAGTCTCCATGTGTATGTAAAGGAGGGGGTCTGGCCACACTTTTCTGCAGCAGGTCACAGGCTGGAGCATCATTCCCACACAATTCTCCTGGAAAATCTGTGCATTCCCAAGTTTATAGTCCTGTCAGCTGATGAAAAACCAGTGTCATACACTCTGTCTCTGTTCTAGTGTCTCTGTTCCCTGTTGTGCCTGTTCCCAACACAGAACCAGAAGAAGGAACAAGGATCCTGATTGTGATTGCTAGCAACAGGAAACATCATGACATATGGGGAGCTATTGTGGGTTAGAATGGGAATCAACAAGTGTATTACAGATCTTTCATCATACCAGGGTGATAAAAGAATCCTACTTTGTCTGTTTTAGTAGATCTTATTATATCCACTTGATCTACTTTATGAAATCATTAGCAACAGAAACCCAAACCTAAGGAATATAGAAAGGATCAACATCTGTATTTTGTCTTTATTAACCATAAGCATATGTACCAGTATCTTTTACATCCTTCTAGGCTTTTATGAGCTCAAGCAGAGATTATAAATTATTTCTGTATTGTCCTTTTCTTGCCTTTGGGTAGTTTGACTAACAAAATGAAACTTGGTGGATGTGTGTGTAGTTATCCTGCGGTTTCTCTGTTAAAAACAACTAAATGTGTCTGTTAGTCATTGCTCAGAATACTTAATGTTTTTTTTTAACTCTGTCTCTACAATCAATGGAAAAAAAAAAATGGCATTTTTTTGTTAGGTTGATTAACAACCTCCAGCAAACAAACTTTCCTTAATTTGTTTAGAGTAGTCTTTTATGAAACAAGACTGTTTCTCTGAAGATACTTATCTCTTTCCATCAAGACTCATAGAACCACAGAATCATAGAATGGTTTGGGTTGGAAGGGACCTTTAAAGGATATTTAGTCCACTCCCCCTGCCATACACAGCAACTTCTTCCACTAGATCAGGTTATTTAAAAGCCCCATCCAACTTGACCTAGAATGTTACCAGGGATGGGACATCTACAGCCTTGCTGGGCAACTTATCCCAGTGTTTCAACACCCTGATTCAGTGAGTCCTATAGCTCTTTCAGTTCACACTAAGAAACCTGAATATATATGTCTGTATGCAAGTTGAGGTGAGTTTCAACTGTTTCAATGCGTGTCATTAGGGCCACCTGCACGACCTCCTGTTCTATTCCAATATTGTTACTCCAATAAGTCTGCGCCATATCCTCGAGCCTTATGTTGGTGTCTCAGATACCCAAGGCATCTCAAGTCACACTGGATATGTGTCTACACAATAAAACCCTTTCCCCAGTTCCATTATGGTCCACAAAGTCAACATGTTTACTGAAGTCGTGAAAGTAATTCCAGTGATAAAATGAAGATGTCTGTGGGTAACGATCTGCACTCATAAGGGAGCTATTGAGCTATTGACTATTGAGAGAGCATGGAATTTTTAGGTAGCTACATCAGGTATTTCTACTGTAAGAATTTATTTTCATAAAGATATGTTTTTAGTGCCATTTGAGATGTTTCATGGGATTGATTAAAAGTTGACAGTCTAGACAGACAAAGATCTTCTGTAGGCCCCGTGTCAGAATGTCTTGATGGCCTAAGGAACTTGGAGACACTTGCTGTTTATACACACCTGAATCCAGTTCTAAAAATACCCAAAGTCATTCCCTAATTCTCCTGCTTCTGGAACTTATTGAAGACTAGAATGCAATTTACAGTCAAAGTCTAGATTTCATTTAGGATTGCTCTGTAGTCTCTGGCAATATAGGGAAATTCAGCCCATGCTGTCTTAATCCGTGTTCCATCACTAGAAGTAAAAATCCTAGAAATGAGTCAACAGTGCCATTGGTTCCAGCAAGAATCAAATTTACTCTCTTTGTTTTTCTTAGTGAGACTAAAAAGCTGAAGGAGCAATAAAGACTCACTTTCGTCAGAAAATACAGCAGACAACCGCAGAATATACCATGGGAATAGGAACAAAAGAGCGTTTTCACAGAATTATCTTTTAAGACAATACTCCGTTGTCTGACACCTGACTCACTCATTTTTACAGACATATAAGGTTTTCAAGACCTTCATGAAAACACCGTCTGCATACAAGGAAACACTTGAGTTCAGCACAGAAATTTATCCGCTTCTGCAGAAAACTGCAGCAACTGCCTGATGGGATACAGCAAAAGCACACAGTTTAAAAGGAGGCACAAAGATCTCATGAAAATGATACTGAAATCACAGAAGGTCACTCAGTTATAATTCAGATGACATGTTAATAGTCCTTTGGGGATTTTTTTTCTGCCACAACACTACAGATATTAAAAAGCTAAATTATTATAAATTGTCACAGATCCAGCTGCCCATGACTCTGAAGATACCGACAGACCATGGTAGCACACGAAAGACCACCACTTATTTTATTGCTTAAATTTTACTGCTATCTATCATCCATTTTTTGACTGCAATGACTTGGTATATCATGCTTGTAATTATGTGTAATGCTCACAATTGCAGCTTAGGGTTGCATGAATTAAAACAATCCCACTGCTCCACAGGTAAAATCCATTGCAAATGCATCTACCGCGCTACGCATTTGCAAATGGTAATTTTTTTAAAAAAAGTAAGTAAATAGGTATATATGGGGAAAACCATCACTTACTGATAACCTCTGCATATACTATAAAAATGCTGTCTCTATTTACTCTATATCAGCTTTTCATTGCACATCATGTATGCCAGGTAGCAGAAGGTAAGACTGGGCTTCTCGATTCTATTTAACTACAGACAAAAACAGATAGGTGGCATGGTAAAACGAACTAGTTGTCACCATAGAAACAAGGAACTCACAAGTGGAACTGGGTAAATAATTGATACTTGCTTCAATGGTTAAACAAAACAAAAATGAGGAAAAAAAATCTGTTCAATTAAATAAGATATTTTCCTTCTTTTTGGCTGTCATGAAATGCAGAGATTTGGACAGACAGATAGGAAATTTCATTTTTAGCTTTTCATTTTTAACCTTAATTAAATTTAATTAGCAATATTTCTGAAAAAAAAATGTTCTGTCGTGAAATGTCAATGCATTATTATTTTCTTAATTTGTTAATTGATATTGTATTTCAGTCTAAATTATTTAAAAATTTAACCTGAACCTGCATTTTTCAGTGACTATACCATTTGCAGAAAAAGACTTTTATTTAGTTCTGCTCTCTGAAATTCATTTTATCTGTGTCAATAAAACATGTCCCTAAGAACCACGTTTAGACAAGGTTCTTAAGGACATGGTTTAGCACTACAGTTAGGTTAGGTTATGGCTGGACTCAATGATCCTGAGGGTCTCTTCCAACCAAGAGGATTCTATGATTCTATGATTCTAGTATGTTACCCAGTTGCCTGGACAATTTCCATTCCATCTTTTATTTTTTTTAACTTATGTTCCTCGGTTATTAAAGAAGGACTTCCCAGCAATTCTGGAGATTACAAAAGTAATAGCTTTGAAAAAAACAGGTAGGAATTATTACAGTGAATATACGATGGGATGGGAATAGTTGCTCATACATATGCTTTGCAGTTAATGGTGTTTTCAGAGCTGGAGGTCTTAAATTCCGGTAGTTTCCCTTCATTTCTCATCTGAATAGAAGTCCAGCAAATGCTGAAAAGATGACTAAACTGAGATTTATGAGCAGGATTTGCAAAGAAGGCAGTCCTGATTCAAACTACCAAAACGTTGTTGAATGTGTCGGCTGAATGTGTTCATGCTGCCCAAGGAGATAATAGAAATTTCTGCTCCATTACTGCAATTTTTGCATCTTCTCTCTGAGTCATCTTAACTGAGTGTTCCCAGGTTGACGATCACCTCACCTAAGTTTTATCTTAGAGGGTCCATATAGTTTAACAGGCTCCTCAGCTTCTTTCCTGAGTCAGTAGAGAGTAAAAGGTCACTCTATAGAACAATTTACCCCACAAATGTCAAGAACGCACAATGGTTTGTAAGGAATAGCTTTAAGGAAGGACCCATAGCTCTTCAGTGGTCACTTAGTTTAGATTAGACACTTTAGGCGTTAGTTACTAAAATTAATACAGACTAGTCACATCCCTGGAGACAAAAGAGTAAATAAGAAGTAGTGGGATTTGGGGTTAAGACTCTTAGGACAGACACTAAAGTATCTATATCTACTATAGGATTACTCAAGACACTGTGATCCCTAATGAAGAACAGTACAGAGATCCCAAATCTAATGGCAACCCAGCTAGATCTTGAAGCAAAAGCTGCTGGATTGGACAACCACAGAACTGCCCTGCAGCAAATTATTTCTGCACCCAGGACCACAATCTCAGCTGAGAGTTACGATGCCAAATTAACATCCCTGCTCAACTGGTATTAATATGTGAATTTTCATATTATGTCTAGGGTACAATGTGGATGTGTTTTTAATCCCTGTTACCAGGAAACCTTCACCAGAAAAATTGATGTTATTATACTATTAGTTTTCCCAGGCAGACCATATATATAAGTATAGTCTGGCTGTATATTATAGAGCAATGAGAAAGAAACATGCTAGAAGATTTTACTAAAAATAGGAACATACCAGCGGTTCACCCATTGGAGATTTGTCTCCTCTTCAGCAGATCATTCCAAAGCAGTTTCCCTTTCTTTCCTCTGCCATTGCTGATCTTGAACTTTTTAAATGACGATGCACTTCCAGGCTTTCAGCTTCACTAATGTGACTGAATACACAGTAGGGTTGTAACATCCCTTTTACCTGCTGTTCCCCTGTTTGAGAACAAGATTCTTTCTAGAATGGTTTATGCCTGGATTGTGAAGGTTGTCTTCATTCCAGTATTGCTACATTATTATCCACAGAATTCATGCCACCTAACTTCAGACCTCCATAACAATTGTTTTAATAAGCATTGGAGACAAATGGGCATTTGTCATATAGTCTTCTCAATGTAAGACGGATGTCCAAAACAGGGCAAGTTTAAGTGCTGTAATTACTTGTAAGTGTAAGTGACTTCTAAGTACTTATTTTGATCTATTGACTATAAACACAGTTTAAATAACTACCATTAATAAAGGCCTCTCTACTATATACAACCATATTTAGATGGCATGAATACACCCTTCGTATCTGATGAACAGACTGCTTAAAAGAGTGTTGATAAACTTAGAGACATTCATCAAAGAGCTAAAGAATGAGTCAATGATTGGAAAACAGACATCAGTGAAGCTCTTTTTCTTGTATTTTCTTGTCTACTCCGCTGGAGGCTGTCCTGGGGAACCCTGTACCCCTGAGACCCCGGATGAAGCCAGGTTAATGGAGGAGTTTGCTTTAGTCGATGAGGACTGGGTTAGGGAACAATTAAGTAGTCTGGACGTCCATAAATCCATGGGTCCAGATGGGATGCATCCGCGGGTGCTGAGGGAGCTGACTGAAGTCATTGCTAGACCGCTCTCCATCATTTTTGCCAAGTCTTGGGAAACGGGAGAGGTGCCCGAGGATTGGAGGAAAGCAAATGTCACTCCAGTCTTTAAAAAGGGCAAGAAGGAGGACCCGGGTAATTATAGACCGGTCAGCCTCACCTCTGTCCCTGGGAAAGTAATGGAACAGCTTATCCTTGGTGTCATCTCAAGGCACATCAGGGATAAGAGGGTCATTAGGGGCAGTCAGCATGGCTTTACCAAGGGTAAGTCATGCTTGACCAACCTCATAGCCTTTTATGAGAATGTAACAAGGTGGATGGATGATGGCAGAGCGGTGGATGTGGTCTACCTTGACTTCAGTAAAGCCTTTGACACAGTCCCTCACAGCATCCTCACAGCTAAATTGAGGAGGTGTGGTCTCGACAATAGAGTAGTGAGGTGGGTTGCAAACTGGCTTAAAGAGAGAAGCCAGAGAGTGGTGGTCAATGGTGCAGAGTCCAGTTGGAGGCCAGTATCTAGTGGAGTGCCTCAGGGGTCAGTACTGGGGCCAATATTATTCAATATATTCATTAATGATTTAGACGAGGGAATTGAGTGTACTATCAGCAAGTTTGCTGATGACACTAAGCTGGGAGGAGTGGCTGACACGCCAGAAGGCTGTGCCGCCATCCAGCGGGACCTGGACAGGCTGGAGAGTTGGGCGGGGGATAATCTGATGGAATTTAACAAGGGAAAGTGTAGAGTCCTGCATCTGGGCAGGAACAATCCCAAGTTCCAGTATAGGTTGGGGCATGACCTATTAGAGAGCAGTGTAGGGGAAAGGGACCTGGGGGTCCTGGTGGACAACAGGATGACCATGAGCCAGCACTGGGCCCTTGTGGCCAGGAAGGCTAATGGCATCCTTGGGTGTATTACAAGGGGGGTGGTCAGTAGATCGAGAGAGGTCCTCCTTCCCCTCTACTCCGCCCTGGTGAGACCCCATCTGGAATATTGTGTCCAGTTCTGGGCCCCTCAGTTCAAGAAGGACAGGGAACTGCTGGAGAGGGTCCAGCGTAGGGCAACAAAGATGATTAAGGGAGTGGAGCATCTCCCTTATGAAGAAAGGCTGAGGGAGCTGGGGCTCTTTAGTTTGGAGAAGAGGAGACTGAGGGGTGACCTTATTAATGTTTATAAATATATAAAGGGTGAGTGCCATGAGGATGGAGTCAGGCTCTTCTCAGTGGCAAACAATGATAGGACAAGGGGCAATGGGATCAAGCTGGAACACAAGAGGTTCCACTTAAATTTGAGAAAGAACTTCTTCTCAGTGAGGGTAACAGAGCACTGGAACAGGCTACCCAGGGAGGTTGTGGAGTCTCCTTCCCTGGAGACATTCAAAGCCCGCCTGGACACATTCCTGTGCAACCTCACCTAGGCGTTCCTGCTCCAGCAGGGGGATTGGACTAGATGATCTTTTGAGGTCCCTTCCAATCCCAAACATACTGTGATACTGTGATACTGTGATTTGCCTGAGAAAGTAAAGCTTGATCAAAGCTCAGGTACCAACGGTTGCACAGGTATCTTTCTCAGGTGGAGACATCTACAGTATAGATCTTTGAAATGAGCACAGATCCAAACCCTGGTATCATATGATCCCTAACTTTTATCTTGAAATTCTTGTTTGCTTCTACCATCTCTAACATGAGGTTCATAGAATATATTTTATGCAGTGTCACATGGATAAATCCATGAGCAAAGAATGCATCTTCGAACAAGGACAGATGTATTCAGGTAGATCAAAGCTATCTGGGTCAGCATTCTGGCTCAAAGAAGAGCCAAGAAGAAAACATTTAGGTGTAGAGATGTATTATTAGCTGTAACTTCCCAACCCAATAGCTTTCGAAAACTAAGTGTGAGAAGAACAACCTTAGTCCTATCATTCTTTTGCACAGCTATATCAATAAGGGAGACACATGCACACAAACACCAGCACGCACAATGAAGTAATGTCTTCCCACTGGTGCCAAGGGAAATAAGAGCAGATAATGACAAGGCTCTGAAAGAACAGGAGAGATCCAACAAAAAAATTTAAAACTAAAAAAACCCTTCTCCATCACTATATGAAGGTGAAAACATTTTTCAAAGTCTATTGTGATTTTATCTCTCCTTGCGTTACCACTCTTACTTTCTAATTGCCATTTCCTACCCTATCGGTACCCTTACCAGTTTCTTTCTTGTCAATTTACAGGGTAACTTGCTGATAGGATCCCTCTCAATAAAGACCATTGTAGGCACCGCATCCCTGCAAATACTTATTTCATTTGAATTACTTGACTTGCCTGGCAATGCTGCTGAAATTTAGTGTTTTTCAGAGGAAGGACAGGAGGGATGAGATTAGTTAATTAGAACTACAACTTAAAGATTAATTTGACAGGAAGTCATGAACCGCATAATCATCAATGATTTCTCATCACTTCTATTTGTATTCAAATTCTTGTTCTGTGTCTGCTATTACCATACCTTGGCTCATTCCTGATCAGTGCATTTTAGACACTATAAATATTAAATCAGAGGCCCAAATATGCAGATCACAGAATGACTGGGGTAGGAAGGGACCTCTGGAGATCATCCAGTCCAACCCACCTGCTAAAGCAGGGTCACCAGAGCAGATCACACAGGAACGTGTCCAGGTGGGTTTGAATGCCTCAGAGAAGGAGACTCCACAACTTCTCTGGGCAGCCTGGGCCAGGCTCTGGCACCTCAAAGCAAAGAAGTTTTTCCTCATGTTCATATGGAACCTCCTGTGCTTCAGTCTCTGCCCGTTGCCCCTCATCCTATCACTGAGGGAAGTCCCCCCACCATTTGAGAGAGAGCCACATTCAGGTGACAAATCTGCAATATCAAGTTCCAACAGTGGAAAGCAAGACAGGTAACAGGCTGGGAAAATTCTGTCATGCCAATGTACAGCTGGAGAAGTGTTCTACACTTCATTAGCAGGGCTCTTTCCATCACAGGGTTTCTCTGAGTAGCATATTTCCTGGCTGCGATCTTGTGCCCCCATTGACAGTGTCAGATGCAGCTGGTCACTAAATCCCAGACAAAGCAAGAAATATGCAAGGCCTTTGGAGTTACAATTCCATGAGATACAAGCCCATCAAGAAGCAGAAGACAGTTGGGAGATTCTCTCTGTGAATTCATGCACGTGACAAGTGTGAACGTGCAGGTTGCTGGACACCTGCCTGTCTTTTAAGGTCACCACTCAAGGAAGCAATGACTGCAAAACTTGCTCACTCAACTACAAGCAGATCTACTACAGTTAAGCACATGGATGGTATGAAGACACCTGTGCATCAAAACATCTCCTGGGAAAAATCTTGGTCTAGATTTTTGGGGGTAATCCAGACCTCTAGCATGACCTAGTCAGTATAACAGAGCCAGATGATAAAGGTAGGATCTGTCTGACAAAATGCCGGCATCTACAGCATAAATATATATAGATGAGATGTTCACACTGACTTCCATATATGTTCATAGAGAAAAAAAGGCACCATCTAATTTACTTGGAGGATAAAATGAATCATGCCTCAGACTCTACTTATTAGATATTCAGAGCTACAAAATGAGCAAGGTGACTTGCTCATTTGTAGTGTGGATGCATTTGCAGGCATCAAGATTTAATTAGATGAATCCCATGCTAAGTGTACATGACCCAGGAAACTGTCATTCAGCATCTGAGTAACTCCTGTGCCACTCTTTCCTAGCCCCAGGGTTGGGAACAGGTCAACAGAACCCAGATGGGAAAAAATAGAAATGAAAAAGGGTGTATATGGATCAGCAGTGAGCTTTATCAGTTCTTATCAGATAGAAGGTCCCTTGAGAACTGCTGGCAGCTAGAAGAGGGACCAACAGGAACTGAGGCAGCTCTATGCTATAGCAGGGTCAAAAACTCAAGCAAAGGAGGTTGGAAACACTGGTGTAATCAATAGCCTGGCTCCACTGCCTGGGGAAGTTGAGTATGAAATAATCATTCCGCTCCCTCTTTTCTTTTCTTTTTTTTGCCTTTGGCTTTCATTATTTCACTTTATCACTTTAATTCCACCTCCACAGCAAAAGAGTTAGATCTGTGTCCTGCTGAGATTTCATTTTCTTCATATTCTCTTTTCCATTCAGTCTGTATGTGGTGGTTGAACAGGGATGGACACACAGGGTCAGCAGCTTCTCCTTATTTTTTCTTATATAAAAGCTCCTGGAGAATTTAAAGCATTTAAGAGGAAGAAGCTATCATAAAATCCACGGAAAATAAACAAACATAGAATCTCAAGGCAATAATTGTCTCTGAAGCATTATAGGCATTACACAGCAGCAGAAGGAGGGAAAACAGTGCTGTGAAGAATAAAACAGTAATGAGCACAACATCTGGGCATGAGAGGTACAGGGGGAGGGAAAGGGGAAAACATCAGAGCACTGACAAGTTGAGGTTGGAGACTTTCCATAATATAGTGCCAGCTTAGCTCTTCAAGAGCTGTGGTTGCTCTTGCAGCGTCAACATTGTGCTTGTGTTGGACCTCACCCAGAGGAGCTCTGGGGAACCATTTAGTTTATGTCTGTGTTCACAGACGCTGAACGCAGCAAGGGGGCAAAGCAAAGGCAGGAGAGCTGAATTATTGAAAAATGTAGGAACTTAAAAGATGTTCTTCCTCTGTTGACTCTGAAGTGTATTGTTTTCCATGCAGTACTCTTAGGTAGGAGTAATATCAGTGCAGAAGACAAGCTCTCAAAACAGAAGCAGAGAACCCGCTATTACCCTCATTGTTTTTTACACCATGTGGGCACCCTGGAGTAGGATTCACTATATGTAACATTATTACTCCAGATGCTGTAGAAATACAGATCACAAAGACTGTTCATGTCCCAAATCCAAGTTTTTTACATGATCATTTGACTTTGTGTTACCTGCAACAGAATGTGGAGCTTCCTTGCTTACAGAGGATTCTGTAGGTCAGCTAGTTTGAAGGATTTTTTTTTTAAACTACAGTAACTTGAACATGTGCCCAAACCTCTACAGGGTCTAAAAACTCAAAACCCATTTTATACCTTTCAGCCCCTTTGAGGAGAAATAAATCCTCAGAAAATTCAAATATTGAATTGTTCCACATAAAATTGCAGGCAGAAGTAGTCAAAAGAGGGAAGAGGTACTTTTATGCTTCTCCTTGTTCTCAAATAAACAGAAGTTTACTCACCAGCCAGGAGGGACATCTTCCTTCCTTCAGCTGTTTCTAACAAGCAAGGGAGTTATTTCCTATGTTTCTCTTTCTTTGAGGGAAACAAGGTAATAACACATTTCCCCACTGCCTGCCATCATTAGTAAGCCTTACTGCTACAAATGAATAACAAAACTCAAATGTTGGGCAATTTTCACTTCTCTCAAGTGAAAAATAGGTTGTCCGCAGCAGGTGAAAATTGGGAAGAATCAACACACTGCACATATTACTGAATAATTTGTGGGCAGTTACTACTTATCAGGGAGTTTCATAATGAAACTTCTCCAAATGATGCTTGATAACTTAACCTAAAACCAGATTCAGCTGTGGTGACTAGTGCTCCATCCCAGTAACAGACCAGGGGCAAAAGTGTTTTTGGAGAAAACAGGTATTTGTGGTATTTTCCCAAATACTGCAGTGCATCTGTTGATGTCCAGTCCTTTAGTTATGGAGATAAGGCTTTGTTGGGAGTGAGGGTGGCAGGATCTGCCTTGAAATAAGTACCATGTTATGAAAGGTGTTTCTGGAATGTCAGGAATTAAACGGGATAGACTAGTCACAGAGGTGAAATGAAACATATTATATGTAAAACATGTCTATAACAATTTTAAAATGGTAAAGAGAAAGGGCAAAAAATAGGATCCATAGAATGAAATATGCCAGAATTCTTCACTGGAAAACAAAAGTCTTTGAGGGAATATGGCTTCTTTATCCAAAGCCACATAAACTGTGGAAAGTGTTGCCGCAGGATGTGGCGAACAACTAAAAGATGCACAGTGAGCCTGGGAAAATCTTCTTTAGAGTGATTCAATCAAAGAAATACTGGGGAAACAGTATAAAGAACAGCTGGGTTCTGCTGCTTGACATGATTCAGTCTCTTACTGCCTGAGTGGGTGACACATTTTAATCACATTGAGATACAAAAGCCTTTCCAATGGCTCTAGACCTCTTCTATCTCTGAGCTGTACTCATTGAATTTGGAATATGCAGGAGGGAAGAGTTTGGTCTGAACAGTCCCCCAGCTGCCAGGGTTATTCTGGATTTGAGTGATAGCAAACCAGTTAGTGAAACAGTTTCTTTTGACCTGGGAAAAGCTATGAATTCCTGAATCCAAATAATAGTCATTGCATAATTATAATCAGTAGGGCTCATGGTCCACTTCTGACATCATTCTGGGGGTAGGGGAGGAGAGACAGGGTTGGTTTGGTTTTTTTCTCTTTTGTCCTTGCTTTTGCTACTTCTGGACCTGGGAAGAATTAGGAAGCTCTCTTGTAATGCATAAAGGGGAACTCAAAAACACACCCCTGGGGCTGAAATGAACTGTCTGAATTACATGCTTTTCCCCAGTTCCACCAAACCACACAGCTCCTTTGCCCAAAGCTGGGAAGCAGAACAAAAATGAGCTTATGTATGAGATTAATAGCAGGACTCTGATGGAAATACTCCTAGCAGCTAAAAAGCAAGAACGGTTTGCTTCAGAGGATGCTCTGATAACACACAGATCTGCATCCTGCCCTCCCTTGCTTCTGAGCTAAAATACGTGGCAAGGAAAAGTGAAATCGCCCATCTTTACTCACTCATGCAATGTGTTTTATCTGCTTTTCTCCACAATTTTACCAATTCTAGTCACTGTAGAAGCATTTTGAACAGGACTCAGAAAACAGACCGTGATTTTCAATTAGTTTCTTTGTCATTCTTTGCCCTTCTCTCATTCATGCTGGCCATAGGAAGCTCCTGCTGCAGTCAGTAGGAAATGAGACAGGATATTAAACTATTAATTTCTTCTTTGCTTGCTGCCTCAGTTTCTTATCTCAGCAATAACACAAGTATTCTTTATCAAGATTACAGTCATCACAATGTTAATCCCTGTAAAGGTCTTCAGATCATGTGAGAGAGAGGCACAAATTAAGACGGAGCCGATGATGCGGAATGAGCTGTTACAGACCAGACCTGTGATGCACTTAATCTTATGTCCAGTCCATGACAGTTGTTGTCACTTGCACCAACAGAAGACATCAACATTATCAAAGCCTTTCCAGGCACAGTGTTTCTTTTTTCTTTCATTTCTTTTTTTTCCTTTTGGATTAATTTTGTAGGTACATGACACTGCATCACCTAAAGTACCGCAGCAAAGTCCTGACCTCTGATAATAACCAGCAATTGTTCTGGTACATCCCCATTTATTGATTTTTTTGTCGTTATAATGTTTGTACATGCTCAATTCAACTGCAGTGACCGCACCTTTTACAGTAAGATGTTTGCATTGATGTTGCTGGAAAGCCCTGCAGACATGATAGGAAAGGTTTAGAAACCATCAGTTCAACATATGTGATTTATACCAAGTTGGAACTCACCTGGAGAAGAGTCATTGAGAGGGTTCAGGGCAGCTGCCCTCCGTATCTTCTCCAGACAAGTCTCTTGCTCCTTTTTAATGATGCAGTTGGAATGGGTTGCTGTAACCTGAAACATGGGGGAAAAAATGCGGAGAAAGAACAATTACAAACTTAAAATAACTAATGAATTTAAGTCGAAACATCAGTAAGTATTGAGGTCTCATTCCAAAAAGAAAAAGAAATAAAAACATCATTAGAAATGAGAGAAAATGTTGGTCTCTCTATTAAAGTGTAATTTCTAATATGCTTGGTTTATTTTATTGTATTCCTTCCTCATATAAGGCTGAAATAAAGGTATCTCTAAACAAAGCAATATTTTAAAGAGGAATCAGAAATCAATTAAGGCTCAGTTCAATATTACACCAGTTTCTTATGAGTCTTGCACAGTCCAATAAACTCGCTCAGGACTCAAAACCAAATTAAAAGCTCTTCCAGTCTTTCAACCTATCCATTCCTTAATGTTCCCTTCTTCCTTTACTCCCAATGAATCCAAGGCAACTTTCTTGCCAAAAGAAAGTGCAATGCCAATTAAACTGAAGTGACTTGATCCAATTTTTTCCCCTATCTTTAAGACTCTAAGGTTGCCCACTATGAGGAAAAAAAAAAAAAAAAAGGAGTGGGTTTAAAAGAAAAATTAAAAATCAAGAGTTTATAACAGGAAAATTGCAGTCAATAGAATGCAAGCAATCCCAAAGCAGCAACAAAATAAGAACAAGACCCATTCCCAGAAATCAATATGAGATTTCATTCCTGTTGCAGAAAGTGACCAGGTGATATCAATTCAAGGGCAAGACAATCTCAGCTTTTATTAGATCATTTATAGGGGCATGGCTAAGGTTCAAATCACGCTCCATGGAAAGCACCGTGAAAATCAGTGCACTGCTTGAAGACGGGATAGGTCACCCTCATTCTCTGCAAGCAATTTTGCTGTTTCATATTTCCCATCCCCTTTTCCTTCATTCTTGATGACAGAGAACTAGAGGGGAAGTAGAGTGTTTTACAGAAGTGGTCTGTTTTCCCTTAACTGCCAAGCAGGAACAAGCACACAGGGAAAGCAATACCCGAATTCAGCCTATTTCAGTTTATTTTGGAGCCCTCTCTGCAAAGTTCAACTTCCCTCACATCCCAACAGAATCACACAGAATCACAGAATGTCAGGGATTGGAAGGGACTTCAAAAGCTCATCGAGTCCAATCCCCCCACCGGAGCAGGAACACCCAGCTGAGGTTCCACAGGAAGGTGTCCAGGCGGGTTTGAATGTCTGCAGAGAAGGAGACTCCACAACCTCCCTGGGCAGCCTGGGCCAGGCTCTGACACCCTCACTGAGAAGAAGGTCCTTCTCAAATTTACGTGGAATCTCTTGTGTTCCAGTTTGTACCCATTACCCACTGTCCTGCCATTGGTTGTCACCGAGAAGAGCCTGGCTCCATCCTCCTGACACTCACCCTTTATATATCTGTAAACATTAATGAGGTCACCCCTCAGTCTGCACTTCTCCAAACCAAAGAGCCCCAGCTCCCTCAGCCTTTCCTTACACGGGGGATGCTCCACTCCCTTCAGCATCTTTGTTGCCCTGCGCTGGACTCTCTGCAGCAGTTCCCTGTCCTTCTGGAACTGAGGGGCCACAACTGGACACAATATTCCAGGTGTGGTCTCCCCAGGGCAGAGCAGAGGGGCAGGAGAACCTCTCTGATCTACTGACCACCCCCTTCTAATACACCCCAGGTACCATTGGCCTTCCTGGCAACAAGGGCACAGTGGGAATGAAAGGAATGGTTTGGGTGACCAATGCATTGAACTGACAGCACATAATAAAATAGTTTGGGTTGGAAGGCACCTTCCAAGCTCATCCAGTGCCACTCCTGCCATGAGCAGGGACATCTTCACCCAGCTCAGGTTGTTCAGAGACATCCCAGCCTGGCCTGGGATGTCTCCAGGGATGGGGCATCCACCACCTCTCTGAGCAACCTGGGCCAGGGTTTCACCACCTTCACTGTAAAAAATTTCTTCATGTCTAGCCCGAAACACACACACTTATGATTACTTGTGTGTAATACTCAATACACACAGTAAATCTCAAGGCACACATAATCCTACCCTGTTTTCCTGAAAATAAGACAGGGTCATATATGAGTTTTTGCTCCAAAACTTATTACTTTTTTACATGTACAGCTGTCTGGACACTATTTAAATTGAGTTTTTAATGAGAAGCAACTAGGGCTTATTTTTGGAGTAGGGCTTATATTCCAAGCATCCTCAAAATCCTGAATAATCATTCTAGGGCTTATTTTTGGCATAGGTCTTATTTTCAGGGAAACAGGGTAGTTTGGTGGTGCTTGTGTTGTGCTTTTGTGTGTGTGGAGGCAGAGAGTCATTTGCACACTTTTAACTTTGAAACAATTAAAAGCCAACCACCCCTATTTCAAAGACAGAGATGGTTTCCTAACGAGCTCCAACTTTACTCATTTACTCACCATTTGTAGGAAATGATAATGCTATAATTTCATCTCCAAGATCCCAGTAATAAATTTCAGCTATTTTCCCCATGGGGTATACCAGGCACAACCATATTAGATTTGTTTATTTTCAAAACAAACACTGTCCTGTTCTAAGGGCTGTCAAGAGCCTGGAAAATATATATATATATACATATATATATAGTCACCAGTCTCTGGGATCTCCCAAGAACATAAGGGCTTTCGCTACATCATTTCCTAAACCTTGCCAAAGATTGGGGAAATTGCATTGGCTGACATTCAGGTTCTCAGCATATCTTTTAAAAAGATAAAAAGAGAAATAGCAAGTAATTCAGGCTTCTGTTGCTAGTACTGGCTCACTCTTAGCAGTTGCTCAGGTCTAAAGGAGTGTCCAGCAGTTGTCTCAGTAACTGAATGTGGCAGTTTCGATACTGTTTAGTATGTGTAGATTAGAAAAGCTGCCATATAATAATAAAAATCAACATTATTATCATTATTCTTATTTAATAATTATACAAGGAGGAGATGAATAAACAAAAAGAAATGGTTCACACACTTCTTGTTAACCTGCAGAACTCTTTTCAGCTTGATATTGCGGATGTTAAATGCTAAAGGAGTTCAAAACATATATAAATATGTACGTATGTATGTATGCAAAGTCCCGCAAACTATACTAAAGTCTGAGAACAAGAAACCCATGATGCGCAACTTTTTACGCCCTATAGGGTAACCCTAGGCGTTTGAGAAGAGGGTTTAGATTCAATCAGTAGCAAAAGGATGAAGGAGTGTGATTTATCCTTAGAACTTTTGTTGTCTTCTTCAGTAAGAGGTAAATCAAAGTCAGGACTTGATTGATTATAAAGAAAGCCTAAGGTTAAAAGCTCAGATTTTATTGTTTTCCTTGCAGACAGGCATATCTGGTCATACATACCTCACTAAACTGACTAAATTTCATCAATTGTAGCTTAGTAAGTCTGGCTCAGGAGATATTTTTAATGCAGACTGCTGGGCACAGAGAGAGAACTGGAGTGATGTGCTTCACCCATCCCTGCAGCCTTCCTTAAGCTCTCACCATTGACAGGATATTTTCATGTGGCTTATTATAACCATCTTTATGATGTTATGTGAAGTTATATAGAGTTACATACTCTTCATCAGCTGACTTCAAAAAAAATAATATTGGGGAATACAGAAACTGAGACAGAAAACCTCAGCACCAGAGGAGAGACTAGAAGCTGCCTGTCATCTCCACTAACTAGCAATGCCTTATCTGAGATAATAAAGCCAGGTTTGTCTTGTTTATAACAGAAGGCTTCTCTGTTGAATGCAGAGATGCGTTAACGTGACCATGTTTTCCTGGATGGATCAACATGTTTCTTGTTTCTCCATTAACTATGTGCTGGTAGAGCCTTTAATCTGTCGAGTCAGTTCTTCAACAACTGAACAGCAGAGCACAATTCAAATGGAAGCGTAAGCTTGAACTTCATGGCCTCCTGATTTCATTTCTTTTGCCTCAAGGACATTTGCAATTTCCTGTGTTCAGCAGAGACAGTCTGGTTTCAGTTTCCCAGAAGATATCAGTGATATGTGCAGTTAAAGAATATTTTGACACATGTAGTAGGAAAATCAAGAAACCAAGTGGATAGTGTATGAAGCTCACTCTTTTTTTTTTTTCCAGAAAAAAATTATCTTAATGGAATGAAGGAGATAAACTCATGCCAGTTTTGAAAAGGAAAGTATTTGTATAGATACAAATAGTGTAAATAAAATCAATGTCTGTTTGGTTCTGAGACAACACAACAAGACAAACACAGCTAGCTAAGACAATATAGGTATGCAAGAAAATTTGAGAATTTTCATTTTTCCTCATTTATTTATATTAAGGTGGCAACCACAGAGATAAAAGGGCATGTGTTGTGCATAACTTCTAGCACTTAACTCCTTTCTGTTCCCTTGACATTATGGTAACATTAATAACAATCAGTTTATTATGTTATAACCTATATATATTCTCTGACATACACTCTCAAGGTGCTGCTTTATTGTGACTTGTTCCATTAAGAAAGCCATTGTTAATACATAAACCTGAGCAGAGGATGAGGTGAACACATCTGTACTGCTTCCAGACCTGCCCTAGCTATATGTGGATATCAGATTATCAAATTTTGGAGTCACACGTTTAAGCAAGGCATTGCTCAAACATATGGATGCTCCAGGGAAGGAAACACATGTGAGGAACTGCGCAGATCAGAAAGATACCAGACACTTCCCTCCTCATGGAAATAAATACTTGTTGCCAGGTTATTTCAGATGGGAATTTAAATAAGCTTTCTTTCTCCTTGTTTTGGTTCAAGTATATCAAGCGCTGGGAGCAAGACAGGTGAAGGTAACTTCGAGAGCAACTTCTTCCTTTCCCCAAGACGTCTACAGTGGAAAGGCAATAAAGCACAGAACAAGGCTGTGATTAGGCAGCTGAGAGAACAGGACTGGACCACACTAAGAAGAGGTTTCCTAAACGCTTCTACTATTGAACAAGGGATGTGAAATCAAACTGAACACCATGCTTAGGTAACTGTCCTGATATGTACTGTGTGTATGGCACCAACATACAGCTATACCCAAAGGGAGCAGGTCAGAAGTCTAAGCACAGATGTCTAGACCATTTGATGTGCCTTTGGGCATCTCACTTGACCTCCAGTTGCTTGCTGGCTGCCTTAGCCTTTATGTTTGCCCTTTGTCAGGATATTTTGGACACTGCAGGTTACATCTAATGGCAAAAGACATTTATGTTCCAGCACTTTAATAATTTTCTCAGTTATATCAAGTGGTAGAATGTCTTCTGAGAGCAAAACCAGGGCATTCTCTATGAATTGGTCATTATCTTTGTGCCACATGTATAATCACTGATAAAGATACAAATAGGGATAGAAGGTTGGGTGGCTGGAAGGATTTGGAATTTTTTTAACACATCAAAGCTGGGCATTGAAAGAGCTCTCAGTGTTATCCGAAATAATCATCCTGTGGGCCAACAGTGCAGAATGGTCCAGCTGAGTAACCTGAACTGCCTTTGACTACATACAATCATTCAAAAAATACTGTTCTCCTTGTTTTGCTCTCTGTAAGAACATTCATCATTGCTTTAAAAGATTATTTCACTACACAAGTTAACCCACTCGATCCACAGAAGTGAGAAAAGTCACCAGTATTCTTGAGAAACTTCAAGATTAGAAAATATGTTTTGAAGTCATCGTAAAGATGTGATAACGAACTGTGCAATTTGATTGACATTTTCTTTTCTACAAAGACCTGATCAAATATAGCAATTCAGAATTATTAGCTGTTCTTTCCTCTTCTTCATTTCTGTATTACGCCTGTAAAGTCCTGATTCTTTTTTTGCAGAAGTGAATGAGAATACTTCCACTCCATTCAGGATATGTCATATCAAATACCATGACAATAAGAAGAGGGGTAAAGAAATACAGATAAGAAAAAGCAAAGAAAAAACAACATCAAAAAAACTTCCATTAAATCCCTCGTGATAAGTGTTTTGCATCAACATAGAGATGAAATAGAGTCTGATTCATGTTTTATCTAAGTGTTGTCTCTAAAGTAATGCAAGAGCTTAACCCCTAGTTATATTAGAATATTCACTTCATACTGAATGACACTTTTTACTATTTCTAATATGAATTTCAGTTTTAAAAAGTTAGCTTTAAAAATGATACATTATCATGTGAGCAACGCAGAAAGAAGCTTACTTGTCACAAAAACATTACTAGATTTAATCCCTTATCAAGGGATTCAAACTGGTCAAACCAGGGCCAAAACTTGCAAAACATTGTGTTAAAAATAGATGTTTGGGAGGGATTTTTTCAGAAGTGATTTACATCATGACTGGTACCCACAACATTGGCTTGGCAGTCAAACGAGTTGTCTCCAGGAAGGTCTTAACGTTGTTACTTGATTGTTTTTTGTCTGCCTGCGTAATTGGCACCCAAGCTACTGTAATTTCAAAACCCTTTCGACCAAGTGAAACGGGAAGGTTACTAGAAACTTATTCAAATCAAGGCACATTTGTACAATCTGTAGCATAGTTTTGACACCATGCTTTAGTCAAATTGTGCAGAGAAAAAAAACAAACCAAACCAAACCAAACTTGAAAACCAAACCAAACCAAACCAACCAACCAAACACACAGACAAACATACATCAAACAATCAAACAAACAAAAACCACAATATCAAAACCAAAATCAACCAACCAAAGACACCAACACCACAAACAGCACACACTGCTAAAAAAAGGCATTGATCCCTTTCAAAGTGGCTTACATGAATTTAAGATATGGTTACCTTCTAACACTGATGTCTCCTGGGGAGATGCATGTCTCCCTGCAGATTAGAAAACAGCAGCAGCATAATCAACAGTTCCCTTCACTCAGTGCATACCCTCTGAAGTGGTAATTCTGGATAAAAGACATGTTATGCAACATGAGGTAAACCCATTTTTGAGTCTGCCTGAACTGTTTTTTTATCTTGGAGATCAGTCGAAAAATCTCTCTTTGAGCACGGTGAGGAATTCTCAGTATAGTTGATGACTTCCACAGGGACTGACATCTGGGGGTAAACCAAAGTACACCTTTATTCTATCCCTAACAGCAGGCAATAGCAAGCAATGTTTCTCAAAGCCTTGTACCAGCAGGACGCAACCACTCATTGGAAAAGTGTTTAAAAATCTTTCTAGACGTAATGTGCTTGAGGTAAAACAAAATGTTCAATAGCCCTTTCTGGTTGCTATTTTGTAATATAAAATGTCTTTCTTCCATTCTTCCTCAGACTTTCTTCTCCAAAAGTAAAACTCCTAGAAGTACAACTCCGAATAACACAAGCTAGATGTCTTTCTACTTCATTCCTTGGAAGTCAACTTAGGGCTGAAAAGCTGACAGTTGCCTGTCAACATTGCAACATTGCAACTTATTGCAACCCACTATTTTCAAAAGTACTCAAGAGCAACGCAATGTAAGTGTCCAAATCAAGGTCTACCCCCTCGAAAATCTGACCGAAACTCCATGGGAAGATTCTCACCCCTCCAAAAGCTTTTAGTTTGGAGCAAAAATGGGTTGTGTGGACTCACTGTGGGACACCAGTGATGCAGGACTTGCACAGTCAATTGCTTCCATGGGCACTCTCCAACTCTTGAACGTGGCAAAATTGTTGGCAATAGAACAACCCAGTGTAGATCCATACTTTAGCCAAGCCTCCATGAGTGGTTGCCTCAGCAAGCAGAAATTCTTTGAACAGGAGTTACAGGCAAGTAGTGCATATGTAAATTGGTGGAGCTTGTGATTGGTAAAGGAGGATAAGTAATGAGTGTTTTTTTTCCTCTGGGCTCTGTGGCCAGATTGCATTTTGTGCAGATTCTGCACAACAGATCAGATGATTTGATTAATATCTAAAAGTGACTGAACAGGAAGTTGGAGGGTAAGATCTGCCCTTGTTAACATATTATGTCTGGCTGAGAAATGCGGAGTTATATTTACAGCAGTCTGGGATATGGTGTTCAGATTCAGCTGAATGCCTGCAATGAAGGACCTGAAAGAGGAATTCTTTAATTTAGACTACTCTAGGATGCACTCTTCATCTGATCTGAGGAACCACTGATCCAACGGGGTAAGCTTGTACGTGACGATGATTTTGCTTGTCCAGCTCTCAGATTTCCTCTGTTAAAGCAGTTTTCTGTCTTGGCAAAATAAAACTAGTCTGAAGCCGAAAGGTTCCTACCTGAACTCTGAATAGAGCTGATACATAAGAAGGTCCCTGATTATCATCCTCAGAGTTGCCTCATACTTGGAGTTGCCTTTTGCAACAGCAACAGAGAAAGGCTTGTTCTACTCCCCTATTATGTCCAGAGGATTTCTGGAAAAGGCACAACTCTCAGTCTTCTAGCAGTAGTGGAACACAGAAATATTCCATTTATACTAGAGTTGGAAGGCTGTACCAGGTGTCAGAACAACCCAAAACCAACAGGATATAAAAGATAGCCTAAAGCTGTCTTAATCTTATTTTTCTTGGTCTACAGAATTTGTGTTTAGAGCTTTGCCTTCACGCAGACATCCTTGCCTCTGTTGACTGCAAGACCATGGCAACTATCTATGACATACCTTTCAGACAGATTCATGGAGCCACAGGATAGTTCAGGTTAGAAGTCTCCAGTTCAACCTCCTGCTCAAAGGAGGGTCAGTAATTGGATCAGTCCAGGTTTTTCAGGGCTTTTTCTATCTGAGGTTTGGAGACCTCCAAGAATGAAAATTGCACAACCTCTCTGTGCAACTCTCTCCAATACTCAAATTTACTTGGGGTAAAAGGGCCTCTTCTATGCCCATAGTCCATTTTTCTCCTGCCATGGACCATGATTATGAGTCTTTCTTTTTCTTCTTGATGATCTCCTCACAGGCACTGTAAGGCTGCTATTAAGTTCCAAAACATCACTACTTCCACCAGCTAAACAGGCCCATTTTCATCATCGTCTCCTCACAGGACGTCTTGTGGCCCTCCTCTGAGCTCGCTTTCATTGACCAACATATTTCATATACTGAGAAGCCTAAAATGGAATGTAATATTCTAGAAGTGGTCCAGCAAGTGCTGCATAGAGGTGATAATCACTTCCCTGGATCTACTAGTTGTGGTCTTGTTAATACAGCCCAGGACACTGTTGGCCTTAGTCTGCTTTCCTCTTGATCTATGTAAAGTATGCAGAGTCAAGGCTACCAAGTGTCCTTGAATGGTTTATTACATTGAAAAAACCTCTTGATGAGTTTCAGTGAGCGAAGGTCGAGGGAATCTGTGCTAACACAAAACTTCTCTCACTGCGGGGCTGCTGGGAAACAGAAGCTTTTTGGAGTTCTGCATTTCTCTTGCTGCCAGATACCACATTCATTTGCAAGGCAAGTTCTTGTTATTACTCATTTTTATTTGCCCATTTATACTTCATTACATTTAAACAAAACCCTGAAGTGAAAAGATCTTAGACAGGAAATTTGTTTTGTGCAGGCTCCCAGCAAGTTCAATAGAAACCCCATCTGAGTCACACTTGGAACAGAAATGCGTGATGAACAGCTACAGGAGGCTGCAGAAACACTTTCTCCACACACACACATATACACGACCCAGGGGAGAAAGCTTTAATTAATCCACTAATTAAATTAAAGCTATTTGCCCTCAACTATCACACACATTCCTCCCTTTCACTCCTCCCCACAGGCGGCTCCAGCAAGCGTCGTGCTACAGCTCTCACTCTAATATTCCCCAAAGGGGCTTTAGGACTGGGGACAATACTCAAGAACGGAGGCAAAGAGCTCATTACAACAGTGGTAACGGGAAGTACTCAAGCTCGTTCTCAATTTCCCTCCTTCTCCTTTCAGTGCTAAGAGACATTGGTTTAGATATTGTGCCAAAGTGGAAGGGAAAAAAAAAAAATAAAACAAAAATAAAAAACAGAGAAACCCACTCAAATCCCACAAGGAATCAAAGCTTTGCACAAAAGTCTGTGCCTAGAGTAACTTTCTCAACAAACCTTTCTTTTTCCTTCCTGTCTCTGAAGTGGTTTGCGACTATTTCACTGTGAAAACTCATGGAAGGGATTAAAGTACATATTCATGGAGGAAAGAAGGGAGCAGTCTGAATGGTGTGTCAGAGCAGCAGCAGTGAGACAAGCCAGCGTGGAGCTCACCAGAAAGGATTAGAGACAAAGAGAGGCAATGTAGGAAACCTTCCTAATGATGGCCAGTGAGGCCATACACATCAAAAACACCACCACCAAATTACCAGAGAAAGTCATCCTAAGAGGCAAATATGACCAGCTGTGGTTGTCCTTGGGCCACAGACACTACCTGGGAGGAAAGTGCAGCAGTGGCTGTAAGGAGAGGGCTGGCAGAGCCATGGTTCATGAGTTGCCATGTTCCTCTGCTGTCCCAACTTATGACTGTTAAGAGTATGATGTACAGTATCATAGAACCGTTTTGGGTGGAAAAGACCCTAAAGATCATTGAGTCCAACCATTAACCCAACACTTTCACTAAACCATGTCCCTAAGAACCTTGTCTACACATCTTTCATAAACCCCTCCAGGGATGGTGACTCCACCACTGCCCTGGGCAGCCTGTTCCAATGCCTGACAGCCCTTTTTGTTTTTCCCAGTGTCCAATCTAAACCTCCCCTGGCGCAACTTGAAGGCCATTTCCTCTTGTCCTATCACTTGTTCCTTGGGAAAAGAGACCAACCCCCTCCATGCTCCAAGCTCCTTTCAGGCAGTTCAGAGATCAGAAGGTCTCCCCTCAGCTCCTGTTCTCCAGCTGAACCCCCCAGGTCCCTCAGCCACTCCCCATCAGACCCTTCACATGTATCTATGCTTTCCCATGTTTATGTCACATTCACAGCCATTTAACATTGATATGAATACAAAATACAACATAAAATGATGCACTGATCAGTTGAGTAACTGAGGTCTCATTCAAGTAATCTAGTTTGGGCGTAAGGAAAGTTTTTGCTTTGCTTACAGATGTCTGTGTGAAATATCTCACTATTTTGGAATCCAAATTTTATAAGGTAATGCAGTCTGCTCTGTGGGGAAAAAAGAAGAAAGGGAAGGGAAAAGGGAGAAGGAAGGGAGAAAGAAGGGAAAAGGGAGAAGGGCGAAGGGAGAAAGGAGAAAGGAGAAAGGAGAAAGGAGAAAGGAGAAAGGAGAAAGGAGAAATGCAAAAGTCTAGTTATATGAACATTTCCTGCAGGATGCTAAAAGATATTGAAACAACTGAGTTTTCCAAATGACAGAATACTTCAGAATTTTCCTGTATAAAGTTATTAACCACTGTAATGCTTCAGTCTGCGTTTATACTACAGAGGATGATTCTAATGCGACTTGTATTAGGTTATCTGATAAAATAGGGTTTCTATTCTTATTATCTGCCTAACAATTGATACCTTATGTCTGTATTTTTGACTTCATCAATGTTGTGTTGCTGAGAAGCATCAACAGACACTCCTTTTGCAGACGGTTGATGTTTTGGACACTCTGTCAGCCCATGGTTATGGTCTAAGTTATATGTGTGAAAAAACATGGTATGGAGAAAGACACTTAGAGTCAGCATTTTCTTCTTGCTTGGAACTAAAGTAGAGAGCCCAAGGTGACTTGTGCACCTGTAGATATTGGACTAATGAACCTCATCCCCACCCTTCTTGGAAACTGGTATCTGTGCAGTGTTTTTCTGCCTTAATCACCCCAGATTTTATAGACCAACAGAAGTATTGGACGATCATTGGACACAGGTTTTAATCACAACTGATCACCAGTATTTAAATATCTGGCAAGAGCTCTTTAACGGTAACATTTAAATGTAATTCTCAGAAAACACTGTGTCTGGTGATATGCAGTTACATCACGACAGTGAATAACTAAATTCTAGGTAGACAAATCATTGCCAAACTGGTGATCAATTCCACCAACACAATTCCCTCCAGTGATGAAGCAAATGTATCTGGCTCACTTGTGTTTCACAGCAAATTAGCCACATGCAATATTTCTGCCTTGGGCAATTGTAAGTTTAGAATTTATACCTTTTAAAGATGTCCTAGACATCACTGGATGTAAGAAGCCCCATTACCTGGTCTGTAGTATTTGGCTTATGAAAGTAAAGGACTCAAATTCTCAACTAATATATCTTGATAAATAATACCTTGCAATGGGAGATTTTCCCTTCGTCTTCAGCACTATGACCTATATTTTCAGAATCCGAGAACACGCAGCTCTGAACTAGGACCATGCCCTGTGTTTTTAATGCTGTTCAAATGTGCTCCGCTCAAGAATATGCAGTGAACAATTTTGGACCTCAATTCCCCATTCCTGCTCTTTCAAAAGAATAATAAAAATATATTGCTTTCATATATGCCATAAAAGAGAAGCACATACCCAGACTCAGTATCAGCAGGGACCCATGTAATAGCCACAGTGAAAACACAATAGACACACAGCAATAATTGACGTTTTCACAGGAACCTGAGAGACACAGAAACAAAATCGCACCCAATTCCTTTCTATAATCACAAGAGTTGAACTCTAGAACATCTTAAGATGAGCTGTGACATGTAGTGGGATTTTCCTTTTACACACTATAAAAAATCCAGACCCATCAACACAAATACATTTTCTGAGGAGCTGAGAGCAGCAGCTACATGGAACGAGAACTGAAATAAGCAGCAACACATTATGAGATCTTTGGTCCAAATCACATACTGGGCAGAATATTCAGCAATGCTACCTACTAACAGTGGACCAGGTATAGCCTTCTTACATCCCAGTGCATCTTTCCTGTTAGAAAACAACTCTGAAGACTCCTGTTTTGTTTTGTTTTCTCCCCACACTGTTGTGGGATAGGATCCGCAAAAGGAGAGATGGTGTTTTGAAAGGGTAACACACTGTATAAAGGGTTTGGGCTGGCATGAGAAGAATGTATTTGAGACCAGTTCTAGCTGCAGGTGTCTCAGACATACATCTCCCTCTTTCACTTTTCCAAAATTTCCTCTTTTGAACATTTTTTCTTTCCTAAAAATTTGTATGCTAATATTATTATTTAACAATTACTGTACCAAGAATACTCTGCCATTATAAACCCTAATTCAAAGTTCTTATGAACCAAGATATAAGAATGCTACCATCTCTGGCAAAAAGTGGGACTCCTATCCCTGTGTTACTCCTTCATAGAGTCATAAAATCAGTTTGGTTGGAAGAGACACTTAAGATCATTGAGTCCAGCTGTTCACCTAACTCTGGCACTAGACCATCTCTCCAAGAACCTCTTCTATACATCTTTTAAACCCTTCCAGGGATGGTGACTCCACCACTGCCCTGGGCAGCCTGTTCTAATGCCTGACAACCCTTTCCATGAAGAAATTTTTCCTAATATCCAACCTAAACCTCCCCTGGTGCAACTTGAGGCCATTTCCCCTCACCCTACCATTTGTCTTATCTGATTGCTTTGCTTGATTTGGTATGAGGATAGTTAAACTGCACATAGACTGTCCATGAGACAATCATGTGGGTAGGAGAGAGGTGGGACCCAGACGCTGCTCTAATTACTCTGTTAGCAGAATAATATGCATACAGCAATGAATTTATCACATGTGCACTGTTCATGAGGTGTCAGAAAATCCTACCAGTGACTATACTATATTTCATGAGCCAAACCTCAAACAGGTTTCAAGTTCAGATGCAGGAGGTGTTACAAAATAACATAGCAAAATTACTAGAAAACTAAACAAAACAACAAAACACAGCATCAGATGACATACCCTCTCTCAGATTTGTATTTTACTCTATCACTGCAGGGTATGATTTGATTTAAGGAGGGACAATGTGTGGTGATAGAGATAGCCTTCTTCTAAGAACAGATCTCCCCCTTAAAGGGTGACTTCATTCCAAATAAACCTGCAGGACTTGGATGTATTTCAGACCCTGACAGATAAGCCACAGGTCTCACTTTCAGAGCCTTGTCATGACCCAGATTCTGCTCCAGCATTTTCTGCTCCATTGCTATACAGAAATTTGCTCAGATAAGGGATGTATTACTAAATAAGAGCAGATTCAGGATTTTATTATCCTCATGGTACATGTCCTGTTGTTCTCAGCCCCAACAACATGCAGGAGGCATCTTAAGTGTTAAGCCAGTCACGTCCTCTGGCAGGTACAAGGACGTTCTTGATGCAGAACTGGGTGGTACTGGGGCTGTGATCACAGAATCACAGAATGTTAGGGATTGGAAGGGACCTCAAAAGATCATCTAATCCAGATGTTTCAGCTGTGCTGTTTGCAGCTGACTGCAATGCGCAGACATTTGAGACTCAGAATCTTTTGCATATTTAAACAAGAGACAATTCTTTAGTGTCACCAAAACAAGATTAAAAAAAACCAAACACAACAAACAAACAAAAATGAAACAAACAAAAAACAAACAAACAAAAAAACAACAAAAAACAAACCAACCAAACAAAAAAACCACACTAAAGCCCAAGCGTTTTAGGTTACTACTCGACACTAAAGATAATAAGTCCTGGCTGATGCGTTCAAGCATCTCTTCCCAAATTTAATTTGCTAAATGGGTAGAAGCATCAATAAACTTGCATCCTGGAGAAAAAAAGGTATTCTTCTGGGGTATTTATGAATGCCATATTTAATAGGGTCCTTCTATGTTGACTAAGGGAGTCTAATATTATGTGTTTGGGCTTGAAAATCCTGGATCCTACTTCATCTGTGACAATGACTGTGACAATGACTGATCCTACTTCATCTGTGACAATGACAGTTGATGTCCCTGTAGCACCTTTTATGCCCCAGTGTGGTTGTCCTCACACACACACCTTGGTCGATGCCGACCATCACCTCCCTCTGCCCCATCCTGGGCCATGGTGGTTACGATCACATACACCTTCCCCCTGTTTGAGGGAGAAGGACGAGTAAGACCTGCAGTCAATAGACAGGATCCTCAGTCAACCACGTTCCCCAAGCCCAGAGAAGCTTCTGGAATGTTCTCATAATGACCACAGCTCAGGTCTGTCCTGGATATAAAATGGGGTCCCTGCCAAAGACCCCCTGTGAGTGGTCTTCTCAGAACAGTGGGACTGTGATAAGAGGCCTCCCCTTGGAGTGGGACACCATCTAAGGAGACTTTCTGGAGATGAGAGTCCTCACCTCATCCTTGGTGAGTGATTATTTCTCCTGAATATATCCTTGAATGAGACCTTGTTGCCAACCTGGCCAAGCCATTATTTCTTCAGGGTACTCTTGAGGGAGAGAGGCTTCTCCTTGGAATGAGTGCGTGCAGGCTGTAGATCATCATTCTTGTGTGGTTGTATGGTAACATTATCCCCAACTGCAATATTGAACCTGCAGTTTATTAAATGTTGTTGGAGGGTTGACTGATTTTGGGATAACTGCACCCTTTGCTTATCATTGGTTTTGGTCTGTCATCTGGTTTTGCTTTCAATTGTGAATTAAAGTTGGTTTAAGCTATCATCTACTTGGAGTTGATTTGGAGGGCTCCCATGGGGAAACCAGATTTTGCCTATATATTTAACAGTGGCAGCTGCTGAAATCCACGCAATACATGAAATATGGCCTCAGAAAAGAGGCTTTGCACAGAGTTCATATGTCTGTCTGTTCCTCAATTGTTGTTCTTAGGCAGAAGCCTCAGAAAAGGTTGTTGCTCAGGTTTGGATGAATTTCCCCACATGAATGCCTGCACAGGACCTGAAGTGACCAGAATTCCTCAGTTATTAACTTTAACATCTTTATTTTCAGCTCCTACTCATATCCTTTCCTTCCAAAAAGTTAATTTATCTTCTGCTAATGTATTTCTACCTCCAGAAAGAAAAATCACTTCCACTATGTATACTATTTTTACTCTCAAGGAGTGCAGGACCTTATTTCCACCCTGCAGCCATATACGTGCAATAGAATAAAGATGTGCAAAGCATTTCCTCTAAGGTTAATGGTCTGAATTTTCATAACTCCACTTATTTCCAAAGTTGTGATACGACATACAACAAAAAGAGGTGTAGCTCTGAGCCCTTGAAATCGTAGCATTAAATTGCAGTAATCTTTAAATTTAATTCAGATTGAAGTTAATAGAAAGATCGTTTCCTTTTCCATGGAGAAAGGTAGGGTCAGAAATGGGGGCAGCTATTTTAGATTGCTTTGATTTTCCTGCTACCTGAAGAAAACATTAACATACATAAATACTGTATGTCTAATACACACTGAAGAGAGAGAAAAAGACAAGATTCCTCTGCCATGAGAACAAATTGCTGTGATACTTAAGGTAAACAGAGACTTGAAAGCAAAACTGGTGGAACCTATCTTATATTGTCCCTTGTGAGCTATTGTGGGTGACTCCAATATATGACAGATGTCATTCATTTGATCCTCAGGATTACTGTGTTCAGAATTTCTACATTACATCTTTGACAACAGATATAGATATAGATATTCCACTTATGAAAAAAATAAACAGAATAACACCCACTGCCCCCAAATGCAAGCACTTTCTTTTTACTTATTGTTACATTACATTAAACTCAGGATTCCATTCTTCCATAATTTTGATGGTGTGATTCCACAATGGCATCTGGCAGCTTCTGCACCTGTTTGATGTTTTGTTTTTGGTTTTTTTCCTAAAGCCATGAACACAGCTGGAAGATCGTCACTTCACATTGCTCAATATCCAAAAACCTCCCATTGTAAGCAGTGCCATGCAGTGGGAGCTGAGCTCAGTACAAGATGACCTGCCTCTCAAATATTGTCATTCACAAGGTGTTATTTTGAATTTCATTAACAGAGTTACAGGAAAATTCTGTAGACACAAAAGGGGAAAGAAAAGCCAAATTTCGATCTTTGTGTTCTGTAATAAAATATCTGCAGAATGTTGTAACAAATAGGTTACAGTGTGAAAATCAAAGCAAAATAAACCTTATCATTTCTGGTCGCTATCTACTCCTTTTATTCACACAAAAATCCCTAAGAGTTTAAAATGCAGCTAGTAAACAGCTGGATAAACAGGAAAAAAATAAGCTCCTGTGAAGCGGAGAAGGAATAAGTATGTCAATGCAGACATGAAGGCATTCATCACATGAAGATTTATGTGGGACCTCACACCAGTGATGGAAAATCAGGAGGCACTGGGCTGTGCCTTGGCCACCCCCATCTGTGCTTGTCCAGACCACTCAGGGTACGTGGCTGCTATGCGCTATCAGCACATGTATATGGATATCATGGGTGAGAATAAACTCTATACTAGACCATGTAAAAGGAAATGTGAGAGAAAAAGTCAGAGAAAGAGACAGAGAAGATGCTTGATCACCTCAGCAAAATGAACTGATGAAATAAAGTTGCGTTTCACTCAGACACAACTAGTGAATTTACTTATGGGTCGAGCTGCAATACAGAGCCCATTATTTTATTTATATATATATATTTTTTTTCCAGGTTAGTGGTCTCAGAATGTCTGAAATCCAAGTGTCTGACAGAACTGCTTAACCCTGGAAAGATCTCCAGGCAACTCACCAGTGCGTTTCTCCACAGTGCAGCACTGATATTAACCAAATTCCTCACATCTCACACATCTTGCTTTTGGTACCTTCCCTCTAATACTTGAGCATACCTTGGCGTTATGTCGATTTATCTTTTCCACACTTTTTAGAGACAGGGTTGTGCATTTGGTCTCATTATTTGATACAAAGAGAAGTGAGAAACAAGAAGCTGCAGCATTCCTCAAATCAGGCACTAATCTGGGGTTTTAAAAGCACTTCAAAGCTCTTGTGCCTTAGGTTCTGCTCTAATTGGCAGTGATCCTGAACTGCCAGATACCTGAATTGGCTGTTAGATTTAAAATAAATGAATAAATAAAGCTGACAAGTTTTGTGAGTGGTAGCACAAGGCTTTAGTCATCGATCATGTGGATTAGTGTCTCCTAGATGAGCTCCTGTTTGGATACTCTGCTGTCTAACAAGGCTTAAGCTTAACTTGAAGTTTATTTTTCTGCAGGGAGTTAGCATTATCTCTATCTTTGCCTAAATATTATCATGAAACAGTCAGAAAATTAATTTGCCTGAGAATGTGGTCCTCATTTCAAATTTAGTTGAAACCACCCATAGCATTCAGGATTTTGGGGAGGTATTACTAGATAACCAGGAGGAATGGAAAAATAAATACATACACACAGATGTGATCACATTAGTCTACTTTCCTTAGGGTATCAAAGGCCTTCCAGCATCTTACAGTCCATTCTCACCAATATTGCCTACCTGTACAGAATGTGTGGCTTTCCTGGAGCTGTTTTGGAAATGGAATATGCAAGGGAATGTCTACAGCTGTGGCCAGTTATGGGGAGAATAGTCATTTAATTTTGATGGCAAAGCAGATAGACTGAAAACATGCAGTGAAATTCAACTGTTATTTTAAATTAGCATATGATTTGTTCAACTGGTGTTTCTGCATTAGTTCAGACATAAGAGACAACACATGATGGCCGAAAAGGTTTAGATTTTGCACATCTGTATTGCTGGAAGAGAAATTAAAATGGGCTAGCTTAGCCTGTAATTGCATGAGAATTTCATTTCTATTGCAATGCAAAAATGACATGTATTTTGTTATGCTTTTTAAGTAATGGAGTAAATAATCATAAAACCTGCTAACAGAGATATAATAACTAAAACCAGCTCAGCCAGAGGGCAGCAAGAAAAAAGCACTATTTTAATATTTGTGGGGAAGTAAACAAATTTATACGCTTGAGCTTCAGAGTATCTCTAATCTTATCCAAATATGCCTTTTGCATTATCAGTTATCTGGCAAGCCCTTAGAAAACAACAAAGCTAAAATAAAGATCTAAACCAGTTTTATGTCAAAATATGTAACATGCTCAGATGTGGCTGTCATATAAGAATAATTTTAAAAAAATATATATCTCTGTACTTTCCCTTCCCTAATCTGCAAATACCAGTAGGTCAAATTATTGATGTACTTTTTTAGGATTCTTCAAACAATCAAATCACCAGCCTGTATTTGGCTTCAATAACCCCTGAATAACACACGTTTGCCACAGATGCTGAGTCAGAGTGAGATTGTAGGACAAAAAGCATTTGAAACAAGTACACAGAAGCTAAAGTGCTTTCTTTTTCCATCAAAAATTCTTAGAGAATTAGTAAGAATTTGGGATTCTAAAATAAGCCAACTGAGCAACGTTGCACAGAAAAGGACATTGCATTAATGTGTTACATGGAAGGCCAGGAACAGCAAAATCTTTATCACTTTGCAATCCTCAACAGAATTTTTCAGCATAAGTGTACATATATATATATATAAATATATTGGAATTGTGAGTGCTTACAAAAGCTGGGAAACCATAAAAGTCACCAACTAACATAAATGAAATTTGGCTGAAAGATTATTTCCCTGCAAGGAACAACATGTTAATTAAGTTTACAGTCTAAACTATATTGATAGAAAACAAACAAACGAAAAGGCATCATTTTTTCCTTTTTAAAAAGAAGGAGAAGAGCGATCAAGTTCTTCCTTTCTATACAGTAAGTCTTGTTTGAAAACAGTATTTGTTTAGAAATGTTATTTTGCAAAATAAAAGGGGGAAAGTGGTGGAAATTGAGATTAAATTATTTAACTTTAACAAAAGGAGTAAGTCTATCAAAGTACTATAAAATATTTTTTTTTAGAGTTACTATGTGGGGAAAATGTGTTTCCTGTTATCTCGAAAATGGGTCTTCCTTCTTATTTTAAAGATCTCAAAGCATTTAATAGTATGCATTTTTCTTTTTTCTACTGCAGACACAATGATCCATTGGCATCTGCCCTCACTCATACAGGAACACACACACAATATTCGATTTTGAAAACATCTTCCAGGACAGGTAGTAAACAGCATTTGTGATAACACTACAAACCACCTTACGAAGAGGAGTCCCAAGATGTTCGTAATGCACAGCAATCAAGTGGGCAACAGAGTCTTACTGACATCTATTCATCATCCACATGACTTTCATAAAATATAACATACAGCTCAATAAAGATGAGATTTCTAAAAACTAAAAAGACAAAGTCTAGTCTAAGCTAATTTTTAATGACCCTGCAGTAAGGAGAGCACTAGGGGGGTTTAGGATGAGTTATATCAATGTCTAGAGGTTCCTGTCCCTTGTCAGTGACTGTAGAAGCATCATTAGTACATATTAGTAAAAGTTAATATCTCAGCCTGGACATCCAGCATGTAGATGATTAAATACTGGCCTAAGTTCATTTCCTGACATCAGTTAGGTACCCAATACAGCTCTAACATGCACAGGAAAATACAGATGCACGTCCCATCCATTAAGAAGGTGATGTTCTCTGTTTTGGGGCACAACTAACATTATATGGCATGGAATAAATATATCACAGAGATTACCATATTTTACTACAGAAGGGGACCCACATCTCCCACATTCTCACTTCTAAGTGATTTCCACATGGGAAAAAAAAAAAATCTGAGAGAAACTCAATTTTCTTTTCAGGGGAATGAGCACAATCTAGCCTGGAGTAAGCTATTCACCCTTTGCCCAGAAAAACAAAGAGGGTTTTGTTGAGTTGGGTTCTGTGCCCTTGGGGACTGCAATGATAACAACACTCAGGCTTTACGGTTGGCAGTGTTTTTTAATGGGCCTCATAGATTTTGATTAAATAGCCATGTCTCTATTGCTTTGAAAAAGCAGCCCTGGAAGCAGCCTGAAGCACTGTGTGCTCTGCTTTGTGTCTACTTCCTAACCCTATGGTTATTGCATAGGCAACCTCTGGATGGTTCATCTGGAGAGCTTTGTGGTGTGCAACCCAGGAGCAAGCACTGATCCTGTGTGCTCCCCCAGGCAGGCTTACAGCAGAGCTACTTGATCCTCAGGAAGACCCCAGCTCTTGCCATAGGACACACATTCACTCCACAAAGCAGGAGAATTTATTTCACAGAAGAAATTATTTATTATGAGCTGTGGCAGTTGCACACAGCCTGATAAGGTCCATGGCTTTAAATAAGATGGTTGATGGCTCTTTAGCACCTTTTGTGCCCCATCATGGTTGTTCTCACCCTGACTGATGATGACAACCATGTCCTGTCCCTCCAAGGGTATGGTGACTCTGGTCACATAAACTTTCCCCTGGCTGGGAGGCTAGGAGGGATAAGACCCATGGTCAATAAACAGGGTCCCCATCCAGTGAGGTGCTCCAGGCCCAGAAGCTTCTGGACCATGCTTGTAATCACCACAGCTCAGATCTGATCAGGTTATCAAATGAAGACCGTACCAAAGACCAATTTTTGAGTGGGCTTCTTGGAGCAGTGGGACCATGGTTGGAGCCCTCCTGTTTAAGGAGACTTCCTGGGATTGAGAGCCCTCGCCTTTTCCTCGGTGAGTGATTATTTTTGCTGGATATATCCTTGAGCGAACCCTTGCCACATACTGGGCAGGCAATTATTTCTTCGGGGTGCCTTTGAGTGAGAGAGGCTTCTCTTTGGAGTGAGTGCGTGCAGAC